>NC_090374.1:175773210-176113924 GCF_036365525.1 Heterodontus francisci | reverse complement strand
AGGGGTGGCAATCCTACTTAGACCAGCTGCCTTCCTGGCAACAGCCATCTACAGGGGAAGCGGAAGAGGAAGGGAAACGGGGGACAGAAAAATGGGAGGAGGGGTGGAGTGATCGTCGGCTGGTAGCAGGAATGCTGTGAATCTGAGAGGAGCACACCTGCTCCCTTCAGGTCCATGTAAAGTAACCTTTTAAAATGCATACTCAGCTTGACGCCGCATGTAGAACCAATTTTACTGTAAAGTCCCAAAACAGGTGTTCGGCCCATCTCAAGATAATCCTAAAAATTCACTAATCTCGTTCACTGATGTAGACTCTGCAACATACAACCTAATTTGCATTCATTTAATTTGAAATACCGTAAAGAACCCACCTTAAATATTTGTCAGTCTGTTGAGCTGGAAAAGTAGGCTGGGACTCTATTTTCAGAATATCAGAGGCACATACATTTTAAAGACTCCACTCAGAGGAACACTACCCTTTCCCGGGCCAATCAGTAATTAATGTTATCAGTTCAGGTCACTAAGACTTTGCTTAGATTGGCTGAGAGCTGAACGGGATATCATCAGACCAGCAGACCATCCCGTCAGCCTCCTCCTGTATGAATGAATTGAAATGCTTTTGGAAAAGGTTGCCTGGCCTGTGGCCAATGTAATGACTGCATCTTTCATATACACACAAACTTATGGCAAACACCTTCCTTGTTTCCAGTTTCAGGAGATTGAAGGACTCTTGTGTTGTAGTTCTTCTCTCCACTTAAAAGGAGCTACACATAAAAAGGCAGGCAAAATAATTTCTTTTTATAGGGCCTTCATTTTCATTTAAACTGTTTGGTTAAAAGCTTTTATCTTTATTTGAGAAAGCATGTGTCCAGCACAAGCAGCGTGCATTTGCAGCTTTACCTACCCACAACACGAGAAGAAAGGAAAGAAAGACAGAGGGACTGACTGACAGACTTGCATTTCTATAGCGCCTTTCACAACCTCAGGATGTCCCAAAATGCTTTACAGCCAAGGAAGCACTTTTGAAGTGTAGTCACTGTTGTAATGTAGGAAACGAGGCACCGATTTGTGCACAGCAAGCTCCCACAAACAGCAATTTTATATCAGAACAAGATTCCAAAGATTCACAACCCTTTGAGTGAAAAAATATTTCCTCATCTCAGTCTTAAATGGCCAACCCCTTATTCTGAGACTGTGACCCTATGTACTAGATTCCCAGCCAAAGGAAACATTTTCCCAGCATCTACCTTGTCAAGCCCCTTAAGAATTTTATATGTTTCAATTGGATCACCTCTCATTCATCTAAACTCCAGGGAATATAAGCCCAGTCTACTCAATCTCTCCTCATAAAACATATCTCTCATCTCAGGAACCAGTCTAGTGAACCATTGTTGCACTCCCTCTGAAGCAAGTATATCCTTCCTTAGGTAAGGTGGCCAAAACTGCACACAGTACTCCAGGTGTGGCCTTACCAGGTATGCCCTGTATAATTGTAGTAAGACTTCTTTACTCTTATACCCCAATCCCTTTGTAACAAAAGCCAATATACCATTTGCCTTCCTAATTGCTTGCTGTACCTGCATGTTAACTTTCTGTGATTCGAATACAAGAACACCCAGGTCCCTCTGAATGCAAACATTTTGATAATGATGAGATGATCTATTTTAGTGTTGTTGGTTAAGGGATGAATATTGGTCAGGCCACAAAGTGGAGAACTCCACTACTCTTCTTCGAAATAGTGGCTGTGGGATCTTTTACATCCACCTTTTTTTATTTGTTTCATGGGATATGGACATCACTGGCCAGGCCAGCATTTATTGCCCATCCCTAATTGCCCTTGAAAAGGTAGTGGTGAGCTGCCTTCTTGAACCACTGTAGTCCATGTCGGGTAGGTACACTCACAGTGTTATTTGGGAGTTCCAGGATTTTGACCCAGGGACAGTGATATAGTTCCAGGTCAAGATGGTGTGTGGCTTGGAGGGGAACTTGCAGGTGGTGGTGTTCCCACGCATCTGCTGCCCTTGTCCTTCTTGGTAGTAGAGGTCGCGCGTTTGGAAGGTGCTGCCTGTGTAGCCCTGGTGTATTGTTTCAGTGTATCTTGTAGATGGTACACACTGCTGCCACTGTGCATCAGTGATGGAGGGAGTGAATGTTTGTGGATAGGGTGCCAATAAAGCAGATTGCTTTGTCTGGATGGTGTCGAGCTTCTTGAGTGTTGTTGGAGCTGCACCCATCCAGGCAAGTGGACAGTATTCCATCACACTCCGGACTTGTGCCTTGTAGATGGTGGACAGGCTTTGGGGAGTCAGGAGGTGAGTTACTCGCCGCAAGATTCCTAGTCTCTGACCTGCTCTTGTAGCCATGGTGTTTATATGGCTACTCCAGTTCAGTTTCTGGTCAATGGTAACCCCAGGATGTTGATAGTGGGGGATTCAGTGATCAAAATGCCATTGAATGTCAAGGGGAGATGGTTAGATTCTCTCTTGTTGGAGATGATCATTGCCTGGCACTTGTGTAACACGAATGTTACTTGCCACTTATCAGCCCAAGCCTGGATATTGTCCAGGTCTTGCTGCATTTCTACATGGACTGCTTCAGTATCTGAGAGGTCACGAATGGTGCTGAACATTGTGCAATCATCAGCGAACATCCCCACTTCTGACCTTATGAATGAAGGAAGGTGATTGATGAAGCAGCTGAAGATGGTTGGGCCTAGGACACTACCCTGAGAAACTCCTGCAGTGATGCATTTTGGAAGATCTAATACAGGTGGGAAGTATACAGTAAATGGCAGAACCCTTAGGAGTATTGCCAGACAGAGAGATCTGGGCGTACAGGTCCACAGATCCCTGAAAGTGGCAACGTAGGTGGATAAGGTAGTCAAGAAGGCATACGGCATGCTTGCCTTCATCGGTCGGGGCATAGAGTATAAAAATTGGCAAGTCATGCTGCAGCTGTACAGAACTTTAGTTAGACCATACTTGGAATATTGTGTGCAATTCTGGTCGCCACACTACCAGAAGGATGTGGAGGCTTTGGAGAGGGTACAGAAGAGTTTACCAGGATGTTGCCTGATCTGGAGGGCATTAGCTATGAGGACAGGTTGGATAAACTCGGATTGTTTTCACTGGAACGACGGAGTTGGAGGGGCGACATGATAGAGGTTTACAAAGTTATGAGTGGCATGGACAGAGTGGATAGTCAGAAGCTTTTTCCCAGGGTGGAAGAGTCAGTTACTAGGAGACATAGGTTTAAGGTGCGAGGGGCAAAGTTTAGAGGGGATGTGCGAGGCAAGTTCTTTACACAGAGGGTGGTGAGTGCCTGGAACTTGCTGCTGGGGGAGGTGGTGGAAGCAGGTACGATAGCGACGTTTAAGAGGCATCTTGACAAATACATGAATAGGATGGGAATAGAGGGATACGATCCCCAGAAGTGCAGAAGATTTTAGTTTAGGCAGGCATCAAGATCGGCGCAGGCTTGGAGGGCTGAATGGCCTGTTCCTGTGCTGTACTGTTCTTTGTTCTTTGTGATGTCCTGGAGCTGAGATGATTGACCTCCAACAACCACAACCATCTTCCTTTGCGCTAGGTACAATTCCAATCAGGAGAGAGTTTTACCCCGATTCCCACTGACTCCAGTTTTGCTAGCGCTCCTTGATGCCATACTCAGTAAAATGCTGCCTTGATGTCATGGGCAGTCACTCTCACCTCTGCTCTTGAGTTCAGCTCTTTTGTCCATGTTTGAACCAAGGCTGTAATGAGGTCAGGAGCTGAGTGGCCCTGGCGGAACCCAAACTCAGCATTACTGAGCAGGTCATTGCTCAGCAAGTGCTGCTTGATAGCACTGTCAATGACACCTTCGATCACTTTACTGAGAGGGCTGACAGGGCCTTAGTTTAATGTCTCATCTGAATATCTCATCTGAAAGACTGATGTACTTTTATCCCTGAAGAATGTTGTAGGGCTGTATGTTGCTCAGCTTTTACTGTTAGGTTTGATGGTCTTTGTTGCTATTTTGTTTATGCTGTTGGCAGAATTATTTCTGATTGAAAGTCAAGAATATTGGTGCATCATTGCAATGTGCAGGGTATTTAGAGAATCACTCAGTGTTCCTAAACCTTTTTGACCTGGATTCCTCTGTGTGCAGTAACATTAATTCATCTTTGGTGGACAGATTGCTTGTGTTATTATGTGCTAAAATGCATTTCTGGTCATTAACAACACTTCTGGCAGCATTTGTTAAAAGGAGCAGATAGTTTATATGTGTAACCCTTTATCAAAACTGAAAGATAAGCAAATGTTTTGGCATATTGTCAGAAAAAAGAACAATACACAACAGGAAAGATTGAATAGGCTGGGACTCTTTACTCTAAAACAGAAAAAACCTTGCATTTATATAGCACCTTTCATGACCTCAGGGTGTCCCAAAGTACTTTAGAGCCAAAGAAGTACTTGTGAAGTGTCGTCATTGTTTTAATGTAGGAAACAAGGCAGCAAATTTACGCACAGCAAGCTCCCACAGACAGCAATATGATCATAGGAAATAGAAGCAGGAGTAGGCCATTTGGCCTTTCGAGCCTGCTCCGCCATTCAATAAGATCATGGCTGATCTGATTGTGACCTCAACTCCACTTTCCTGTTGGCCCCCCCATAACCCTTGACTCCTTTGTGATAATGAGCCGATCAACTTAGTAATGTTCTTAGTAATAAAAACAAGAAATGCTGGAACCACTCAGCAGGTCTGGCAGCATCTGTGGAAAGAGAAGCAGAGTTAAAGTTTCGGGTCAGTGACCCTTCTTCGGAACTGACAAATATTAAAAATGTCACAGGTTATAAGCAAGTGAGGTGGGGGTGGGGCAAGAGATAACAAAGGAGAAGGTGTAGATTGGACAAGGCCACATAGCTGACCAAAAGGTCATGCAGCAAAGGCAAACAATATGTTAATGGTGTGTAACCTTCAAGTAAAAGGTGTCGCTATGGTTACCCGCATGGGTCCTAGTTATGCCTGTCTTTTTGTGGGATATGTCGAGCATTCTTTGTTCCAGTCCTACTCAGGCCCCCTCCCCCAACTCTTTTTCCGGTACATTGATGACTGTATCGGTGCCGTTTCCTGCTCCCGCCCCGAACTGGAAAACTTTATCAACTTTGCTTCCAATTTCCACCCTTCTCTCACCTTTACATGGTCCATCTCTGACACTTCCCTTCCCTTCCTCGACTTCTCTGTCTCCATCTCTGGGGATAGGTTGTCTACTAATATCCATTATAAGCCCACCGACTCCCACAGCTACCTCGACTACACTTTTTCACACCCTACCTCCTGTAAGGACTCCATTCCATTCTCCCAGTTTCTCCGTCTTCAACGCATCTGCTCTGATGATGCTACCTTCCATGACGGTGCTTCTGCTATGACCTCCTTTTTCCTCAACCGAGGATTCCCCCCCACTGTTGTTGACAGGGCCCTCAACCGTGTCCGGCCCATTTCCCGTACCTCTGCCCTCAACCCTTCCCCTCCCTCCCAGAACCATGACAGGGTTCCCCTTGTCCTCACTTTCCACCCCATCAGCCTCCATATCCAAAGGATCATCCTCCGCCATTTCCGCCACCTCCAGCGTGATGCCACTACCAAACGCATCTTCCTCTCCCTTCCCCTGTCAGCATTCCGAAGGGATTGTTCCCTCCGCGACACCCTGGTCCACTCCTCCATTACCCCCACCACCTTGTCCCCTTCCCATGGCACCTTCCCCTGCAATCGCAGGAGATGTAATACCTTCCGAAGAAGGGTCACTGACCCGAAACGTTAACTCTGCTTCTCTTTCCACAGATGCTGCCAGACCTGCTGAGTGGTTCCAGCATTTCTTGTTTTTATTTCAGATTTCCAGCATCCGCAGTATTTTGCTTTTATTTTAATGTTCTTAGTAATGTTGGTTGAGGGATAAATATTGGGCAGGACACTTCTTCAAAATAGTGCCATGGATCTTTTAGATCCAGCTAAGAGGGCAGATGCAGCCTCAGTTTAAAATCTCTTCTGAAAGAAAGTTAAGGAGTGATCTGACAGAGGTCTTTAGAATTGTGAAAGGGTTTGATTGGATTGATATAGAGATGTTTCCACTTGTGGGGATTCCAAAACTGGGGGCCATCAAAATAAGATAGTCACTAAAAACTCCAATAGGGAATTCAGGAGAGACTTCTTTGCCCAGAGAGTGGTGAAAATGTGGAACCCGCTATCACATGGAGTAGTTAGGGCGAGTAGCTGGGATACATTTAAGGAAAAACTGCATAAACACATGATGGAGAAAACAATAGAAGGATATGCTGTTTGGGTGAAATAAAGTAGGGTAGGAGAAGGTTGTGTGAAGATAAACACCGTCATAGACCAGGTGGGTCGAATGGAATCCCTGGAAGCATTTTATCTTAAAGTGTACAAACTCCCTGTTTACCTCATGACCACTGCGCTTAAAAGTAATTAAACATGAAGTGCTGAAATATGTGCTGAGGTTCTGTACAACCTAATGTCCTTCAGGGAAGGAAATCTTCTGTCCTTGTCTGGTTTGGCCTATATGTGACCCAGTCCAACATAGGCAGTATTGACTCTTAACTACCCTCTGAAAAAAGGACTTGCATTTATATAGCGTCTTTCACAACCTCAGGACGTCCCAAAGTGCTTTACAGCCAATGAAGTACTTTTGAAGTGTAGTCACTGTTGTAATGTAGGAAGTGGCCCAGCAAGCCACTCAGTTGTATTAATGCCACCTTCTTGAAGGCAAATGGGGATGTGCAATAAATGCTGGCCTGGGAGTAACACCAACATCATGAGAATGAACATATCAAAAGAAAACCACTGAAAAACAGATTATCTGGACATTATCACATTGCTGTTTGTGGGAGCTTGTTGTGTGCAAATTGGCTTTCATGTTTCCTACATTGCATCAGTGACTACACTTCAAAAGTACTTCATTGGCTATGAAGCACTTTGGGATGTCATGAAGTCATGAAAGGTGCTATATAAATTCAAGTTTTTCTTTTAAAGAGGTAGCATGATTATTATTGATTAAAATTGTAGAAGATCCCTACTGAATAAACTAAAGAATGCTGGATGCATTGTAACTGACTTTATTGAAACCACATCTTCTTAAAACGTCAAATACATATGTTAAAAATGTTAAATGCTAAAAAAAAGTTGTGAAAAATAACGAGTTCTGTAGTAAATATGGTAGGAAGCCACAGATAAGCGCATCTCTCCCTCACACATTCTGAACCCAGTGGAACGGTGGCCTCCTCGACTTCCTCATCCGTACCCTCATGTTTCCTTTCGCCGTTTGGACTGAAATTCTGCTGGCTGCATAAAGTGAAGCCACTATTCCCGGATAGAATGGAGATGTTCAAGTAATTGTTCCTGCCAATCACACCTGTATACCGCACTGTTGTAAGTGACTGGGTTAGATTTTACACTTATAATTTGTACTATGTAACTATCCTCCACTCACTGCATTTTGCTGGAGAAATCACCCTGCTCTTATAAGAAGTTGCTGCATTTTCAGTCACAAGTTCTGTTTCCTGTAGTTCATAAAGACTCTTAAACAAACTTTGGGTAAATAGACTTTGTTTGTTTTGCTGTTTTCTACTAAAAATGCACTGTTTGCCATAGGTCCTGGCCCCACCTCCAACTCATTAACTGACAGAGTGGTGTCATTAGCCATGGGTTTTCTGCTGCAGTTAATGCTGAGTTATAGCAAGCTGTAACCCCACACCACTTAGAAGCAATTAACTACACAATGAAATTGGATCACAACGAGGTGTGAATTACTGTTTCTTCCCAAAATATGTGGATCACTCAACATGATGCAAGTGGCAACTTTACATTTGACGAGAATAGAAATGGTTTGCACTTTGTGCCTAGTTTAAAATGTGAGCTCTTTAAGTGGTGGAGACCATGATAATTCCTTTAGTCAGTGTATCACACCCAGAACCCAGTCAGGCACTAATTCCAGGCAGCTTTTTGTAAAGGAATCAGTAGTACAACTTTTCTTGGTGGTGAATAACATAGGCAGGACTCATTTCTCTCTATTAGCTGCCCTTTTCTCTTCACAGTAAAAAAAACGAATACCCTATAACTTGTGCTTAACTCTCCTGTGTAAATGATGCACCATTTCAGAGTAATGATACCCTTGCTTTTCAATGTCATCTGCAAAATAACACATAGTTCTAGTGATGACTATTTAAAAGATCTGATAAAAATGTGCAGAGCCACATTATAACTATTCATTCATGGCATATTCATATCAAACTTGTTAGATTTTTGATCTTGGTTTAGAGATGTGCTGCAGTCCTGTGTTCATATGTCAATGTGATTTCCATCATGACATCCCAATTACCTAACTGTAATGGTATCATGGAACACCCATGGTTATGTTAAACTTGTATAGAACCTTGATTAGGCCACACTAATTATGTTAAACTTGTGGAGAATTTTGGTTAGATCACACTTGAAGTACTGTGCCAGAGAGTGGTGAGAACGTGGACCTCACTACCACAAGGAGTGATTGAGGTGAATAGCACAGATACATTTAAGAGGAAGCTAGATAAGCACAAGAGGCAGGAAGGAATAGAAGGATACGTTGATAGGGTGAGACAAAGTACGGTGGGAGAAGACTTGTGTGGAGCATAAACACTAGCATAGATCAGTTGAGCCGAAAGACCTGTTTCTGTGCTGTAAAAGCTTTGTCATACATCCAAGTAATTGGTCTCTTGAAGCGAGGTTTTGAACTAGTTGAAATAGCAACCTGTTTAAAGATAAGTGTAGCACAGCATTAGCTTATAAGAACCAATCTTCTTATCAGTTTGTGGATAATCCCATATTCCTGCTTTCATAGTTGTAAATCTTCGAACCATTTCCTGCAAAGTTTAAAGAAGGCAGAAGCTATGCATGGTATACATTGGAAATGTTCTGTTTAGCTCCTTTATTTCTTGATGTTCCCTTTGAATATTTGGGTCGATAGATTCGTTCTGCTTCCATGCGCTCTTCAAGCATTACTTCTTTGTCATCCAGCACTTTCAGCGAAGGTATTTGGCTAATGACATAATGCCTGTATAAAGCAGATGACATAATGCCTGTATAAATGATAACTGACCATACAGTCATGGGCTCCTTCTTTTCAATGTGCAGTTTCTGAGAACAATTCATTATTAACATTTGAACCAATTGCTGTTTCAAAATTATTCTATGTTTTTCAGAATGTAAAACTTCAATTTCAAAACAGGGGTCCCACTTGAGTTCACTATAAATGCAATAAGAACAGATCAGGCAGCATCTGTGGACAGAGAAATAGATTTAATGGCTGGAATTTTATCAGTCCTCTAGAAATAGGCTGGGAGGCAGGACGGCTCATAAAATGGCATTGGAAGGTGTCAGGGAAGAAGCCCAATGTCTTCCTGCCGCCACAGGATTTTCTCAGAAGGGGAAACGGCAACAGCGCGCCTGCCCAATGACCGGAGGCAAGCAGCCAATTAATTCAATTAACTGGCCAATTAATGGCCACTTGCTTCCCCCACCAGCATTTTGCTGGCATCAGGACAGGCCTCAATGTACCTGGCGGTCTCCCTGTGGCTTCCTGGGTGGGGGTGGGGGGGGTGGTGCGGGGTGCCTTCCTTTCTGGGCACTCCAAGGCGTATGGAGTGTGTGCTTATGGCTCTGACGTCACTGCTGGAGGGTGCGCTGCTCCTGGAGTGCTCCAATTGCCGGGCCCCGGAACATTGCAAAAGAATTCTTACTCGCTCTTTGAAGGCGTCTCAACATGAAGGCGCCCTCTCCTTCTCCCTGTAGCCTCAGCAGCGGCCACCCTTCATTGGGCCGGCAGCTCTGAAAGCTAGGCCACTATCCTTAATTGGACGGTGGTCCCAGCAAGTGGCCTCTGGGGCCCTGCCATCCACCCGCACCGGCTTGGGACCCACTTTTGGTCGCAGCAGGGTAGCTTCAGTCTTCACAGTAAAATTGCAGCCAATGTTTCAGGTCATTGAACTTTCGTCAGAACCCCTAATATAAATGTAAACTTAGTCCTATATAAAGTTGCACAAATAATGTCGCAATTGCTCACATCTTGGGTTTTGAGGGAAGGCCCTCGATCCAAACACAGTGTGGAATTTCCTTTATGCCTTATGTGTAAACCTGCTCACCCGATCACCCTGGGATTCAAGCACACACACCCACCTGAGACACACAATTTCCAGCGGACATCCCCAGGATTATTTAAAGTGAGGATATACCTTGTAAGGAAACAGTTCATTCTTAACTTTTAGCTTTTTGCCTGTTAAGTACGTTTCTAATAGAAGGAGGTCATTCAGTCCCTTGAGCTTGTTGCGACATTCAATGAGATCATGGCCAATCTGTATCCTAACTCCAGCCATCCACCTTGGCTCCATATCCCTTGATAACGAAAATCCATCCACCTCACAGATTTAAAATGATTAATTGAGCTAGCATCTAGAGCTTATTGTGGGAGAGAGTTCCACACTTCTACAACCTTTTGTGTGGAAGTAGTGCTTCCTCACCTCTCTCCAAAGGGCAGTTAAAGTTAAAAGGAATTGCATTCAGAGAGCTTTAGCTGATATCAAGTCACCGCACCAACACAGAACACGCAGGGACGGTCTTTGCTGATAAGAAATTTAGCAAGGCAACAAACAGTATTAGCTCCAGCCTTGAAAAGCCAAAGGTTTGGAAAATTAGGGAGTGTTTTTATGGGGAGTTATTCTTGATAAAACTGAAGTCCAGATAATTGAATGAGGTAATACTTTTGAAACATGCACCAGAGCGAATGAGATGTATAAAAACAGGAGTGCTAGAACAGATACTTCAGAATTAGACAAGGCTTGGTTAACTAATCCCCTCGAGCTCACAACCTGTGATGTGTAAATTTTGTGGTAGCTTGTACTGTAAGTGTGATGCTGAGTATATGTGTGATTATTATTAATAATACTTATCATTGTATATGTGTGATTATTATTCATAATAGTTAGAGTATATGTGTAAGTATTGTTAATAATAGTTATCATTGTATGAGTAATTCTTAGAAAAGTCAGTAATTGCCTTTGAACCCTATTATCTTGTGTAAAAACCTATTAATTTGTAAGTAAGAACATCCTTTCCTTAACAATCTCTTAATCTGATGGTGTGTTCTCTGCTTTGAGTTTTGGTTGAACAACCCTAGGAATAATTCTGTCACCAGAGGTGAGTCAGAGGTTTGGCCTCTCAGGTTGTCTGATGTCTCCCTGGAGTTCCTGGTGGAAGGTGGGAGATACTGTTCCCCAGTGGCCCACAGGAGCAGCCCCACAACCACTCTTGTACAGGCCAGGTCGGAGGTGGCTGAGAGGGTCAATGCCAGCAGCATCGCTCTCAGGACCTGTCCTCAGTATAGGAAGAGGTTCAATGGTTTCACCAAACATTGGTGACTATAGCTGTTCATCTCTCCAAAACACCTGGTGACACCCAATTCACCTTCCCCTCCACCACCACCACTATACTCGACAGTTCCATCACATCCTTCATCACACAATCACTAGGGCATACTGCTACAACTCTTGTTCTCATTCCAAACACACTCACCACTTCCTCTGCTCTCATCAAACCATACAAAAAAAATTCCTTTCTCAAGTCCTAGCACATATAAAACTGCTTTTTAGCTGTGGTTCAGTGGGTGGCATTCTTGTCTCTGATTCAGAATGCCCCACTCTAAAGACTGATACTTCCAGTGAAGGATTTAGTAAACACTATGCTTTAGGAGGTGCCATCTTTCAAATGCGACATTAAACTGAAGCCCTGTCTCCCCTCTCAGGTGGATGGAAAAGATCCCATGGCATTATTTAGAAAAATAGTAGAGTTCTTCCCAGCCAATATTTATCCCTCAACTAACATCATAAAAACTAGTTTTCTGGTCATTTATCACAATGTTGTTTGTGGGACCTTGCTCTGTGCAAATTTGGCTGCTGTGTTTCCTGCATTACAACAGTGACTACACTTCAAAAGTATTTCATAGACTGCAAGGCACTTTGAGATGTCCTGAGGTTGTAAAAGGCACTTTATAAAGTTCTTTATCTAACTACTCCCACTATTTCACTTCACATGTTGCACACTTGGTTTTCATTTATTACCTTCCCCACCTTCATTCCATTTTCCTTCTGCTGCACCTCCCAACACATGCACTATATGCACAAGCCTTATATATCTTCACTTAACCTTCTTGACAGCCACTGTCACCCTGCTATCTGCAGAATAAGACAGCACATAAGGCCAAGGAGAGAACCAAGATCAGGGAGGAGTACCCAACATTATAACCCTCACCATAGCAGATGCAAGAAGATCTGATGAGTGGTTCAAGCATAGCCAGGAGAATTAGGGAAGGCAAGGCTGGCAGATTAACTCAGTGGGGTGTCTGCATATTACCTGTAGCCCTTTATACACCTCAGCAAATATTCAGCAACCTTCACAACCTCAAGCTGCATTTTTGAGACTGTCACCAACTAACGTCCAGCTTCTCAGTGCTGTCCTAATTCTTGTCCCTTTTTTATTTTCTCTAGGTCCTTCTCAGCACTAGAGGCTGCTGCATGGGACACCTCAGCAGAGGATAATCCTCCTAAGGATGTATCGTCATGCTCTCCACCCCTCCCATGTGCCAGCAGAGGCACTGTCACTCGACATGGGATAGAGAGTGAAGCAGAAGGGATCTTCACGTGGTGAAATACCCAGTATGAGCAGGTACTGATGGCAGGCACAGCACAGGAGAGAGAGAGAGCTGGAGGGTGAGATCCTCTCCAAACTTTGCTGAGCAGGGCAGAGATGAAGACTTACGGGCCACAGCCATGAAATGAAGACTGTGGGGAGTTTCAGCACTATGAAAAGAAAGAAACACTTGCATTTATATTGCGCCTTTCAGGACCACAAGATGTCCCAAAGCAATTTACAGTCAATGAAGTACTTTTGAAGTGTAGTCACTGTTTTAATGCTGTAGCTGAAATTGTGAGGGAATCAGAATGATACCAGGGCTAAAAGGGTTATATTATGAGCACAGCTTGCATAGACTAGGCTTGTATTCCCTTTGAGTGTAGAAGATTAAGGGGTTATCTTATTGAGGTGTTTAAGATGATTAAAGGAATTGATAGGATAGATAGAGAGAAACTATTTCCTCTCGTAGAGGGAGTTCAGGACAAGGGAGCATAACCTTAAAATTAGAGCCAAACAGTTCAGGGATGATGTCAGGAAGCACTTCTTCACACAAAAGGTAGTGGAAATTTGGAACTCTGTCTCCCAAAAAGCTGTTGAGGATGGGGGGGCTCAACTGAAAATTTAACTGAGATTGATAGATTTTTGTTAGGCAAGGGGATTAAGGGGACTGAACGAAGGTAGGTAGATGGAGTTAACATACAGATCAACCATGATTTAACTGAATGACAGAACAGGCTCAAGGGGCTGAATGGCTTCCATCTGTTCCTATGTTCCTATGGAATCTCTCAGCAATTCCTTCCATCCCTCTTCTTCATCAGCACCTTCAACTTCCAGAAGCGGCAAGAATTTCCATATTGGGATGTTATGCAGAAATCATCAAGCAACAACGATTTTTGAAATATATTGAGAGCTCCACCAGATTTATCTAGGAACCTAAAATTGGTGCTTCAAAATATGAAAATTCTGCTTCATCACACTTCTTGTAGTTGTATTTGTCTCATTCTTTTGGTTGTCCCATCTGCCTGTGGAATCCTGACTGAAGTCTTACTGCTTACCTATAATCGATGTAGTCCTGTAAGCTTCCTCCATTAAAATAGCTTGGTGCAGCCTCATTGTTCATCATGCTCAGAATTCTAAAGGTAATTTTCACATGCAAAATAATGAGTCATTAAATGGATCGCACCCACCCTCAAAAATATTGCAATAAGCAGGCAGTTAAACAAATATTCAACAAAAGGTTCATAAAAAGACAACTATAATCTTTGTTGTGTTATCTGGCAGTTTTGAATCTGGTATTAAATTGACACCTACACCGATGTCTTTGATTTTTTTAAATTTCCTTGTAGTGGGTCCTAAATATTTAGACAATTGCAATCACTGCACTGCTCTACCTTCATTTTCAGAATGCCATTGTATCCCCTCAATGATATAATTAACAATTCAGGTCATTTTAATAACGATAATAGACTCACTGCGACAGTTTGGCCTTTGGAAAAGGAGCAGTCTGTGTTTGTAGCTGAGATACCTGGTGAGTCAACATAAGCTCCTTAAACACTGCTGCTTGTAGTTAATGCGGAGCTGTACACTGAGGACATTTAAAGGATTGCTCTTTTAAGCATGATGCTCTGGAGTTTCTTATCCCAGAAGGTGCAGCAAAGGAATGTGTCCATTTGGAGGTGAGGAGTGTTGTCTGTTGTTATTGTAGTTGTGTAGCTAGTGGGTTGTTGATAAAGTCTCGGAGTCTGGATATCTTCTTCTTTGGCCTCCTTATCTCGAGAGACAATGGGTAAGCGCCTGGAGGTGGTCAGTGGTGTGTGGAGCAGCGCCTGGAGTGGCTATAAAGGCCACTTCTAGAGTGACAGGCTCTTCCACAGGTGCTGCAGAGAAATTTGTTTGTCGGGGCTGTTGCACAGTTGGCTCTCCCCTTGTGCCTCTGTCTTTTTTCCTGCCAGCTACTAAGTCTCTTCGACTCGCCACATTTTAGCCCCATCTTTATGGCTGCCCGCCAGCTCTGGCGAACGCTGGCAACTGACTCCCATGACTTGTGATCAATGTCACAGGATTTCATGTCGCGTTTGCAGACGTCTTTGAAGCGGAGACATGGACGGCCGGTGGGTCTGATACCAGTGGCGAGCTCGCTGTACAATGTGTCTTTGGGGATCCTGCCATCTTCCATGCGGCTCACATGGCCAAGCCATCTCAAGCGCCGCTGACTCAGTAGTGTGTACAAGCTGGGGATGTTGGCCGCCTCGAGGACTTCTGTGTTGGAGATACGGTCCTGCCACCTGATGCCAAGTATTCTCCGGAGGCAGCGAAGATGGAATGAATTGAGACGTCGCTCTTGGCTGACATACGTTGTCCAGGCCTCGCTGCCATAGAGCAAGGTACTGAGGACACAGGCCTGATACACTCGGACTTTTGTGTTCCGTGTCAGTGCGCCATTTTCCCACACTCTCTTGGCCAGTCTGGACATAGCAGTGGAAGCCTTTCCCATGCGCTTGTTGATTTCTGCATCTAGAGACAGGTTACTGGTGATAGTTGAGCCTAGGTAGGTAAACTCTTGAACCACTTCCAGAGCGTGGTCGCCAATATTGATGGATGGAGCATTTCTGACGTCCTGCCCCATGATGTTCATTTTCTTGAGGCTGATGGTTAGGCCAAATTCGTTGCAGGCAGCCGCAAACCTGTCGATGAGACTCTGCAGGCACTCTTCAGTGTGAGATGTTAAAGCAGCATCGTCAGCAAAGAGGAGTTCCCTGATGAGGACTTTCCGTACTTTGGATTTCGCTCTTAGACGGGCAAGGTTGAACAACCTGCCCCCTGATCTTGTGTGGAGGAAAATTCCTTCTTCAGAGGACTTGAACGCATGTGAAAGCAGCAGGGAGAAGAAAATCCCAAAAAGTGTGGGTGCGAGAACACAGCCCTGTTTCACGCCACTCAGGATAGGAAAGGGGTCTGATGAGGAGCCACCATGTTGAATTGTGCCTTTCATATTGTCATGGAATGAGGTGATGATACTTAGTAGCTTTGGTGGGCATCCAATCTTTTCTAGTAGTCTGAAGAGACCACGTCTGCTGATGAGGTCAAAGGCTTTGGTCAACTAAATAACTTATTATTTACACATCTCTATTTACACTCTCCACAAGACTCTCTAGCTAGCATCCTTCATGCTGCTAATCTCCTCTTTCCATGTGACTGTTCCATTATCATCACTACAGTGGGAAAGGTTGCTCTCACTGTCTCCAGCATTAACTCTTTCAGGTCATGCTGCAAGGAGCACCCTCCACTACATTACAACAGTGGCTACCTTTCAAAAGCACGTCATTGGCTGTAAAATTCTTTGGGATGTCCTGATATCATGAAAGACACTACATAAATAAAAGTCTTTCTTCAATGTTTTCTTTTCCCCTGGCACCTTTTCCTTGAAAAATAATGCACTGTCAAAACTCAGCACCAAGCCAAAGTAGGAGATGTTAGGAGGGGTGACTAAAAGCTTCATCAAAGAGATGGGTTTGAAGATTGGTCAATTAAAAGTAGGCCATTTGGCCCTCTCAAGCCTGTTCCACTATTCAGTAAGATCACGGCTGATCTACTACTTCAATTCCACTTTCTTGCACTATCCCCATATCATTTCATTCCCTCAGTGTCCAAAAATCTAATCGATCTCAATCTTGAATATTCTCAATGACTGAGCATCCACAGCTCTCTAGAGTAGACAATTCCGAAGATTCAAAACCCCTGAGTGAAGAAATTTCTCTCAATTCAGTCCTAAATGGCCGATTCCTTATCTGAGACTGTGATTCCTAGTTCTAGACACTCCAGCTAGGGGAAACAGCCTCTCAGCATCTACCCATTGAATCATAGAATGCTTACAGCACAGAAGGAGGCCATTAAGTCCTTGCCAGCTTGCTGCAAGAGAAATTTAGCTTATCTCATTCCCCAGCCCTGCAATTTTGTTCCCTCTGCAGGTGCTTATCCAATTCCATTTTGAAAGCCACAATTGAATCTGCCTCCACCACTAGCTGTGCAAAAAAGAATTTCCTCATGTCACCTTTCGTTCTTTTCCTTTACCTTGTCAAGCCCTCTAAGAATTCTATACATTTCAATGAGATCACCCTCATTCTTATAAAGACCCATTCTACTCAATCTCTCCTCTTAGGACAACCGTCTCATCCGAGGAATCAATCTACTGAAGTTTTGTTGCACGGCCTCTTAAGCAAGTATATCCTTCCTAGATAAGGAGGCCAAAAATGTAAACAGTACTCTGGGTGTGGTCTCTCCAAAGTCCTATATAATAGTAGCAAGACTTCCTTACTGTTATATTCCAATCCACCCCCCACCCCCCCCCCCCCCCCACCCCCAACCTGGCTAACATACCATTTGCATTCCTAATGCTTGCTGTACCTATATGTTAACTCTTAAAGTAGGGGAGGAAGGTGGAAGGACAGAGGGATTTGAGAAGAGAATTGGGGCCTCGACAGTTAATAGTCCAGCAGCCAATGGTGGGCAAAAGGAATGGGGGATGCCAGAGAGCTGGTTTATGGAGCACGGCAGATGAGAAGCCAGACAAGACAGCATTGGAATAATCAAGTCTGGAGGTGACCAAGGCATGGCTAAGGGTTTCAGCAGCAGATGGTCTGAGGCAGGAGCAGGGAAAATTGATGTTACAGTGGCAGAAGTAAGTGGTCTTTGTGATGGAGAGGATATGGGTTGGAAACTCAGCCTGGGGCCAAATAAGAGGTTGTGAACTGTGTTTAATTAGAGACAGTGACCATGGAGGGGGCATGAAATCAGCGAAGGGTATATAGAATTTGTGGCAGAGGGCAAATGTGATAGCTTTGGTCTGCCCAATTTGTAACTGGAGGAATTGTGGCTCATGCTGGACTGCACATTGGATAAGCAGTCTGATAACACAGAGGCACTGGAAAGATCAAGACAGTAGATGAATAGGTAGAGCTGGGGGAACATCAGCATACATGTGGAACCTGACCCCAATCAGAGAGTGTCACCCGTGAAATGATGTGGTACTGCCTAACTGAACTGTAGAATACAATGAAGGGGTGGACACTTGTGGGATGTCTACAGTAGAGTCTGAAGCCCAGATGTATTTTATCCAATGAATGGTCTAACTGGGGCTATATAGTAACTTGGGGAACAATTTTAACCCACTGCACCCATCCAGAAACTGACAGACTGGGTGCAACGCTGGTTTAACACGTCATCCAATATTACTTCCCTTTGAAGCCAACAGAGACTATTATTGGACAGGGTGTAAAACTGGCATTCCACCCAATCCCGTGGGTTTCCTTCTGCTTGAATTAGGTTAAAACTACCCCCATGGGTTGCAAAATATAGCAGTATCTCTTGTCTGGTTTCAACATGTTGAGGGATTGGATTGGGAGAGCCAGAACACAATGCCTCTATGATGTGTATTACATGCAAAAGGTAAAGAAAGTAAATTATTAATTTCTGATTGACTGTAGAATGTCCTTACTTGCAGCAAATGCCCTTGTAATCTTAAATGACTGCCACAAGTTAAGAATATATTATGTGTTACATGCTTTGTTACCCCTCTAACATGCCATTAGTAGCACCACTGAGGATCTTCCAAGGACGTAATAATTAAATGGACTTTTACAGCACAGAAGCAAGCCATTCAGCCTGGTCTATGCTGCCTTTTAGGCTCCACACAAGCCTCTTCCACCCTACTTCATCTCATCCTATCAAACAGATCGTTTTATACCAATGTAAAGGGTTAAAATCACTCACCCTGCTCAGTGATCGGGAAGGATTCCCTTCAAAATCTAGAGAATGGTGACACCTAGTGGTTTGTTTTAGTTTTTTCGCCTCGGTCAGAATTTGGGAAACAAGCTCTGCGTCACATTCCAGGTAAAGCACTGCAATGCCCTGTTGGATAGCCTTATATGGGAAATTCCTGACCCGAACCCTGCACATGTCTTCAGGTCCGTCGGGGTCGGGTCGGGTAGCAGGCCTTTACCCATGTACTGATGTACTTCGTCAGCTACAGGAGAAATGCCGCGAACAACAGATGCCCCTCTACGTTGCTTTCATTGATCTCACCAAAGCCTTTGACCTCATCAGCAGATGTGGTCTCTTCAGACGACTAGAAAAGATCGGATGTCCACCAAAGCTACTAAGTATCATCACCTCATTCCATGACAATATGAAAGGCACAATTCAGCATAGCAGCGCCTCATCAGACCCCTTTCCTATCCTGAGTGGCATGAAACAGGGCTGTGTTCTCGCACCTACACTGTTTGGGATTTTCTTCTCCCTGCTGCTCTCACACGCATTCAAGTCTTCAGAAGAAGGAATTTTCATCCACACAAGATCAGGTGGCAGGTTGTTCAAACTTGCCCGCCTAAGAGCGAAGACCAAAGTACGGAAAGTCCTCATCAGGGAACTCCTCTTTGCTGGCGATGCTGCATTAACATCTCACACTGAAGAGTGTCTGCAGAATCTCATCAACAGGTTTGTGGCTGCCTGCAATGAATTTGGCCTAACCATCAGCCTCAAGAAAACGAACATCATGGGACAGGACGTCAGAAATGCTCCATCCATCAATATCGGCGACCACGCTCTGCAAGTGGTTCAAGAGTTTACCTACCTAGGCTCAACTATCACCAGTAACCTGTCTCTCAATGCAGAAATCAACAAGCGCATGGGAAAGGCGTCTGCTGCTATGTCCAGACTGGCCAAGAGAGTGTGGGAAAATGGCGCACTGACACGGAACACAAAAGTCCGCGTGTATCAAGCCTGTGTCCTCAGTACCTTGCTCTATGGCAGTGAGGCCTGGACAACGTATGTCAGCCAGGAGCGACGTCTCAATTCATTCCATCTTCGGTGCCTCCGGAGAATCCTTGGCATCAGGTGGCAGGACTGCATCTCCAACACAGTAGTCCTCGAGGCGGCCAACATCCCCAGCTTATACACACTACTGAGTCAGCGGCGCTTGAGATGCCATGACCATGTGAGCCGCATGAAAGATGGCAGGATTCCCAAAGACACATTGTACAGCGAGCTCGCCACTGGTATCAGACCCACCGGCCGTCCATGTCTCCACTTTAAAGACGTCTGCAAACGCGACATGAAGTCCTGTGACATTGATCACAAGTCGTGGGAGTCAGTTGCCAGCGGTCGCCAGAGCTGGCGGGCAGCCATAAAGGCGGGGCTAAAGTGTGGCGAGTCGAAGAGACTTAGCAGTTGGCAGGAAAAAAGACAGAAGTGCAAGGGGAGAGCCAACTGTGTAACAGCCCTGACAAATAATTTTTTCTGCAACACCTGTGGAAGAGTCTGTCACTCTAGTATTGGCCTTTATGGCCACTCCAGGCACTGCTCCACAAACCACTGACCACCTCCATGGGCTTACCCATTGTCTCCTGAGACAAGGAGGCCAAAGAAGAGAAGAAGAAGATGTAAAGGTTTGCTATCTGACCCGACCCCGACGGCACCCGATAACATGTGTTGGGTTCGGGGTCGGGTCGGGTTGCACTTCCAGGCCCAGCATTCGGGCTCGGTCAGGTTTCCTTTGCAGACCTTTAATTCCAGGAAGCGGGTGTCAAAGGCACTCCCGCTCTGACCTCAGCTGCTGCTGCGATCAAGCACTAACTGTCCAATTAGCATCCCACCGGTGGACATTTGAATAAAAAAGGTGTGGGCAGTAAGGCCAGGGTCGGTGGGAGCAGGGCAAGAGCCAGAAGAAGGTGCTGACAAGCAGTTTAAAGGTCAGCCTGCACCTTCAGTGGCTCTGGGAATGATGCAAGGCACTCAAAGGAAAGAAAGAGGAAAAGGAATCCAAAATAAGGACACTGTGAACCAGGCTGATCGGAACGATGAACCTGCTTCTGACCTTACGGGCGACCCACCAGACCATCAAGAGAGTACCTGTGCTCTGGCTCGGACTGTAGAGGAGTCCATCCAGGCCATGAGTGCTGCCATGTCCCTCTCCTCTGCGCGACTGGCTTCTTCCATTAGAGATTGGTGACCCTTATGCAGAATCAGCTCCAGCAGACCAACCAGTGGCTACCGGAGATGCGCAGAGACTTGCACACCATCGCATTGCCAATGAGTTCCATGCATCAGTGTCAATGCAGAGAGGGACAAGGCACCTGGCGTCTCCTCCAGGTGTTCAGCCCTCTCAAGTCAGCAAGGAGGCCCAAATGTGCCTCATGACGGCAGAGGAGCAGCAGCACTCTGCATCTGGGGAGTCCTCTCAGGGCGCTCTTGATGCAGACAGCAGCTCCTTGGCCCTTCTGATAGTGACACCGGTGCCTCAAATTGCCCCGATAACAGAGGGTGCTCCTGAGACTCTTCAGGTTCACCTCAATATGCCGAGACCCTCACGGCCTTGGGCAGCCAGAGGACGGCCACCAAGGTCATCCTGTTCAGCCACGGGTCAGCCTGATCAGCCACCTGCCTCTGCTGTAGCTGACAACGAAGGGAGATTAACACGTAGGAGCACTCGGAAAAGATTTAAGAAATCACTGTAACGGCACTTGGGTTCCACTGGCGTGATTTAAATTAATGTTAATATATGTATAACCTCACATAAGCTTTATTAAATTACTCTTTTTGCTTACTAATGCCTCAATTAAGTGATGTACACAGCAATATGTATTTGTGTGATATGGAGACTTAAGAACAAAGAACAAAGAACAAAGATAATTACAGCACAGGAACAGGCCCTTCGGCCCTCCAAGCCTGCGCCGATCCAGATCCTCTCTCTAAACATGTCGCCTATTTTCTAAGGTTCTGTATCTCTTTTCTTCCTGCCCATTCATGTATCTGTCTAGATACATCTTAAAAGACTCCATCGTACCCGCATCTACCACCTCCGCTGGCAATGCGTTCCAGGTGCCCGCCACCCTCTGCGTAAAGAACTTTCCACGCATATCCCCCCTAAACTTTTCCCCTTTCACTTTGAACTCGTGTCCTCTAGTAATTGAAACCCCCACTCTGGGAAAAAGCCTCTTGCTATCCACCCTGTCTATACCTCTCATGATTTTGTACACCTCAATCAGGTCCCCCCTCAACCTCCGTCTTTCTAATGAAAATAATCCTAATCTACTCAACCTCTCTTCATAGCTAGCGCCCTCCATACCAGGCAACATCCTGGTGAACCTCCTCTGCACCCTCTCCAAAGCATCCACATCCTTTTGATAATGTGGCGACCAGAACTGTACGCAGTATTCCAAATGTGGCCGAACCAAAGTCCTATACAACTGTAACATGACCTGCCAACTCTTGTACTCAATGCCCCGTCCGATGAAGGAAAGCATGCCGTATGCCTTCTTGACCACTCTATTTACCTGCGTTGCCACCTTCAGGGAACAGTGGACCTGAACACCCAAATCTCTCTGGACATCAATTTTCCCCAGGACTTTTCCATTTACTGTATAGTTCACTCTTGAATTGGATCTTCCAAAATGCATCACCTCGCATTTGCCCTGATTGAACTCCATCTGCCATTTCTCTGCCCAACTCTCCAATCTATCTATATTCTGCTGTATTCTCTGACAGTCCCCTTCACTATCTGCTACTCCACCAATCTTAGTGTCGTCTGCAAACTTGCTAATCAGTCCACCTATACTTTCCTCCAAATCATTAATGTATATCACAAACAACAGTGGTCCCAGCACGGATCCCTGTGGAACACCACTGGTCACACGTCTCCATTTTGAGAAACTCCCTTCTACTGCTACTCTCTGTCTCCTGTTGCCCAGCCAGTTCTTTATCCATCTAGCTAGTACACCTTGGACCCCAAGCGCCTTCACTTTCTCCATCAGCCTGCCATGGGGAACCTTATCAAACGCCTTACTAAAGTCCATGTATATGACATCGACAGCCCTTCCCTCATCAATCAACTTTGTCACTTCCTCAAAGAATTCTATTAAGTTGGTAAGACATGACCTTCCCTGCACAAAACCATGTTGCCTATCACTGATGAGCCCATTTTCTTCCAAATGGGAATAGATCCTATCCCTCAGTATCTTCTCCAGCAGCTTCCCTACCACTGACGTCAGGCTCACCGGTCTATAATTACCTGGATTATCCCTGCTACCCTTCTTAAACAAGGGGACAACATTAGCAATTCTCCAGTCCTCCGGGACCTCACCCGTGTTTAAGGATGCTGCAAAGATATCTGTTAAGGCCCCAGCTATTTCCTCTCTCGCTTCCCTCAGTAACCTGGGATAGATCCCATCCGGACCTGGGGACTTGTCCACCTTAATGCCTTTTAGAATACCCAACACTTCCTCCCTCCTTATGCCGACTTGACCTAGAGTAATCAAACATCTGTTCCTAACCTCAACATCCGTCATGTCCCTCTCCTCGGTGAATACCGATGCAAAGTACTCGTTTAGAATCTCACCCATTTTCTCTGAGTCCAAGCATAACATTCCTCCTTTGTCCTTTAGTGGGCCAATCCTTTCTCTAGTTACCCTCTTTCTCCTTATATATGAATAAAAGGCTTTGGGATTTTCCTTAACCCTGTTTGCTAAAGATATTTCATGACCCCTTTTAGCCCTCTTAATTCCTCGTTTCAGATTGGTCCTACATTCCCGATATTCTTTCAAAGCTTCGTCTTTCATCAGCCGCCTAGACCTTATGTATGCTTCCTTTTTCCTCTTAGCTAGTCTCACAATTTCACCTGTCATCCATGGTTCCCTAATCTTGCCATTTCTATCCCTCATTTTCACAGGAACATGTCTCTCCTGCACGCTAATCAACCTCTCTTTAAAAGCCTCCCACATATCACATGTGGATTTACCTTCAAACAGCTGCTCCCAATCTACATTTCCCAGCTCCTGCCGAATTTTGGTATAGTTGGCCTTCCCCCAATTTAGCACTCTTCCTTTAGGACCACTCTCGTCTTTGTCCATGAGTATTTTAAAGCTTACGGAATTGTGATCACTATTCCCAAAGTAGTCCCCTACTGAAACTTCAACAACCTGGCCGGGCTCATTCCCCAACACCAGGTCCAGTATGGCCCCTTCCCGAGTTGGACTATTTACATACTGCTCTAGAAAACCCTCCTGGATGCTCCTTACAAATTCTGCTCCATCTGGACCTCTAACACTAAGCGAATCCCAGTCAATGTTGGGAAAATTAAAATCTCCTATCACCACCACCCTGTTGCTCCTACATCTTTCCATAATCTGTTTACATATTTGTACCTCTATCTCACGCTCGCTGTTGGGAGGCCTGTAGTACAGCCCCAACATTGTTACCGCACCCTTCCTATTTCTGAGTTCTGTCCATATTGCCTCACTGCTCGAGTCCTCCATAGTGCCCTCCTTCAGCACAGCTGTGATATCCTCTTTGACCAGTAATGCAACTCCTCCACCCCTTTTACCTCCCTCTCTATCCCGCCTGAAGCATCGATATCCTGGGATATTTAGTTGCCAATCATGCCCTTCCCTCAACCAAGTCTCAGTAATAGCAATAACATCATACTCCCAGGTACTAATCCAAGCCCTAAGTTCATCTGCCTTACCTACTACACTTCTTGCATTAAAACAAATGCACCTCAGACCACCAGTCCCTTTATATTCATCATCTGCTCCCTGCCTGCTCTTCCCCTTAGTCACACTGACTTCATTATCTAGTTCCTTACAGGCTTTTGTTACTACCTCCTTACTGTCAACTGACCTCAATTGGTTCCCATCCCCCTGCCACATTAGTTTAAACCCTCCCCAACAGCGTTAGCAAAAGCACCTCCAAGGACATTGGTTCCAGTCCGGCCCAGGTGTAGACCGTCCAATTTGTAATAGTCCCACCTCCCCCAGAACCGGTCCCAATGTCCCAAAAATCTGAACCCCTCCTTCCTGCACCATCTCTCAAGCCACGCATTCATCCTGACTATTCTTTCATTTTTACTCTGACTATCACGTGGCACTGGTAGTAATCCTGAGATTACTACCTCTGAGGTCCTACTTTTTAACTTGGCTCCTAACTCCCTAAACTCTGCTTGTAGGACCTCATCCCGTTTTTTACCTATATCATTAGTGCCTATGTGCACAATGACAACTGGCTGTTCACCCTCCCCCTTTAGAATGTTCTGCAGCCGATCTGAGACATCCCTGACCCGTGCACCTGGGAGGCAACATACCATTCGGGAGCCACGTTTTCGACCACAGAACCGCCTATCTACTCCCCTTACAATCGAATCCCCTACGACTATAGCCCTTCCACTCTTTTTCCCGCCCTTCTGAACAGCAGAGCCAGCCACGGTGCCATGGACCTGGCTACTGCTGCCTTCCCCTGGTGAGCCATCTCCCTCAACAGTATCCAAAACGGTATACTTGTTTTGGAGGGAGATGACCGCAGGGGACTCCTGCGCTGCCTTCCTGCTCTTTCTCTGCCTTTTGGTCACCCATTCCCTTTCTCCCTCAGCAATCCTAATCTGCGGTGTGACCAATTCACTAAACGTGCTATCCACGACCTCCTCAGCATCGCACATGCTCCAAAGTGAGTCCATCCGCAGCTCGAGAGTCGTCATGCGGTCTAACAAGAGCTGCAGTTGGACACACTTCCTGCACGTGAAGGAGTCAGGGACATCAGCCATGTCCCTGAGCTCCCACATTGAGCAAGAGGAGCATGACACGGGTCTGAGATCTCCTGCCATTTTTAATCTTAAGCTTAACTTAGTTAAATGAAAAAGGAACGAAAAGTTTTTACCAATCACAATAAAACCAGAGAAATCGAAAAAGCCTTACCTTATAAACACCCCACCGAGTCCTTTTTTTTTGGTTAGAGGAGGAGGGCGGGTGGGAGACACGACAAGTGTGGTGTCTCGGGTTCAGAAACCGCCCAAATATATAGTGTTTTACTTACCCAGCAGCCCCCTGGCCTCCGCCGAAAAACAAAAGGAAATTCAATTTACTTTCAAACTGACCTTCCCAGCTGCTCACTCGCTCACACTCTGCTCCCGAAAAAGCTGCTGCAATGAAAGGAAAGTTATTTTAAACCGCCCAAATATATAGTGTTTTACTTACCCAGCAGCCCCCTGGCCTCCGCCGAAAAACAAAAGGAAATTAAATTTACTCTCAAACTGACCTTCCCAGCTGCTCACTCGCTCACACTCTGCTCCCGAAAAAGCTGCTGCAATGGATTTACACTAGTGGGCCATGGTGTGTGAGATGAAAAGATGGGCCATCGCCAATGTGCCAAGCGCTGATGGGTGAGTGCTTTTAGGATTCCAGCAGACGTGAATGCCTGCGGTTAGATTGACATGTCCATCGTTGTCAGACTACATGGCTCATAAACTTTGGGTCAGGAGAAATGCCTGAATATTACAGCCTCCCGAGCCTTCCTGGCACCCAACTGCTCAGAACCTCCAAGTGCTTTCCCAGGCTGTCCAGGTGGCTGCACCTCCCCTTCGTCAAACCCTTCACCCTCCTCGCCTGAGGATGCCTTATGCTGCACCATGTCCTCAGCAGCCAGGGCATCCCCCCTCTGCAGTGCCAAGTTATGTAGGACAAATTGGACATTCAACGAGTGAAATCCCTTCCGGTTAATGAAGGCCCCTGGCTGGCCTGCAGGAGCTCTGATGTAGAGGCTTGCTACCTGACCTGAACCCGACGGGACCCGGCAACATGTGTCGGGTTCGGGTCTGGCCCATCTTCAGGCTCCGGCTTTCGGGCTCGGGTTGGGTCGGGCCGAGTCCAAGTCGAGCCGTGTCGGGTCGGGCTGGACACATAGGGTCAGTGCTGTGCTGGTAAGTATTAAAAATAAAAAACTTACCTGAGCTGGGAGTCTGGTACGAAACTGAGTCTGCGCAGTGAGCGAGTGACGTCACTATGACGTCATCACGCATGCGCTGCTGCTTCGTGGAGGTTCCGAGTCAGGCGGTAAGTAAACGGATGAACGGGTCGGACTCGGGTCGAGTCAGGGCGGGCTCAGGTTGGGTTGGGCTTGGGGCAAAAGCGGAGGGACTCTGGCCGGATCAGGCTCGGGTCCACGATGGTTCGGTCAGGTTCGGGTCGGGTTCATTTTCCCGAACTAAAGTAGGCCTCTACTCTGATGACCACCTGCATGCAGTCAATGACTCCTTTGACCATGGGGAACCCAGCAATGGCGCTGAAGTCTCTGGCTCTCTCTGCCTGACTGTCCACATCAGTTTTAAATGGTTGGCCCTCCTGAATATGACATCAGTTACAACCTGTATGCAGTGATGGGCAGATGATGATTGGGAGATGCCACACATGTCTCCTATGGCGGCCTGGAATGAGCCTGATGCAGAGAAGTTAAGAGTGACTGTAACCTTGAGAGCCATTGGCATCGGATGGCCACCCACGCAGGTGGAGCTGATCTCTGCTGCCATCATCTCACACAGACATGTCACAGTCTCTCGGGATGGGCGCAGTCTTCTAAGACACTTGCACTCGGACATCTGTAGGAAGCTCGACCGCTGCCGGCACGCCCTGCCTTCTGGGTCGTCTCATCTCCTCGCAGGTCGTGCCGGCCAGTCCACTTATGGTCTTCTGCCCCTCCCCCATCAGCAGGTTGCACCTGCAGGTGGCCAAGAGGTTGCTGATGTCCTTGGCCACTTGCTCGCCTGTCCCTCCTTCTCCGGTTCTCTTCCTCACTGGAGGACCCTCCTCCAGAATGGAAAATGCCCATGACAGCAATGTCCCAAAAAAGTAATGGGGAGAGCTTTGTACTGCTTGCTGCGAGGAAAGGCACTCTCCTCCCCACCATACCCCCTAGAAATCTCAGCAGGTATGGTCCGGCCAGGAGTATCACTCAAGTGAGCCCTGGTGAGCATGCAATATCAGTCCAGAACATTAAATTCAATAAAAGCAAAATACTGCAGATGCTGGAAATCTGAAATAAAAACAGAAAGTGCTGGAAATACTCAGGAGGTCAGGCAGAATCTGTGGAGAGAGAAGCAGAGTTAATGTTTCAGGTCTGTGACCTTTCATCAGAACTGGTAAAGGTTAGAAAAGAATTAGGTTTTAAGCAAGTGAAGGGGTGGGGTGGGGTGTTGGTGGGGAAGAGAACAAAAGGGAAGGTGTGTGATAGGGCAGAGGGCAGGAGAGATTAAATAACTAAGCTGTCCTGGGACAAAGACAAAGAGTATGTTCACAGAATCACAGAATCGTTACAATGCATAAGGAGGCCATTCGGCCCATCGTATCTGCACCGGCTCTCTGAAACAGCAACTCCCTCAGTTCCATTCCCCTGCCTTCTCCCCATAATCTTGCACATTCTTCCTTTTCATATAACTGTCTAATTCCCTTTTGAATGCTTCAATTGAACCTGCCTCCGCCACATTCTCAGGTAGCGCATTTCAGACCTTAACCACTTGCTGCGTGAAAAGGTTTTTCCTCGTGTCACTTTTGCTTCTCTTACCAAATACTTTCAATCTGTGCCCTCGTTCTCGATCCTTTCATGAGTGGGAACAGTTCCTCTCTATCTACTCTGAACAGACGTCTCATGATTTTGAATACCTCTATCAAATCACCTCTCAGCCTTCTCTTCTCCAAGGAAAACAGTCCAAACTTCTACAATCTTTCTTCATAACTGAAATTCCTCATCCCTGGAAACATTCTCGTGAATCTTTTCTGTACTCTCTCTAACACCGTCACCTCTTTCCTAAAGTGCAGTGCCCAGAATTGAATGCTGAGGCCGAACTAGTGTCTTATACAAGTTCAACATAACTTCCTTGCTCTTGTACTCTATGCCCCTATTAATAAAGCCCAGGATTCTGTATGCTTTATTAATTGCTCTCTCAACCTGTCCTGCCACCTTCAATGACTTATGTACATATACACCCAGGTCCCTCTGCTCCTGCACCCCCTTTAGAATTGTACCCTTTATTTTATATTGTCTCTCCATGTTCTTCCTACCAAAATGAATCACTTCACATTTCTCTGCATTGAATTTCATCAGCCACCTGTCTGCCCATTTGACCAACTTGTCTATGTCCTTTTGAAGTTCTACACTATCCTCCTCACAGTTCACAATGCTTCCAAGTTTCGTTTATCTGCAAACTTTGAAATTGTGCCCTGTACACCAAGGTCTAGGTCATTAATATCTATCAGGAAAAGCAAGGGTCCCAACACTGATCCCTGGGGAACTCCACTACAAATCTTCCTCCAGCCTGTAAAACATTCATTAACCAGTATTTTTTGTTTCCTGTCAGTCAGCCAATTTCGTATCCATGTTGCTACCGTCCCAAAATTATGGCCAGTGCCTCTGCGATTTCCACCCTCATTTCCCTCAGTATCCTTTGGTGCATCCCTTCCGGGCCTGGTGTTAATGCTTGTGCTGAAAGACAAAGCATTAGAACAAAGAGAGTGTTAATAGCAGAATAATGAGCAGCTCTGTCTACATGAAAAAGAGGCACATGGTTAAAAAATAAAATAATATAATATAAAAATATTTTTTTAAAAGGCCAGTCACGCTCTGAAATTATTGAACTCAATGTTGAGTCTGAAAGGCTGTAGAGTGCCTAATCGAAAGATCAGCTGCTGCTCCTCGAGCTTGCGTTGATATTCACTGGAAGACTGGAGCAGGCCAAGGTCAGACATGTGAGCATGAGAGCAGGGGAGGGGAGTGTGAAATGGCAAGCAACCGGATGCTCGGGATCATTCTTTTGGACTGAGCGGAGGTGTTCTGCAAAGCGGTCACCAATCTGCATTTGGTCTTCCCAATAAATACATAAATACATCCGAATTAGGAGCAGAAGTAGGCCTTCAGCATAAAAAACAGGCATAACTAGGAACCATGTGGGTACCCATAGGATTGCTTTTTGTGGGATAAGTAGAACATTCCTTGTTTCAGTCCTACTCAGGCCCCCTCCCCCTACTCTTTTTCCGGTACATTGATGACTGTATCGGTGATGCTTCCTGCTTTCGCCCCAAACTGGAAAACTTTATCAACTTTGCTTCTAATTTCCACCCTTCTCTCACCTTTACATGGTCTATAACACTTCCCTTCCCTTCCTCAACTTCTCTGTCTCCATCTCTGGGGATAGGCTGTCTACTAATAGTCATTGTAAGCCTACCAACTCACATGGCTACCTTGACTACACTTCCTCACATCCTGTTTCCCGTAAGGACTCCATCCCATTCTCCCTGTTTCTCCATCTCTGATGCATCTGTTCTAATGATGCAATCTTCCATAACAGCGCTTCTGACATGTCTTCCTTTTTTACTCACCCGAGGATCCCCCACCCCCCCCACTTTGGTTAACAGGGCCCTCAACAGTGTCCAACCTATTTCCCCCACTTCTGTCCTCACCCCTTCCCCTCCCTCCCAAAACTGCGACAGGGTGCCCCTTGTCCTCACTTACCACCCCACCAGCCTCCACATCCAAAGGATCATCCTCCACCATTTCTGCCACCTCCAGCGTGATGCCACCACCAAACACATCTTCCCCTCCTCTCCCCTATCAGCATTCCGAACGGATTGTGCCCTCCGCGACACCCTGCTCCACTCTTCCATCATGCTGGACACCTCGTCCCCTTCCCACGGCACCTTCCCATGCAATCCCAGGAGGTGCAATACCTGCCCATTTACCTCCTCTCTCCTCACCATCCAAGGCCCCAAACACTACTTCCAGGTAAAGCAGTGATTTACTTGTACTTCCTTCAATTTAGTATCCTGCATTTGCCGCTCACAATGCAGTTGCCTCTATATTGGGGAGACCACATGCAGATTGGCTTTGCAGAACACCTCCACTCTGTCCAAAATCATGACCCTAAGCTTCCGGTTGCTTGCCATTTCAACACCCCTCCCTGCTCTCATGTCCACATTTCTGTCCTTGGCCTGCTCCAGTGTTCCAGTGAATATCAACGTAAGCTCGAGGAGCAGCACTTGATCTTTCGATTAGGCACGCTACAGCCTAGCGGACTGAACATTGAATTCAATGATTTCAGAGCATGACTGGCCTTTTTTATATTTTTAATTTTATTTTTTAAACATGTGCCTGTTTTTCATGTAGACAGAGCTGCTCATTATTCTGCTATTAACACTCTCTCTGGACTAATGCCTTGTCTTTTCACCACAAGCATTAACACACTCTTTGCCTTTATCCCAGAACAGCTTTGTTATTTAATCTCTCCTGCCCTCTGCCCTATCACACATCTTCCCTTTTGTTCTCTTCAGCCTGCCTACCCCGCTTCACTTGCTTAAAACCTAATTCTTTTCTAACCTTTGCCAGTTCTGATGAAAGGTCACAGACCTGAACTGTTAACTCTGCTTCTCTCTCCACAGATGCTGCCTGGCCTGCTGAGTATTTCCAGCACTTTCTGTTTTTGAGGTAGCATTGAATTTAAAGTAAATAAAGACACAAAACACAAAATATCCATTACCTCAGATGCCCTCATTGAGGGATTTGTTGACGCTCATTTAAACCTGCTGAGTATGCGACCATCCCCTCCCCACCCCACTCCCTGTGGCCAGTGCACATCCCATAATATGGCAAGGTGGGGTAAAATTGCATTCAATTGCCTTTTTAATTACCTGAATTGGCCTTTGATTGGCTTTAATCGGATGGCGAGTGGAGTTCCCATCTCGCCTGCCGTCCAATGTCCGTAAAATGGCATACTGGCGTCATGACATCAGGGACCTGATCCGACGTCATCACCCACCACTTTACGCTCCAGCTGTCTCCAAGGACGTCCGATTTCTGCAGGTAAAATTCCGGTCAAAGACTACGATGAGTAGCTGCAACAGAGTTCTTCAGCTGTAGCCGCAGAAAGCGATGCAAATTATCTGATTTAACTGTATATATATTTGTCTACCTTGAGGCACAGTGTGGCTTTCGAGCAGAGAGATCGACCATTGACATGCTGTTCTCCCTTCGTCAGATACAGGAGAAATTCCGCGTACAACAGATGCCCCTTTACGTTGCTTTCATTGATCTCACCAAAGCCTCTGACCTCATCAGCAGACGTGGTCTCTTCAGACTACTAGAAAAGATCGGATGCCCACCAAAGCTACTAAGTATCATCACCTCATTCCATGACAATATGAAAGGCACAATTCAGCATAGCGGCGCCTCATCAGACCCCTTTCCTATCCTGAGTGGCGTGAAACAGGGCTGTGTTCTCGCACCTACACTGTTTGGGATTTTCTTCTCCCTGCTGCTCTCACATGCATTCAAGTCTTCAGAAGAAGGAATTTTCCTCCACGCAAGATCAGGTGGCAGGTTGTTCAACCTTGCCCGTCTAAGAGCCAAGACCAAAGTACGGAAAGTCCTCATCAGGGAACTTCTCTTTGCTGACGATGCTGCATTAACATCTCACACTGAAGAGTGTCTGCAGAATCTCATCGACAGGTTTGCGGCTGCCTGCAACAAAATTGGCCTAACCATCAGCCTCAAGAAAACGAACATCATGGGACAGGACGTCAGAAATGCTCCATCCATCAATATCGGCGACCACGCTCTGGAAGTGGTTCAAGAGTTCACCTACCTAGGCTCAACTATCACCAGTAACCTGTCTCTCGATGCAGAAATCAACAAGTGCATGGGAAAGGCTTCCACTGCTGTGTCCAGACTGGCCAAGAGAGTGTGGGAAAATGGCACACTGACACGGAACACAAAAGTCCGCGTGTATCAAGCCTGTGTCCTCAGTACCTTGCTCTATGGCAGCGAGGCCTGGACAACGTATGTCAGCCAAGAGCGACGTCTCAATTCATTCTATCTTCGGTGCCTCCGGAGAAGCCTTGGCATCAGGTGGCAGGACCGTATCTCCAACACAGAAGTCCTCGAGGCAGCCAACATCCCCAGCTTATACACCCTACTGAGTCAGCGGCGCTTGAGATGTCATGACCATGTGAGCCGCATGGAAGATGGCAGGATCCCCAAGGACACATTGTACAGCGGGCTAGTCACTGGTATCAGACCCACCGGTCATCCATGTCTCCGCTTTAAAGACGTCTGCAAACGCGACATGAAGTCCTGTGACATTGATCACAAGTCGTGGGGGTAAGTTGCCAATGATCGCCAGAGCTGGCGGGCAGCCATAAAGGTGGGGCTAAAGTGTGGCGAGTCGAAGAGACTTAGCATTTGGCAGGAAAAAAGACAGAAGCGCAAAGGGAGAGCCAACTGCGAAACAGCCCTGACAGCCAATTTTATCTGCAGCACCTGTGGAAGAGTCTGTCACTCTAGTATTGGCCTTAATAGCCACTCCAGTCGCTGCTCCACAAACCACTGGCCACCTCCAGGCGCTTACCCATTGTCTCCCGAGACAAGGAGGCCAAAGAAGAAGAAGATATTTCAGTCACAACCACAGAATGGTTCCAGTGAAGAGGGGCTTCAGTGACGTGGAGATACTTGAGATACTGGGGATGTTCTCTTTAGAGCAGAGAAATTCAAAGGGAAATTTAATTGAAGTGCTCAAAAAGAGTAAATAAGGAGAGGTGGTTTCCACTGGCAGGAGAGTCAGTAACCAGAGGACAAAGATTTTTGGCAAAAGAACCACAGGGGATATAGGGAGAATTATTTTCCCGCAGCGAGTTGTTATAATATAGAATTTGCTATCTGTAAGGGTGGTGAAAGCAGATTCAATAGTAACTTTCAAAAAGGAATTAGATAAATACTTGAAGGGGAGAACATTGCAGCGCTATTGGGAATGGGACCAATTTGAGGGCTCTTTCAAAGAGCTGGCACAGGCACGATGGGCCGAATGGCTTCCTTCTATGTTGTATCATTCTATGATTCTATGAAATATAAATGAGAATTGAAAGATCATGTACAACACTGTTTCTGGTCTGCAGGGACTTATCTTACTTTAAATACCACCAGTTCAAATTACAGTCCTCACCACTGACACTGTCATTGCTTATCGTGGACAGTGGCCTATATCAGGTGAATGGTGTGCATCATTTTCCATCACCATAAGTGTCAATTACAAAGGTGCCACTTAAAATATATTAAGTGTGTCAACTATTTTGGGCGGTTCAAGCAGAATATTTTTGCTTCATCTGTTCACACCTTGTTAAAGGGCGATTATTATTAAGCATTTTCATGGTGATAGGAACATAAGAGCAGGAATAGGCCATTCAGCCCCTGGAGCCTATTCTGCCAGTTAATTAGATCACGGCTGATATGTTTCTTAACTCTTTTGACCTGCCTTGGTTCTGTAGTCCTTAATACCCTTTGCCTAAAAATAATTAACAATGTGTCCGCTGTAGCTCAGCAGATAGCACTCTTACCGCTGTGGGTTCAAGTCCCACTCCAGAGACTTAAGCACAAACATATAGGCTGACACAGCAGTGCAGTACTGAGGGAGCACTACACTGGTGGTGATGCTATCTTTTGGATGAGACGTTAAACCTAGGCCCCATCTGCCCTCTCAATTAGACATAAAAGGTCCCATAGCACTATTTTGACGAAGAACAGGAGAGTTGTCCCGGGTGTCCTGACCAATATTTATCCCTCAATCAACATCACTGATAAACAGATTATCTGGTCATTATCACATTGCTACTTGTGGGAGCTTGCTGTTTGCAAATTGGCTGTTATGTTGCCGACATAACAGTGACTGCACTTTAAAAAGTACTTCATTGGCTGTAAAGTGCTAAGCAATGTCCTCAGGTCGTGAAAGATGCTGTATAAATGCATGTCTTTCTTTTGTTTACAATTCTCAGTTTTGAAATTTCCAATTGACCCCAACCTCAAGAGCTTTTTGCTCTTGTTTTTGGACGTACTGCCGATCAATCAGCAGATGCTTCGCTCTCTGAAATGCGACTAAAAGTGAGATCGTCACAGTCAGAACATCATAAATAAAAATGTTCCTTAAATATATGTATACTTCACCTGATTCGCGGAAAGTTTTTAGCGATCTCTGCAACAAAGATAGCCAAGTTAGTAATTTTGTTTTTATTTATCCAAAAGGTGGTGAGATTTGGCATATAAGCAAACTTAATGTGAGAAGTGAAATTGTTGTCATCCAAAATCAAGGTAGTTAATTTTGTCAGCTCCCCAAGCTGTGAAAGGTTTCTGCAATGCCATAGCTGAGGAACACAAATGTCACCAGTGGACAGGCGGAATAAAATGAGTTGACTGATTGACTCCAGCAATATGCATGCTTATACAAGATGAAATTCTGCCATCCTAAACTAACTATAGTATGAGCGATGTACCGGCAGGTTCTAAGCAGACTCAGGGGAACGGAGAGCTGATTAAATCGTTAGGTGATGCTCCTCATTTACCAATTCAAGGCAAGAGGAACATTCATCATTATAAAATCATCCTCCCCTTCTACTTATTGGAGTTTATATATAAATCCAAACTCTAGGCTATTTGGCAAACTAATTCTTAAGTGGCAAAGTAAAATCTGCCTTCTTAGGTGGATGTAAAAGATCCCATGATACTATTTTGAAGAAATAGTTCACCCCGGTGTCCTGGCCAATATTTATCCCACAACCAACATCACAAAAATAGATTTATCTGGTCATTATCACTTTGCTGTTTGTGGGAGCTTGTTGTGTGAAAATTCGCTGCCACGTGTCCTATAGTACAACAGTGACTACACTTCAAGAGTACTTTGTTGGCCTGTAAAGCACTTTGGGAAGTCCTATGGTCATGAAAGGAGCTATAGAAATGCAAGTTTTTCTTTTTCTTTCTAGAAGATGCACATAGTTTGGATGGATTTGGTATCCATATTACAACAAAAGTTATGAAGTCATTCTAAACCATTATAAATCACTGGTTAAAGTGTGCGTATGATAGATGTCAGGTAGATAATGAAATGGAGAACCAGGCTGAATATAGAAGGTTCAGAAGGGAAGTGAAAAAGCAAATAAGAGAAACAAAGAGAGAGTATGAAAAGGCACTGGCAGCTAACATAAAGGGAATCCCAAAGTCTTCGAGAGGTATATAAATAGTAAAAGGGTGGTAAAATGTGGAGTGGGGCTGATTAGGGATCAAATGCGGGATTTACACATGGAGGCAGGGGGAATAGCTGAGGGATTAAATGAATACTTTGCATCTGTCTTTACCAAGGAAGAAGATGCTACCCAGGCCATGGCGAAAGAGGAAGTAATTAATACACTAGAAGAATTTAAAATTGATAAGGAAGAGGTATTAGATAGACTGTCTATAGTGCACAAGAGCAAGGAGGTTATGTTGAACTTGTGTAAGACACTAGTTCGGCCTCAGCTGGACTATTGCATCCAGTTCTGGGATCCACATTTAAGGAAAGATGGAAAGCATTGGAGAGAGTGCAGAAAAGATTCATGAGAATGGTTCCAGGGATGAGGAACTTCATTTATGAAGATAGCCTGGAGAAGTTGGGACAGTTTTCTATCGAAAAGAGAAGGTGGAGAGGTGATTTGATAGAGGTATTCAAAGTCATGAGGGTTTTGGACAGAATAAATATGGAAAAACTTCCCACTTGTGAAAGGATCAAGAATGAGAGATTTAAGGTAATTGGCAAAACAATCAATGGTGACATGTGGGAAAACTTTTTGACACAGCAGTGGTTAGGATTTAGAAAGCACTGCCAGAGAGTACAGTGGAGGCAGGTTCAATCGAGGCATTCAAAAGGGAATTAGATAGTTACCTGAAAAGGAAAAATGTACAGGGTTATGGGAGAAGGCAGGGGAATGGCACTAAGTGAATTGCTCACTCGGAGAGCCAATGCAGACACGATGGGCTGAATGGCCTCCTTCTGTGCTGTAACATTTCTGTGATTCTGTTAGACCTCAACTGGAGTATTATGCCCAATTCTAGGCACCACACTATAGTCAAGGCCTAGGAGAGGATGCAGAGGAGATTGACTTGAATGGTACCAGGGATGAGGGACATCAGTTATGTGGAGAGACTAGAGATTGTTCTCTATGGAACAGAGAAGGTTAAGGGTTGATTAAAAGAGGTGTACATAATTATGAGGTGTTTTGAAAGAGTAAATAGGGAGAAACTGTTGCCACTGGCAGGAGGGTTAGTTACAAGAGTACATGGAATTAAGGTAACTGGCAAAAGCAACAGTGAGGAGATGAGGAGAAATTTCAGGCAGTGAGTTGTTCTGCTGCCTTCTCCTGATAACCCTGTGCATTCTTCCTTTTCAGGTAACTATCTAATTCCCTTTTGAATGCCTCGATTGTACCTGCCTCCACCGCACTCTTTGGCAGTGCTTTCCAAATCCTAACCACTTGCTGTGTCAAAAAGTTTTTCCTCATGTCGCCATTGCTTATTTTGCCAATTACCGTAACTCTCTCATTCTTGATCCTTTCACAAGTGTGAACAGTTTCTCCCTATTTACTCTGTCTAGACCCCTCATGATTTTGAATGCCTCTATCAAATCACCTCTCAGCCTTCTCTTCTCTAAGGAAAACAGTCCCAACTTCTCCAGTCTATCTTTGTAGTGGAAGCAGATTCAATAGTAACTTTCAAAGGGGAATTGGATAAATACTTGAAGGGGAAAATATTTCATGGCTATGGGGAAAGTGGGGGGGGGGGGGGTAGTGGTTTGGGTCTAATTGGATAGCTCTTTCAAAGTGCTGGCACAGACACAATGGGCCGAGTGGCCTCCTTCTGTGCTGTATATTTCTAGAATTCTACTCCATATAATATAGTCACAATTCAACAATGACCTGTGTAACATATCTAAAAATGAAATACTATCAAGAAACAGCAAGGTGTTACCCTTTTCTTCTGTGTTCATCCTGCCAAGGGAGGCTTGCGTTGGGAAACAGAAGACTTTCTGATTCTTGGCCAGTATCAATGTTAAGCACTCCCAGGACAAGAATAACACAGCCAACTGGAATGTAATGCTCTTGCTATTCTGCCTCAGTAATCTGCTTAATGCCTAAACCTAGCCCCTGCCCTCCCTACTTACTAGTGTGCATTTTAAGTTTCCTCAAACCAAACAGCCCTTAGACTTTCTAAGTGAGATTGGCAAGTTGACAAGAGATTTTGCATTGGAGGTCTGGGCGCATGTTGAGAATGTCTATTGAGAAATTGTACACCTCAGCTCACAGTTTTCTGTCTATGGGTAGAAAATATTGGGTAGGAGTTGTACAGTTTCCTCAAATACATATCTTGCATGCTTCAGAAGTGCCAAAGAAGAAAATCTCCTTCAGTCCCAAGTAGAGACAGTTTTGCACTATGGGTCTACACCCACTCATAACTGGGTAATACTGTCAGATAGAGTTGCCAGGACTGCATGATTGCCCCAGAATCTCTAGGAATTAAAGGTCAACCTCCAGCATGCTGCTGTGAGCAAACCCTGGAGAACAAGCATAGAGGCATTTAAAAAATTGGTGTTTTTAAAACAAAAATTCTTTGAACACTGAAGGGGTTAAGTAGGCATAAAATGTAAATTAGAAAGGCAACTCAGCAGAATATAGTTAGGTCAGGATGGGAAAAAGACAAACAAGCTGCTAGGGCAAACAGCAAAGTAGGGAGTGAATGTTGAAGCCAGAACTGGCCCAGGCTGCACAATCAGCAGACTGTGGAATGTTTAACTAGCGTGAAACAAAGAGATAAAGGACCAAGACTGGAGACATCTGTTGTGAGCACTGATAAGACTAGAGCTGTGTATTCATAAGGGTGTATGATCAATTATCCATTGTTTGACCATATTGTGTGACAAGAGCAATATATAAGTTTATATCTTTGAGTGTAAAATCAGAGTGCTATCTCAGACTGCCTGAGATGGTCTCTCCCTGCATACGCTTGAATAAACAATCGAAACCTGTACCTGAGTCTCCTCGTGTGGTGACTGAGTTGTCCCACAACAAACACTTTTGTTTACTAGTCAGAAAAATATTGGATATTGGAAAAAAGGCTGTTTGACTGATAGTCAAGAATCATCCAATTGGGTAATGAAGAGTCTATTTACTAGATGCTTTGTGTGGGAAGGTGGGGTGCCATGAGGATGCATGTGTTGAGTGACCAATGGCAGGATTGTGGGGGTGAGGTGGCTGGAGGCAGTAGGTGTGATGACACCTCCAGGAATATGTCCAACCAGAGTAGCCAACTCATTTTGCATTGGATCCATATATCTAACAGAGTAACAAGACATTCATCCCATCACTCTGCATTGGATTTCAACCCATCTCATAGAAGTGATATGTAAGTATCACCCAGTAAACTGCTCCTGACCTCTTCCTACTGTAACCCCGATTCCCTGTCACTCTATGGTTTCTTTCCCCATATCCCCATTTTCTTTTCAAGTCATCTTTTCCATGAAACCCACTATTGCTCCCTTAATAACCTTCCCACTCATCTCCTGAGCAGTCAAGTTCCTTTCCTGGCTCCCATGCTAGCTGACATTAATAGCTTTCTTCCCTTACTTACTACCAACTACTACTTTCAAAACCACCATCATCATGGTTGTCCTCAAAAGACCAACCATTAATCCATTCATTCTCTCCAATTACTATCCTGTCTCTAACTCATGTTTCCTGTCTTAGACCCTCAAGTGCATTGTTCCAGTTTCCTGGGTCAGGCTACTGGTGCAATCCTGACCACCAAAGGGAGGTTGTCATCGCTGGGGCTGCCACACACTAGTGAGGCCACCACTGCCTCAATGCAAGAGGCAAATTGAAAGAGCAGAACATAATAACATAAGGAATAGAATCAGGAGTAGGGCATACATGAGCTACTCCGCCATTCAGTGAGATCATGGCAGAACTTCTACCTCATCTCCACTTTCCTGCCCTATCCCCATATCCCTTGATTTCCTTACTGCCCAAAAACTTACTGATCAGTCTTGAATATACTCAATGACAGTGCATCCACAGCCCTCTAGGGTAGAGAATTCCAAACATTCACAACCCTTTAAGTGAAGAAATTTCTTCTCACCTCAGTCCTAAATGGCCGACCCTTTATCATAAGACGTGACACCTAGTTCTAGACTCTCCAGCCAGGGGAAACATCCTCCCAGCACCTACCCTGTGAAGCTCTCGAAAAAACTAAGAAACGTCTCAAAGATCAGAATGTTCGTGCTTTTGAAATAGACCGAAGGTCTCCACAAGAAGGTGAGTAGGGGCTGGAAATGGAGGAAAAGGAGGCTGGTACAAGGCCCTCTCCTGTCATTGGGGGATCTAAGATCGTTATCGCCACTCTTTGGGGTCCACTGTCATCTTCGCCATGGCAACCCCAGGGAACAGAGGTAACCAGGGCTGACAGGAGGGAATTGCATTTAGTGAAATCTAATTTTATCAGCAAATTTTATTGAGAGGGGGATATAGCTGCAAGTATCAGTGAATGGGGGTTTATTTGTTTTACTATGTATGTTTCATTTACTTTTTTCTCCCCACATGTTAATGTTGATTTTGTATTTCCTTTACATTCTTTCTCCTTCCCCCTTTCACACATCCCTTCTCAGGGACACAGAAATCCCCAACTGACTGATTGTGAGATCCCCACTCCCAGGCTTCTGTCAATGCGGAACAGGCACAAGGGGGTGAATGGTCCATTCCTGTACCTAAGTTCATAATGCTTCATAATTGGCTGGGATGAAATATGCAAATCATTTCTACCATAAAATTCTCATCTGTCCCTCTGGAAAAAAATTGGCACTATCTGCCGATATCATGAATGAAATCAGTATCCCCTATTCAAGCACTCCACAGTGCAATGACCCGCTACATCTTCAAGCATAGAATTTTACAGCAAAGAAAGAAGCCATTTGGCCCAACTGGTCTATGCTGGTGTTTTTGCTCCACATAAGCCTCCTCCCACTCTATTTCATTTCACCACATCAGCATAGCCTTCTATTCCTTTCTCCTGTATGTACTTATCTAGATTCCCCTTAAATGCATTGTTAAAGTTAGCCAGTACAAGTGACATGCCCTAAGAGGTATTACATAAATTAATAAGTCAGGGGAGAAAAATTTACTTTCACAAACCTTCAGGTTTTGCAATGACCGCCTTAGTAATCTTGGCAGTTAGTATGATTAGCAGTCAAATTATTAGACAGAAAATATTTAAAGGATACTCATCAAGACAATTGTGGCTGAGGTCAAGTTCTTCAAGACTGTCTGCATGTCGGAGTATTTTAATGAAAGGCATTTCTTGTAGGTTTTGATGAGCAAAAGATAGTCTTCGTATTTGCGTCATGAAAAACACCGGGATGGAGGCACCTGCCACGCAATTACTTTCTATTAATTCCTTTAATCTGTTACCGCATTGAAAATAATTTATTGCTTAAATATTGAAAGGAGTTCTTGCACAACCGCACCAGCTAAGAACAAATGCGGCTCATCATAAAACCTTTAATAATTTACAAACTTGCTACGTAATCTGCAGGTTGATATTTAAATATAATTAATGCACAATTATTAACAAAAAAGAAAAACTGAGAAATACCTTTTGCTGCAGCTGCTGAAACTTTTCCAGACGAAGGGACACTGTGCAGAGCAGTAAAAACAGAGCCACTCACTGCTCTTCAGCAGAAAACATCACATGGTCTTTATACACCATACTCGAGCAATTGTCACAAGACTGACAGAGGGGAATTGTATCACAGAACAGTGACAACTCTGTGATGGACAGCCAGACTTTAAGTTCCAACCTTTGTACTCCATTACGATCGGGAAAGACTGAACAGGCTGGGGCACTTTTCTCTAGAAAGGAGAAGGCTGAGAGGTGACCTATTAGAGGTCTTTAATATTATAAAGGGGTTTGATAAGGTAGATGTAGAGAAGATGTTGTTGAGGGAATCCAAAACTAGGGGCCATCAATATAAGAGAATCACTAATACAGCCAATTAGAAAGCAGGAGAAACTTCTTTACTTGGAGGGTGGTGAGAATGTAGAACTTGCTACTGCATAGAATAGTTGAGGTGAATAGCATAGATGCATGTAAGGGGAATCTGGATAAAGACAGGAGGGAGAAAGGAATAGAAGGATATGGTGATGTCGGGTGAGATGAATTATGATGGGAGGAGGCTTGTGTGAAACATTAACGTTGACATAGGACTGTTGAGCCAAATAGCCTGTTTCTGTACTGTAAAAGCCTTTGTAATTCTATGTATTTATATTGACTAGTTAACAGATATTTATTGCAAGTATATTACATTTTATACATCTGCCTCAAAGATTTTATTTTTGGTCTGTGCAAGGATTGTGGTCCTTGACCTTTACTTAAGAGCAATAAAATGCAAATAGTGCAAAATGCTTCTGACACAATTCTGCCGCTTTCCCATTCATGTTTACAATTGTCACTGGCAGACCTGCACCTTCTACGATCAGAAACTTGTACTGTTGTGCATGCTGTGCCAAAGAATTAACAATTGCACTTTTACTGAAGAGAAGTCACTTTAATTCGCCACCTGACTCCCACTCTGACCTCGCTGGCCTCCTATACTGATCCAATAAAGTTCATCACAAGCTTGAGGTACAGCATCTCATCTTTCAATTAGGTACTTAACAGTCTTCCGGCCTCAACATTGACTTCAATAACTTTAGGTCATAACCAACGTTCCCATTTTTTTCAGACAGCACGTGCTGGCCATGGTTCTGGTTTGACCATTTACACTGTTTCTTTGCTTGTCCCATTTCAACACTCTTTGCCTTGCACCATCATCCCTTTTGTCCTTTCCTCCCCTCCCCCCACATCCCAACACTTTCCCTGCTTCTGTACGTAAAACCTGTTACATCTTCTTCCACTTCTGATGAAAGGTCACTGACCACAGACGTTGCCTGACCTGTTCAGTACTTCCAGCATTTTCTCGTTATTATTTCAAATTTCCAGCATCTGCAGTATTTTGCTTTGGTATAAATTTCTCAAGCACTTTAATGTCACTGAGACTGTACCAGACACTGAGGAGACATATACAACTGTACAATTTAATAGTTAAATTAACCTAATAGAGGTCTTTAAACATAGAAAGCAGTTTTGATAGGGTAGACTTAGGGAAGATCTTTCGACTTGTCAGTGAGACAAAAACTAGGGGCCATCAATATAAGATAGTTACTTAATAAATCCAACAAGGAATTCAAGAGAATCTTCTTTACCAGAGAGCGGTGAGAATGTGGAATTCACTATCACATGGAGTAGTTGAGGTGAATAGCATAGGTACATTTAAGGGGAAGCTGGATAAGCACATGAGGGAAAATGGATAGGACATTTTTTTTATTCGTTCATGGGATGTGGGCATCGCTGGCTAGGCCAGAATTTATTGCCCATCCCTAATTGCCCTTGAGAAGGTGGTGGAGAACTGCATTCTTGAACCGCTGCAGTCCTTGTGGTGTAGGTACACCAACAGTGCTGTTAGGAAGGGAGTTCCAGGATCTTGACCTAGTGACAGTGAAGGAACGGTGATATCGTTCCAAGTCAGGATGGTGTGCAGCTTGGAGGGGAATTTGCAGGTGGTGGTGTTCTCATGCATCTGCTGCCCTTATCCTTCCAGGTGGTAGAGGGTCGCGGGTTTGGAAGGTGCTTTCGAAGGAGCCTTGGTGAATTGCTGCAATGCATCCTGTAGATGGTACACATGCTGCCACTGTGCGTCAGTGGTGAAGGGAGTGAATGTTGAAGGTGGTGGATAGGGTGCTGATCAAGCAGACTTCTTTGTCCCGGATGGTGTTGAGCTTCTTGAGTATTGTTGGAGCTACACCCATCCAGTTAAGTTGAGAGTATTCCATCACACTGCCGACTTGTGCCTTGTAGATGGTGGACAGGCTTTGGGGAGACAGGAGTTGAGTTACTTGCTGCAGAATTCCTAGCCTCTGACCTGCTTTTGTAGCCACAGTATTTATGTAGCTGGTCCAGTTCAGTTTCTGGTCAATGGTAGCCCCCAGGATGTTGAAATGCTAATAAGAGTAGATGAAGAGGGGTGGGAGGAGGCATGTGTGGAACACAAACTCTAGCATGGACCTGCTGGGCTGAAAGGCCTGTTTCTGTGCTATAAATTCTATAATGTGCTGTGCTCATTTAAAAATGATTATTATGGTTATGTGAGAAAAATGGCAAATCTTGATGAATGACAAGATAAATACTGAAATGTTCAAACATTATATTCAATTGTAAAGCACATTAACCAAAAATAAACTTAATAAGCAGGTTATGAAAAAAAAAATTAACAATTAGAGTGAGATGAAGTGGGGTGAGAGGAATCTTCCGTGGAGTATAAACACCAGCTTGGACTAGTTGGGGTGAATGGCCTGTTTCTGTGCTGTAAAGTCTATGTAATTTACTTTCATGCTGTGCTGAATTTCACAACGGTTGCTCTTGTGCTTCCACTTGCCTTGATTTGGCTGATTCAACATTGCCTCCAGTGACCTCTAGCTATGGATATGATGCATTTTGTAATGAAATTTAGTGATTGCTCTCATTTCCTATCCTTTGAATGACCCTGGTTTAACAATGCTGGCCATTTTGATGACATAATTGAAATGGTTAATGATTTATTCAATAGATGTGAGGGCAAAAATATTTTGGCCTAGCATTTCCGAGGAGCTGCTCTGCTCTCGCTGCTATAACGTCACTGGAAGTCTAGAAGGAAATTGCTCATGTCACACTTCCAAGGATGTTACAGCAGTGGAGTTGGAAGAGCTCTGAAGGAAATTCCAGGCCTTTCTTGCCTCCCTTTGCATTGACTAATGGGACTTGAGATCAAGTGGACCCTTCAGGTGCGGCAGGGTTAGAAGGCAGGGGAGAATCGGACCAGGACAGATGGAAGTCATGACCCCATTTTAAAGCCATTGGGATCGACTTTTCAGACTTATCCCAGTCATCAGTACTTGTCCTGCCTCCTGAAGGATTTTGAATTTTTTAATATGGATTTTTAATATCAGTGTCATGGTGACTCAGTTGGTAGCTGCTTGCCTCTCTGTCAGAGGTTTATGGCTCAAGACTCCCTCTAGAGCACATAATCTAGGCAGACATTCCCAGTGCAGTATTGAGGGAGTGCTGTGCTATCGGAGGTGCTGTCCTTTGGGTGAGATGTTAAACTGAGGCCCTGCCTGCCCTCATGGGTGGATGCAAAAGATCCATGGCACTATTTTGAGGAAGAGCAGGGGAGTTCTCCTGGTATCCAAAGTCAGTAATCACAAATCATCTGAAATTAGGGTGTCAGTTTCCACATATACCTCGATGACACACAGCTGTATTTCTTCACCACCTTTATTGACCCCTCCTCTCTAAATTGTGAGAACAGAATTTTCGAGAACAGAAAAAGATGGGGACATTTAAGATGAAATAATTAATCAATCATGTATTACTAACAAACTAACCTCAGAGCTGCACAGACAGCTTATCCGTAATGACTTCATAGCTTCAGGGCTGCACAGACAGCTTATCAGTAGGAGTAGACTTCTTTTGGGCCTCCTTATCTTGAGAGACAATGGATACGCGCCTGGAGGTGGTCAGTGGTTTGTGAAGCAGCGCCTGGAGTGGCTATAAAGGCCAATTCTAGAGTGACAGGCTCTTCCACAGGTGCTGCAGAGAAATTTGTTTGTCGGGGCTGTTGCACAGTTGGCTCTCCCCTTGCGCCTCTGTCTTTTTTCCTGCCAACTACTAAGTCTCTTCGACTCGCCACATTTTAGCCCCGTCTTTATGGCTGCCCGCCAGCCATAGTAGACTAACAAGTAAAAATTCACAGGACAACTGTAAGCTGCTTCATAATAGCTTATTGTATAGCAATCAGCCTAACATTCCAAGGAGATAGGGGGATGAGAAACTGCTAGAGTAAGGAGGTGCAACAAATTGACAAGGCAGTACCCCAATCAGGCCATGACACCAAGAAACTGCAGAGTTTGTAAACCAATTGGGAACATAAAAGGGGTGTCATTGATGTGTATGAAGAACTATAAAGAAAGGCTTGATTTACCTGCTCAGGCAGGAGAAGCCAGGAGAGGGCAGGAGAGGAGAGAAGAGCTCAGGTGTTGTTGTTGTTTGCTTTGCTGATGATGTAACCAAGAAGTACTGCAATAAAGTTTCTTAAAGCTACAGTCGGACTTCGTCTCTCTTTGTGTAACTAATGGGATCCAACAAGTGATCAGACTACTTGCCTGACATCCAGTCTTGGATGAGCAAAAAGGATGGCCTTCAAATCCATCGTCTGTAAGGAATTCTTTTTAGGTCTGGATGGTCGCAAGGAATACACCAAACATAGCCCGCATCTCTTTCTTATACCAGTTTGCAGCCTGGAATACAGGTACTGAGGAATCCTGTGGCATCAACTCATCAGTGTAAGTCTTCAAACGATACAAATGTTATGAAAAATTTCCTTCAATTAAATATCGGGAAGCCAGAAGCCATTGCCTTCTGTCCCCAACACTCACTCCATTCCGCGCCCATTCTGAGGCTGAATAGAACCAGACTGCTCATAACCTTGGTATTATACTTGACTCCAAAGTGACCTTCCTACCACACATTGCAGCAAAACTAAGACTGCCTATTTCCACCTCCATAACATTGCCTGACTGTAAAGGCCTGCTACCTGACCCGAACCCGACAAGACCCGACGACATGTGTTGGGTTTGGGTCGGGTTGGGTCGCACTTCCGGGTCTGGCATTCGGGCTCGGGTCGGATTGGGCCAGATCGGACATGCTCTATCACCACCTCAGGTAAGTGACTCTAATGTTAATTTACTTTTTGGATTTTTAAGGTGGTTTTGTTACAGTTATTTTAAGCTTGTGCTGGTAAGGAACAAAGTGAAAAACGGAGGGTAGGTTAACCGATGGTCGGATCGGGTCGGTCGGGTCGGGTCAGGTCGGGCGCGGGACAAAATGGAAGGACTCAGGCCATGTTGGGCTTGGGGTTGGATGGGGTTCTGTCGGGCTCAGGTCAAGTCTCATTTGCAGACCCGAGCAGGCCTTTACCTGACTGCACCCTTGTCTCAGCCTATCTGCTGCTGAAATCCTCATCCATGCCTTTGTTGCCTCTAAACTTGATTATTCCAATGCACTCCTGCCTGGCCTCCCACAAACTAACCTCCAAAAACTTGAGGTTATCCAAAACTCTGCTGCCGCTGTCCTAATTCACACCAAGTCCGGCTTATTCATCTCCCTGTACTCACTGATCCACATTGGCTCCTGGTCAAGCAACGTCTTGATTTTAAAATTCTAGTCTTTATTTTTATATCACTCCATAGCCTTGCTCCCCCCTCTCCCCTCCCCCCTACCTCTCCTCCAGCCCCACAACCCTCCAAGATATCTGTGTTCTGCCAATTCTGGCCTCTTGAGCATTCCCTATTTTAATCACTCCACCATTGGTAGTAATGCCTTCAGCAGCCTAGGCCGCAAGCTCTGGAATTGCATCCCTATATCTCTCTGTCTCTCTACCTCTCATTTCTCCTTTAAGACACTCTTTAATTAAAACCTATCTCCTTGACTAAGCTTTTTGGTGATCTGCCCTAATATCTCCCATGTGGCTTGTGTCAAATTTTGCTTCATAATGCTCCTGTGAAGCACCTTGGGACATTTGATTATGTTAAAGGCATTAGGTTAAAACTTTTTGTTTTGTTGTCTTTTTTGTTCAACAAACATTACTAAAAACAGATTATCTGGTCATTATCACATTACTGTTTGTGGGAGCTTACTGTGCACAAATTGGCTGCTGTGTTTCCTACATTACAACAATGACTCCACTTTATAATTATTTAATTGGCTGTAAAGTACTTTGGGATGTCCTGAGACCATACAAGGTGCTGTATAAATGCAACAAAAAGATGCTGTTTTTAGGAGCTAGAACACAGAACTGTTAAAATTAACCAAAGCCAAATGGCAAGCTGTGTGGTTTGACTAAGTTCAAAAGCTTTCATGGATATTGTCATTGCTTCCAATTGTTACGACCATTTGACAAAGGTGTCTAGGGATCCCTTTCAGCCTTCACCTGGTCCTACTGTAACAGGGTTTGTATTTAAACAGACTGTGTTTTGAGCTCCCCCTTGGTGAATCCTTGTTCACCAATTTTCAGTTATAAGGCAAAGAAATAAGCACCAACAGGCTTTCTTAGGTTTAAAGAAGAAAAGTGAAACTTATTAAAACTTAGACTCTAATTCAGTTAACGCCTATGGATACATGCCACGCCTCATGCTAGCATGGATACATGATATGCACATGCAAATAGAGACAGAAAAGAGCAGAAGAAAAATAAAGTAGAGAGGTTTGAGGCAATCTCTGAAGAGAGGTTTGTGTTACTGTGATTCGAGCTCACTCTCGAGTCCTTGCTTGTAGGTAGATCTTGCTTTTTGTTGGGGCCCAGTATTCTTCTTAAACCTTGTTCACTGTAGGAGACTTTTCCCTCTTGGGGTTCATATGTCTTCAATGGTTTCTGAAGCTGGTGAGAGAGATGAGAGCAGACAGGAGAGACTCTTTTCAATTCAGTAGCCAACAGCTTTCTCCCAATTTAAAACTCTGTGACAAGTTCAAATTCAAAAAACTCCAACAGCCAGTCAGTCATGTGATTAAACTGGTCTGACCACATCTGTTTGTGTATTCGCCCATCTTAGCAGTTAACCTGGGATATGAGCTCCTCCACCCTCAATGTCCGGTAATTAAAAGTCCATTGCAGATTAAATTGGAGCAGGGAATGGTCCTTTGTCCCCTTTAAGCACCATCTGTAAATATGCAAATGTACTTCCAGTCAAGGGTCTGGTGTTGCTTTCTTTTAAAAAGCAAGTTCCTCTTTTACTCCAGTAACAGTTTAAAAATCAATGTTCACGTGGCAAAATTAATGTGCCTCATTCTTGGCGAGTGGGGCCCTGCATGACACAATAGTTGATGGCTAACTGAGACCTAATGTACTTTCATGGAGATTAGGGGCGAGGTTAAAGATAATTATTTTGCCCGACTAGACCTTGGTCGACTGTGAGAAAGTGTTAGAAACATCAGAAGCTGTTTTTGCATCGGTAAGAATATACAAACAGCCATTTTAGTAAGCTCAAGGAGACTGACCAGAAGCAGAGACTAGGAAGGACATCAATGGAGGATTACCCCACAGTATACCAAGCAGAAGAATTTGAGAATTCTGAGTTTTGAGTTGCATGACTAAGGTTGTAATCATCTCCCTCAGTAAAACTGTTCTGTTTTAATGTCCATAAAACCAATTATTTAGAAAAAATTTCAGCCTCATTGATCCTTAACTCTCAGTACTGTAAAGCAGTAAGGAGTTAAGAAGCCCTACACTCCCTATCTATTTTTCAGGCAGACCACTCCCTTTCACCGCACATATACCAGGTATGAGGGACTTCAGTTATGTGGAGAGACAGGAGAAGCTGGGATTGTTTTCCTTAGAACAGAGAAGGTTAGGAGGAGGTTTAATAGAGGTATTCAAAATCATGAATGGTTTTGATCGAATAAATAAGGAGAAACTGTTTCTACTGGCAGAAGGATCAGTAACTAGAGAACACAGATTTAACATGATTGGCAAAAGAACTTGAGGCGACATGGAGAAATATTTTTTTACACAGCAAGTTGTTATGATTTGGAATGTGCTGCCTGAAAGGGAGGTGGAAGCAGGTTCAATAATAACATTTAAAAGGGAATTGGAAAAATAATGAAAGGAAAAATATACAGGGCTATGGGGAAACAGGGGAGTGGGACCAATTGGATTGCTCAACCAAGCATGATGTGCTGAATGGCCTCCCTTTGTGCTGTATAATTCTATGGATCTATATCCCTCCACAGTTGAAAATGTCTACAATCTCTGCAACTCCAGTCCCAACATAATTTAGTCAGTGAAATATGCTGTGCCTTTGATTCTTAGCAGACAGGAGCAACGGCACAATATAGGGCTAAAGTTGCAGGCAGTAGTCAAATAGCCACCCCTTGACGGAACAACAAGAGGTGAAACACCATAGCAGCACCACAAATTCCTTCATTGAGGAACAGCAGCTGGCCACTATACTGGCTCCTCCCACCAAAGGTGGTGTCTTAGAAGGAGCAAAAACAGAGATGCTAGGTGACAACAAACCTCCACTCTCATCAAGAGTAAACAGTGGGGAAATTAAATATTGAGGGCAAGACAGATGTAATTAGAGAAGTAAACTGGTTGTGCCTTCTTTGGAACATGCTGTGAAGATTTATTGGATGTATTAATACCAGAACTGAGAGGTTATACCTCTGAGGAAAGAATAGGCTGGGGCACTTTTCTCTGAAAAAGGAAAGGCTGAGGAGTGATCTGATATAAGTCTTTCAAATTATGAAGGGCTTTGATCTGGCGGATGTTGATAATTCTATGCAACAGAGATGATGGGACAATATGTAGGGATATTTAGTAGTAGAGACATTAGTCACACCACGTTGTTAATGAGACGAATATTGTGCAGAAGATCAGAGGACTCTTAATGCAGAGCCAGAGGTACAGTTTTTAAATGAAAGTTTTGTCAATGATTGATACTAGTCTTCCTGGCTCACCTTTACCACACCCGTTTCACCTTCCTCCACCCCAGTCAAGGTTTCTGCTGACTCTCACAGTTCTCTGGCTGAAGAATTTCCACTGCTTGCATTGTTAAATTGTGCAGGACGCAACAAATGCTGGCAGATTAATACCTCTTTTGAGCTGGAGACCAATACCCCACCAAATCTGTCCACCTGGTCTGCCTGCTCCTTGAAATAACATTGACTCAGTGGCCTTAGGTAAAGGCTGCTGCTGGGGTATCAACTTTCACCTGCATGATTCTTTTCCTGTAGTAGTTTTCATCTTTTGGATGGGACATTAAACCAAGGACCAGTGTGGTCACCCATCCCGCCCTCCCAGGTGGACGTAAAAGATCCCACGGCCACTATTTCAAGTCAAAGTGGCAGAGTTAGAGAAATGAAATGTTCAGGTTGGGGTGCAAGGTTGGAGGAGATTACAAAGACAGGGAGTAGGATGAGGGATTTAAAACCAAGGGTGAGAACCTTAAATTTGAAGTTTCGGGGAACTGGGACTAATATAGGTCAACACGAAGGGTGATTAATGAGAGTTTCAATATGGGTAGCTTAGTTTTATTGAGCTGATGTTTATGGAAGATGGAGGATGAGAGGCCGACCAGGAATAGTTGAGTATGGAGGTGTCAAAGACAAGGATGAGCACAAAGCACAAAGGAGACGGATGATGCAGACATTGTAGTAAAAGAGGAGTGTGAAATATTAGATATGATAAGTATAATGACAGAGGAAGTACTAGAGGGTCTGACATCCTTGAAAGTGGATAAATCGCCAGGGCCGGGTGGATTGCATCCCAGATTGTTAAAGGAAACCAGGGAGGAAATGCGCTGAGGATCATCTTCAAATCCTCAGTGGATACGAGCGAGGTGCCAGACGATTGGAGGTCTTGACAACATTATACCATTGTTTAAAAAGGGTGCGAGTGATAGGCCAAATAAATATAGGTTGGTCAGTCTGACCTCAGTGGTGGGTAAATTATTATAATCAATTCAGAGGGACAGGATAAACTGCCACTTAGAAAGGCAAGGATTAATCAGGGATAGTCAGCATGGATTTGGTATGGGAAGGTTATATCATACTAACTTGATTGAGTTTTTTGAGGAAGTAACCAGGAGGATTGAGGTAGTGCAGAGGATGTGGTCTACATGGATTTTAGTAAGGCATTTGACAAGGTCCCACATGGCAGACTGGTCAGAAAAATGAAAGTCCAAGGGATACAGGGGAATAAAGCTTGGCTACCCGACCCAAACCCGACTAGACCTGACGACATGTGTCAGGTTCAGGTCGGGTCAGGTCTCTCTTCCGAGTCCAGCATTCGAGTTCGGGTCAGGTCAGGCTGGACGTGGACAGTGCTGCCTTGCTCCAGGAAGTAATCTTCAATTGAACATTCAGGTCAAGGCGGGAAATGTACAGTCTGGACTCTGCAGTCATTGCGCTCATGCTGTAGCTTCCATGCATCCGAAAGTGATTCTGCACTACAGTGCACTATGGATGCTCGTGTGTGAAAGTTGGTGGGGGCGGGGGGGGTGGTGTGTGCCATTGGTTCCTGGTGACGAGATCAAGCTCAGATTCCCAACTTCATCTGCACGATTCTGCAGGAATAGCCTGCTGCCGGAACGGATGAACAGGATCACAACATTTGAACAAGGTAGAGCACAATAACCTGTTTGATATCATTAACTTTATTACAGTAGTCGGGTCAGGCATGGAAAAAAAATTAAAGGACTCGGGCCCGGGTTGGGTGCGGGTTGGATGTCGTTGGGTCGGGCCAGGGTCGGGTTGGGGAAGGTGACAGTTTGGATCCAAAATTGGCTCAGTGACAGGAAACAAAGGGTAGTAGCCGACAGATGTTTTTGTGAATGGAAAGTGGTTTCCAGTGGCATTCCACAGGACTCAGTGTTGTGTTCCTTGCTGTTTGTGGTATATATTAATGATCTGGACTTAAATGTGGGAGGCATGATTAGGAAATTTGCTGATGACACAAAAATTGGCTGTGTAGCTGATAGTGAAGAGTACAGGGGTAGACTCCAGAATGATAGCAATGGTTTGGTTGAGTGGGTGGAAAAGTGGCAAATGGAATTCAATCCAGAAATGCATTTGGGAGGGAAAATAAAGCAAGGGAATACAGAATAAATGGGAGGAAATTGATAGGGGTAGAAGAAGCGAGAGACCTTGGAGTACATGTCCACAGGTCCCTGAAGGTGGCAGGACAGGTAGATAGAGTGGTGAAGAAGGCATATGGAATGCTTTCCTTTATTGGCTGAGGTATAGAATACAAAAGCAAGGATGTAATGCTGGAACTGTATAAAACGCTGGTTAGGCCACAGCTGGAGTATTGCTTACAGTTCTGGTCACCACATTACAGGAAGGACATAATTGCTTTGGAGAGAGTACAGAGGAGATTTACAAGAATGTTGCCAGGGCTTGAAAGTTGCCGCTACGAGGAAAGATTGGATCGGCTAGCGTTGTTTTCCTTAGAACGGAGGAGGCTGAGGGGTGACTTAATTGAGGTGTACAAAATTATGAGGGGCCTAGATAGACAAGACAGGAAGGACCTGTTTCCCCTAGCAGAGAGGTCAATTACTGGGGGCACAGATTTAAGGTGATTAGTAGAAGGATTAGAGGGGACACGGGGAAAAGATTTTTCACCCAGAGGGTGGTGGGTGTCTGGAATTCACTGCCAGGAACGGTGGTGGAGGCAGAAACCCTCTACTCTTTTAAAAGGTATCTGGACATGTATCTGAAGTGCTGTAACCTGCAAGGCTATGGACCAAATGCTGGAAGAATGATTAGAATGGATGGCTAGCTTTTTTGGCTGGCACAGACATGATGGGCTGAATGGCCTCCTTCTGTGCTGTAATTTTTCTATGTTTCTATGGTTCAATGAGGGTTTCAGCAACAGATGGAGCGAATATGACAGAAATGGAAGTGTGTGTTCTTTGTACTTCGCAGGAAATGAGGTGAGAAACTCAGCTTCGGGTAGAATAGGACATTGCAAATGGTCTGGTTGAGCCTGAGATGTTGGCCAGGGAGCGGGATAGAATTGGTGGCAAGGGTACAGACGTTGTGGCGAGGTCAGAAGAAGAGGTTAGTCTTACTAATGTTTAGTTCATGGAGTACAGCAACAGAAGTAAGCCATTCAGCCCTCATAACTGTTTCACCATTCAAATACATCATGGTTGATCTGTACCTCAACTCTATTTAACTCTCTATGATCCATTTCCCTTGATACCCTTATCGATTTCAGTCTTGAAAATTTCAACTGAACCGTAGCATCCACAGCATCTTGGGGATGAAAATTATAAATTTTGACTACCATTTGTGTGAAAACATGCTTCCTGATTTCACTCCTAATTGGCCTAGTACTAACTTTAAGGTTGTGCCCCCTTGCTCTGGATTTTCCCACCAGAATAGTTGCTCTATATCTACACCATTGTATCACTTCACTATTTTATAAACCTTAATTATATCAACCTGCAACCCTCTAAACTCTAGGGATTTGTTTTCCAAAAATATACTTTATTCATAAAATTTGTAAAAATACATAACAGTTCAAATTTGACCTTACATGAAGTGCCATACAGATCAGTTTCTTTCAATATAGCACATGAGGTGCCTCACTACACTTGCCTTTACATGTTTTATTTACAATGTACATTTTAATTTCATGTCAAACATTCTCTGTTGCATACTCAAAGGAATAGAGTCATGTCCTCATAATTTAACCCTTTAAGCCATGATATCATTCTGGTGTATCTGTGCTGCACCCACCCAAAGTTAATCAACCTTTCCTATGGTGAGGTGACCAAAACTAAAGTTTCCTTTGCTTTATAGTCTCGTTTTTAATAGTTGTGCCCCTCTAAAAAAGTGGGATGCACTTTTGTCCGTTTGCAAACATCAGTACAAACCCAGCGCCCTCCTCATGGCTTCTTTAGAAAAGGCAACACTCGACCTAGGTAGTTGTAATTGACATTGATGATAACATTATTATTTATTTAAATTTCCTTTGTTTTAGACTTTAGTTTATTTACTTTGTGCCAATCTATAAATAAGGGGCTGCAGTTCTGTTAGGTGACAATGATGCGAACTCAATGGCCGGAATTTTACGCCACCTCAGCAAGCCAGATGGTGGCAGAGGGTGGCTCCGGAAGGCCTTCCCAACCCGCTCCCGTCTCTGCCCCAGTTTACGTAGGGTGGGGGTGGGGGGTGAAAAACGGGCTGCCCGTCCCAGGTCAATCAAGGCCCTTAAGTTGCCAATTAACAGCCACTTAAAGGCCTTCACCCGTCTCCACCTGTGGCAAGCAGGTATCCTGGAGCCGGGAAAGACGGTCCAGTGAAAGCTGGCAGTCTCTCAGCACCCCGTGGGGTGGGCCCTGACAAACAAGCACGGGGTGTCCAATTGAGGGCCAACCCCACTTCCTCAAGCACTCCCAGGACCCAAGATGCCTCCCCCCTTCCCCCCAAACAACCACCCTTGCCTCGCCATGGGCTGACCAATTACCCCCACCAAGGCAAGCCAAACTGTTGGCTCCATGTCCTCGGTTAGACTGCAGTCCCAGCAGTGGCCAGCGCTCCAGGTGGTGCTGCCGGCATTAAGAGCTGCCAGAACGATGATTGGCTGGTAGCTCAATGAGGCGGGACTTCCTCCCTCAAGCAGACTTCCTCCCTCAGAACAATTAATGTGGGACAGATCTGCAGGCTAGGTGGGAGCGGGTTCGCCACTGACTTTATTCCGCCTGACCTAAAATCCAGCCTACTGTCTCCTCAGCATTGATTGGTGCAGAGCTCACTTCCTGTCTTACTTACCCCGGAAGTAGATTATTTTTGGGAACCGGAAGTAGGTTGTGTTCGAGTTGCAGGTTTTGCGACTTGCTTTGGCCGATTTATTTTTTTGTCTTTTTGTTTTGACGGTGACGGGAACGGGCAGTGTCCTGGGGGTCGGCCGACATGTCCATTGAAATTGAATCGGCGGAGTAAGCGAGCCGTTTGAGTTCAAATGTTTGAAATCCGGGCTTGGCTGTTAGTGGAACGCGCGGTGGTTGGCGGCTCGAGCTCCTGGAGCGCGCGGCGGTGGCGGCTTTGCAAAAAAAGGCTGCAAATTTGAACTGCTTATTTAATATATATCCAAATATAGAGGATCAGTGAATGAATTAATATTTTGCATTATTTGATGCAATGCCTGGGTTTGGTAATGCAAAAACTTCGAGCCTCCATTAACAGGGTTCTTTTTCCCATTTAAAGTGAGAGCTGACCTGATAGAGGTCTTCAAATATTGTGACAGGGGTTTGGAGAGAAGATGTTTCCACTTGTGGTTGGGTCCAAATCTAGGGGCTGTAAATATAAGATAGTCAGTAATAAATCCAGTGGGGAATTCGGGAGTAATTTCTTAACTCCGAGAGTGGTGAGAATGTGGAACTTGCTACCACAGGGAGCACTTGAGCTGAACAGTTTAGCAACGTTAAGGGGTTAGATAAACGCATGAAGGAGAAAGGAATAGAAGGATATGATGATGGGGTGAGATGGAGTAAGCTGGAGGAGACTTGTGTGGACAGTAAACACAGACACACATCAGTTGGACCAAATGACCAGTTTCTGTGTCGTAGACCCAATGTATGGACCTCGCCCCTTGCTGGAAGCTACACAGTTGTGAACATTAGCTGTGGAATAACTGAACTGGGAGGTTGTAACTGTCAGCAAAGGCTCAAAAGGCTTGGGCTGTATTCAAAGAGAAGACTGAGGGGTGATGTGATCGAGGTCTTTGACATGAAGGCTTTGGTGGGGTAGACACTTGTTTCCACTTGTGGGTGAATCCAAAGTCATAAATATAGTCAGTAATAAATCCGATGGGGAAATCCAGAAAAACGTCTATACGTGAAGGAAAAGAATAGAAGGGTATATTAATGGATTTAGATGAAGAGGGTGGGAGGAGGTGAGCATGAAGCACAATCTCTGGCATAGACCGATTGTGTGAATGACCTGTTTGGGTGCAGTTAAAAAGCAATGCCATTCTATGTTTTCCATTTGCCTGGGCATGACTTTAGGTAGTTTATTTTCAAATGGGCTTGCCTACTGACTGGCATTGTCAGTAGCGGTCTCCGCTATTGAGATCATTCTGCTGCTGATGGCAATTTCTACCCCTTACACCAACCCATGGTTCGAATGTTAACCCTCTCCCCCCACCAACCTCAAATCATAGCCGCCATATGAACAGGGTTAAAATCACATGTTATCACATAATGGGGTGTGGGAGTCAGGAAATGCTGTCAACACCGTTTTCTTATAGAACTAGCAGACCCACAAAACATTTGTGTTCAAGTTAGTATTGCAGCAATACTTTAAATACAGGAATTAAATACAGCAATACTTTAAATACCAAAAACTTCGGCATTATAAAACAAATTTGACACTGAGCAGTATAAGGATATATTGTGACAGGTGACCAAAAGATTGGTCGAAGAGTTAGGTTTTAAGCAGCATCTTACAGGCCATGAGAGAGAGGTAGTGAGGCTGAGATTTAGTGAGGGAATTCCAGTGCTTAGGGTCCAGGCAGCTGAAGGCACAGCTGTCAGTTGCAGAGCGATTGAAATCGAGGACGTGAAAAGGCCAGAATTGGAGGATCGTAGACAGCTTCGAAGGTTGTAGAGCTGGACATTATAAGATCATAAGAACTAGGAGCAGGAGTAGGCCATCCGGCCCCTCGAGCCTGCTCCGCCGTTCAATAAGATCATGGCTGATCTTTTCGTGGACTCAGTTCCACTTACCCGCGCTCTCACTGTATCCCTTAATTCCTTTATTGTTCAAAAAGATATCTACCTTAGCTTTAAAAACGTTTACTGAAGAAGCATCAACTACTTCACTGGGCAAGGAATTCCATAGATTAACAACCCTCTGGGTGAAGAAGTTCCTTCTTAATTCAGTCCTAAATCTGCTCCCTCTAATCTTGAGGCTATGCCCTCTTGTCCTAGCTTCACCTGCCAGTGGAAACGTCCTCTCTACTTGTATCTTATCTATTCCCTTCATAATTTTATATGTTTCTATAAGATCCCCCCTCATTCTTCTGAATTCCAATGAATATAATCCCAATCTACTCAGTCTCTCCTCATAAGCCAACCCTCTCAACTCCGGAATCAACCTAGTGAACCTCCTCTGCACCCTCTCCAGTGCCAGTACATCCTTTCTCAAGTAAGGAGACCAAAACTGCACACAGTACTCCAGGTGCGGCCTCACCAGTACCTTATACAGCTGCAACATAACCTCTCTGCTTTTAAACTCAATCCCTTTAGCAATGAAGGACAAAATTCCATTTGCCTTCCTAATTACCTGCTGTACCTGCAGACCAACCTTCTGCGATTCATGCACAAGGACACCCAGGTCCCTCTGCATAGCAGCATGCTGCAACTTTTTACCATTCAAGTAATAATCCTTTTTACTGTTACTCCTACCGAAATGAATGACTTCATATTTATTAACATTGTATTCCATCTGCCAGACCTTTGCCCACTCGCTCAATGTATCTATGTTCCTCTGCAAAGTTTCAGTCATCTGCACACTTTGCTCTGCCACTCATCTTAGTGTCATCTGCAAACTTTGACACCCTACACGTGGTCTCCAAATCATCTACATAAATTGTAAATAATTGCGGTCCCAACACCGATCCCTGAGGCACACCACTAGTGACTGATTGCCAACCAGAATAGCACTCATTTATCCCCACTCTCTGCTTCCTGTTAGTCAACCAATCCTCTATCCATGCTAATACTTTACCCCTAACGCCATGCATCCTTATCTTATGCAGCAGCCTCTTGTGCGGCACCTTGTCGAAGGCCTTTTGGAAATCTAGGTACACCACATCCACTGGGTCTCCATTGTCCACCTTGCTCGTAATGTCATCATAGAATTCCAAAAGATTTGTCAAGCATGACCTGCCCTTCATGAACCCATGCTGCGTCTGCCCAACGGGACAATTTCTATCGAGAAGTCCTGCTATTTCTTCCTTGATAATAGACTCGAGCATCTTCCCCACTACAGAGGTTAAGCTAACCGGTCTATAATTCCCCATCTTTTGTCTACCTCCCTTTTTAAACAGTGGCGTCACATCTGCTGTTTTCCAGTCACATCTGCTGTTTTCCAATCTGCTGGGACTACCCCAGAGTCCAGCGAATTTTGGAAAATTACCGCCAGTGCACCTGCTATTTCTCCCGCCATCTCTTTTAGTACCCTGGGATGCATTCCATCAGGGCCAGGAGACTTATCAATCCTTAGCTCCATTAGCTTGCCCAACACTACCTCTTCCGTAATAATGACTGTTTCCAGGTCCTCACCTACGTTCGTCTCTTCGTCAATTACTGGCATGTTATTAGTGTCCTCCACTGTGAAGACCGATACAAAATACCTATTCAATGCCTCGGCCATTTCATCATATCCCATAACTAAATTCTCCTTCTCATCCTCTAAAGGACCAACGTTTACTTTAGCCACTCTTTTTCGTTTTATATATTTATAGAAACTTTTGCTATCTGTCTTTATATTCTGTGCTAGAGACAGGGAGGGGCGAGGCCATGAAGGAATTTGAAAATGAGGATAAGAATTTTGACTGAGCGCTAGTGTGCATCAGCGAGCACAAGGCAATGAGTGAACAGGACTAGGTGCGAGTTGGGACACAGGCAACGTTTTGGAAGATCCCAAGTTTACGGAGGATAGGAGATGGGATACCAGCCAGGAGTGTGTTAAAATAGTCATGCCTAGAAGTAACAAAGGCATGGATGTGGGTTTAAGCAGCAGATGAGATGAGTTGAGGCAGGGTCTTATTCATGATGTGGATATGTGGTTGGAGCTCACCCTGGGGTCAAATATGACTCCTAGTTTGTGAACAGTCTATTTCAACCTCAGACGGTTGCCAGAGAAAGGGATGGAGTTGGTAGCTAGGGAATGGAGTTTGTGGCAGGGACTGAAGACATTGGCTTTCGTCTTCAAAATATTTGGTTGGAGAAAATTTCTGTTCATCCAGTACTAAATGTTGTAAAAGTAGTCGGACAATTAGAGACAGTGAAGGGGTCAAGAGAGGTGGTGATTGTGTTAGGACTGAGTGTTAGTGAATCTGTGGGACCTGAAGTGTTTTCAGATGATATTGCTGAGAGGCAGCTTGTAGATTTAAAAAAAAAAGGAGCAGGCAAAAGATAGAGCTTTGGGGGTCATCAAAGGTAAAGGTGCAGGAGAGGGAAGGGAAGCCATTGATGGGGATTCTCTGGCTATGATTAGATAGCTAAGAATAGAGCCTAGCGAGTGCAGTGCCACCAAGCTGGATGATGGTGGAGAGGTATTGAAGGAGGATGGTATCAAAGGCTGCAGACAGGTGAAGAACAATGAGGGATTGTTTACCTTTGTCACAGTCACATAGAATGTCATTTCTGACTTTGATAAGACCTGTTTTGGCACTGGAATGAAGATCCAGGTTTCAGGGCAGAAAGATGATGGTGAAGTTGGAGGTTGCCATAAGATCCAGAAGTGGTGCAGAAATGTACTTCAGTTGAGGAGATTGAATCTCTGGCCAGAAACCAGACTGTAGCTGAATAACCTGTAGTACTGGTAGTCGAGTTAGAGGGTCAAGGGGACAGCAGAGGTGGGGAATTTGCTGTAAGCTGATGAGTTACTTTAAAATTTAAGCAATAGAGCAGCAGATCAGAGAAACTTCAGCTGAGTCTCATGGTAGTCCAGTTCAGAAGCGTAGTCTTGGTGTCCAGAGACATCCAGGCATTTGGAAGCCAAATTTGAGAAAAGATGGTGTTCACATTCTTCCTCTGCCATTTTGTCCAGCATTTTTGCAATACTGACCAGGTTTTCCTCTCTCCCCATGGAATAGGTTTCTCGAGTTAATGGCGAGCTGTTAGGCAGGAAAACTTAACTTCTATCTGTGCTCTGTGTTTACTGACCCTTCTGCCACTGGAAGCAGTTTCTTTTTACTTTATCAAAAGCATCCATAATTTTGAACATCCCTTATCTCTTTCCTTAGTAGTCTTTGCTCTAAGGAGAATAAACTCCTCTTCTGTTGCACCTCCACATAACTAAAGTCCCTTATCCCTGGTACCATTCTGGTGGTTTTTATGAACGTGTCTAGTGACCACAACATTGCCAATGGTGGATCCTGTTATTGGTCTGTGCTGCCAGTAGTAGTTTCTAACTCCAACATCAACGGATAGCCCTAATGCTAACCTCAACCTCTAAACTTACCCCCTCATCACTAAATTACACATTGTAAGTAGTGTGACGCAGGGCAGCTGCAGTGTCATTACTGTTTTAATAGTTCTATAAAAATGTGTGCTCTGGATGTGGGGTGGCAAGGATGGATTTATTGCGCATTGCTATTGATGTCCAGGTCAACGTTCTTCTCCCTGCAAAAAATGGATTGAAATAAAAAAAGGAAGAGCAGCACAAGCTGGAAAACTGCAGTGAAGAAAACAGGATGTTAGGAATGCACAGCCAGTCAGTCAGTATCTGTCAAGAGAATAGGCAGCTTATGACATTTTGGTTGTGTACCAGTCATCTTTTCCTCTTTACAGATCCTGACCAAGCTGCTTTATATTGCCAAGGTATTCTGTTTTAAGTGGTCAGGTCCCTGTGCTTTTGTGGGATGGTATAAAGAAAGAAAAACTTGCATTTATATAGTGCCTTTCAAGACTTCCGGACGTTCCAAAGTGATTTATAGCCAATGTTGGCCAGGACACTGGGGAGAGCTCCCCTGCTGTTCCAGATAATGCCATGGGAAATTTTATATCCGCCCGAGAGTGCAGATGGGGCCTTAGTTTAGTGTCTCATCTGGAAGACGGCAACTCCAATAGTGCAGCACTCCTTCAGGAAGTACTGCACTGGAGTGCCAGTCTTGATTTTTGAGCTCAAGTCCTCGGAATAGGGCATGCACTATTCTATGATGTGAGTTCAGCGCAGACAGAGGCCATTTGGCCCATTGGGTCTGTGCCTGCTCTTTTGAAGAGCAATCCAGTTAGTCCCACTCTTTTCACCATATGCATACAATTTTTTTTCTTTTCAAGTAGTTGTTCAATTCCCCTTTGAATCTGTATTCACCACCCTATCAAACAGTGAATTCTAAATCTTAACAACATGTTGCTTAAAAAGGTGTTTCCTCATGCCACATCTGATTCCTTTGCCTAGTACCTTAAACATGTGCCCTCTGGTTACTGATCCAGTAGCCTTTGGAAACAGTTTGTTTTTAGTTACTCCATCTCAAGCTTCATGATTTTAAACATCTTTATTAAATCTCCTCTTAACCTTCTCTGCTCGAAGGAGAACAACCCCAGCTTCTGCAGTCTATCCACGTGACTGTAATCCCACATCCCTGAAACCATTTCTATCTTGATGTGTATGAACTGTCTGCTCACCTAACGACCACTTTTAACAGTAATTAAATGGTGGCCGTGCCTTCAGCTGCCAAGGCCCTAAGCTCCAGAATTCCCTCCCTAAACCTCTGTACCTCTCTGTCCTCCTTTAAGACACTCCGTAAAGCCTACCTGTTTGACCAAGTTTTTGGTCATCTGCCCTACTATCTCCTTATATGGCTAACTGTCAGACTTTGTTTTATAATGCTCCTGTGAAGTGTCTTGAGATGTTTTACTAAGTTAAAGGCACTGTATAAATACAAGTTGTTGTTGCTCAGTGAAGTGAGGTTGGAAGGTGTGGGTAATCTTATTTTTATTTTTCCATTATAAATGCCTGTGCCTGCATTAATAATAGAAACTGCCGATGTAAACTTGTCACAGTGTAATTACACCCTCCTGTCAGATATGGTGCAGCAGCCCCTCCGCTTGAAAGCTTTATATAGGCAGTTCCCACTATCTACTAAGTGTCAGCCTTTTCTCAGTGGATTGCACCCTTGAGTCAGAAAGTTGTTGGTACAAACCCCACTCCAGAGACATGAGCACACAATCTAAATAGCCATTTCAGCGCAGTGCTGACGGATTGCTGCACTATCTGAGTGACTGTCCTACAGATAAGATGTTAAATCGAGGCTTTATCTGCCCTTTGAGGTGATTGTAATAGAGCCCCGGGCAGAATTTTGAGGAGAGGGAGAGCTCTTGGCGAACATTTATGCTTCAATCAACACGACTGAAATGGATATAGGAACAGGAGTAGACCATTTAGCGCCTTGAGCCTGTTTTGCCATTCAATGAGGTCATGGACGATCTCCAACTTAATGCCATGTACCCGCTTTTGCCCATATCTATTAATACCTTTGGTTAATAAAAATCAATCATTCTCAGATTTTAAAATTAACAATTGATCTAACATCAATTGCTGTTTGCATAAGAGAGTTCCAAACTTCTACAACCCTTTGTATGTGGACTATGTTCCAATTTCACTCCTGAAGGGTCTGTCTCTATTTTTTAGACTATGCCCCTAGTCCTAGATGCCCTAACCAGTGGAAACAGCCCCTCCATCTACCCCTTAATGTCTTGAAAACATAGAAACATAGAAAATAGGAACAGGAGTAGACCATTCGGCCCTTCGAGCCTGCTCCGCCATTCATTATGATCATGGCTGATCATCCAACTCAGTAGCCTATTCCTGCTTTCGCCCCATACCCTTTGATCCCTTTAGACCCAAGAGCTATATCTAACTCCTTCTTGAAAACATACAATGTTTTGGCCTCAACTTCTTTCTGTGGTACCAAATTCCACAGGCTCACCACTCTCGGTGAAGAAATTTCTCCTCATCTCAGTCCTGAAAGGTTTACCCTGTAACCTTAGACTGTGACCCCTGGTTCTGGACTCCCCTACTATCGGGAACATCCTTCCTGCATCTACCCTGTCAAGTCCTGTTAGAATTTTATAGGTTTCTATGAGATCCCCCCATCACTCTTCTGAACTCCAGCGAATATAATCCTAACCGACCCAATCTCTCCTCATACGTCAGTCCCGCCATCCCAGGAATCAGTCTGGTAAACCTTCGCTGCACTCCCTCTATAGCAAGAACATCCTTCCTCAGATAAGGAGACCAAAACTGCACACAATATTCCAGGTGTGGCCTCACCAAGGTCCTGTATAATTGCAGCAAGACATCCCTGCTCCTGTACTCGAATCCTCTCGCTATGAAGGCCAACATACTATTTGCCTTTTTTACCGCCTGTTGCACCTGCATGCTTACCTTCAGCGACTGGTGTACGAGGACACCCAGGTCTCGCTGCATATTCCCCTCTCAGTTTATAGCTGTTCAGATAATCTGCCTGCCTGTTTTTGCTACCAAAGTGGATAACCTCACATTTATCCACATTATACTTCATCTGCCATGCATTAGCCCACTCACTCAACTTGTCCAAATCACCCTGAAGCCTCTCTGCATCCTCCTCACAACTCACCCTCCCACCCAGTTTTGTGTCATCAAATCATCCCTTAACCTGCTAAATTCCAGGGAATACAACCCTAGTTTGTGTAATCTCTCCTGTCCTCTGGACATTACCACATTGCATATTGGCTGCCTAGTTTCCTACATTACAACAGTGACTACACTTCAAAAGTATTCACTTTGGCTGTAAAGCACTTTGGGACATCCTGAGGTCACGAAGGGTGCATTTCAGGTTTGTTCTTTCTAAATGGATATTTTTGATGGGGAAAATTAGACAGGAGGTATGCACATTTGTAAGATTTGTAATATATTTGCTTTGCATTTGTTTGATTTGTAATATAAATTGATTTGGCGTATCTGCTACTTTGTTTAATATATTAATAGAGTTGCATTTTTTTTTTTTACTTATAGTGTTGTCCGTCTGATAATGCAGTACCTGAAGGAGAACAATTTGCATCGAACCCTGGCGACCTTACAAGAAGAGACCACAGTCTCCCTAAACACCGTGGACAGTATTGAGAGTTTTGTTGCAGATATAAACAGTGGTCACTGGGACACAGTATTACAGGCCATACAATCATTGAAGCTACCTGATAAAACTCTTATTGATTTGTATGAACAGGTAAGATAATTAATTAAATGTGATAAATAAAAAGGCAAGGAGAGGGGATCCAATTCCTTACTTGTGTTGTTGTGGCTCTGCGTGTTTCTATACTGTGATGGGTGATTCTTGCCTGAAGTGGAAAATGTGCTCTGAATCTCTCATTTGTTCCCATCCACCCTTCCTCCAGCAACCTCCCCCGCCCCCGCCCCCATTCTGTGTTACCGGCTCTCTGAAGGTTGCCAAGCCTGACATCTGGTACCACGGACTCCCAGGCACTGATGTTTATAGCAACGAATATCAGCTTCCACAGAACCGAGAGCTCATTACCACCAAAAAGACATTTTCCAGCCATCACCATGCAAGTCAGGTTTAGTTCAGTGATTAAGGTTTCTAGTTTCTCATTGGTTTAAGACTGCATTATTCACACACAAAAGTACAAATCCTGTGCCAAACTAGCAAGTTCAAGATTTCAACAGCACTACACCATGCTGAACCATGCCACAAGGCAAAATTGATGCAAAGAAAAAACACTTTATAAGGTAAATGGTATTAAAATTATTTGACAATGAACTGGAAACTTTAAACGATAAATGCAAGTTGTAGTTGGAAGCTGTGGAAACAGACATGACTCTAGCAGTGGTGCATTACTGAGTGAAATCAGCAAAGTTCACTTCTTCTAAGGGCTTGAGCACAAGCTCTGGGCTGACACACCTGGTGTAGTACTGAGGGAATGCTGCACTGTCGGAGGTGCAGTCTTTAAACTGAGGTCTCGTTTGCCCTCTCAGGTGAACACAAAAGAAATTGTGGCACTATTTCTCTAGATTTAAAATGTTTGTCCTTGTGAGTCAATACCTTTTAACAATTGGATTTATGAGAGAAAGTGATTTTACTAAGTTTAGGTATATCTTGGTCTTGATAATGACTTGCAGGTTGATAGGTAAATTGGCCATTGTAAATTGCCCCTAGTTTAGGTAGGTGGTGGGGGAATATAGGGAAGGTGGGGATGTGGTAGGAGTATGGGATTAGTGTAGGATTAGTAGGTGGTTGATGGTCGGTACAGACTTGGTGGGCCGAAGGGCCTGTTTCAGTGCTGTATCTCTAAATAAATAAACTTTATTGAAAAGAAGGGAAAGAAAAGAGTATAGAAAGACAAAAAAATCTTATAGCATACTGCTATAACCCTGAATTAATCTGTTCACGATAGCTCCCCAAAATGGTAGTGTTCCCCTTGGTACATATATCACCAAGTTTCCAAAAATCTTATAGCACAACTGCTGTTAACACCAAGTTAGTCTGTTCACGACAGCTCCCCAAATGGTACCGTTCCCCATTGGTCTCCAGAGAACCTTGCACCGGGGTGGACTTTCTGGTAAGTTACTCCATCGACATGCCTTCCTCCGATGTCTTCAGTGATTGACTAGTCCACTCCGGCTGCAGCCCCAAGCGTTGGATGCTGTGCCCCTTTAAGTCCAATTTCTGGCTCCATTCCAGCTTTCTGAGGCCTCCATCAGGCTTTCTCAAAACGAGTCTGACAACCATGAGTCCTTATCAAATTCTTCTCACAGGCGCTACGAGGCCATTCAGGCTGTTGACGCATCACTTGATGGTGTGTCTCAGCTGCCATCAATTGGGTTATACTGTCCATCAATTAAACTCTATCTTCTGATATCACACCATAGTGGACCATCCCATGTGCAAGGTTATCCACTGCCCTGACTTGTAGTTCAAGGGTTATCGAATACCAGAAGAACTGATTTCTATTTGAACAATGGGAGACAACTGTTATTTTCAAGAAGAGAAAAACAATAGTTTAGTCAAAACAACAGCTGTGCATGGCCTGGCCTGACCTGACCAGCATGAAAACAAAAGGAGAAAGGTCTTGGGAGAAAAACAAGTTCATACTATTGATTGCCATTGATTACATAATTGATTAATTACTTGACTTAATCAGAGTACACTCACTCTTAGTTTTAAATCAATGTCTACAAAGTAACCTTTAAACATTCACTACAGGTTTCATACAGGTTTTTTAAAAAAAATCAAAAGCAAGGCATAAGTAAAACGCATAAACATACAAAAGGTAGTGGCCTCAGGCCTACAATGAATCTCATGCTTTTTGAAAAAAATCAGGGTGCTTTGTGTATCCATAAAACTAAGCTTGGCATATTACTGAGTTTTGATTTTTTTTTTTTGCTTTTGTTCTTCCTCCAGGTGGTTTTAGAGCTGATTGAACTTCGTGAGTTGGGTGCTGCTAGATCATTGCTACGACAGACTGACCCCATGATTATGCTAAAACAGACCCAACCAGAGCGATACATTCATCTGGAGAATCTGCTAGCAAGGTCCTACTTTGATCCACGTGAGGTACATAAACATCATTCATTTGTCAAACGTTTTGAAGGATGAAAGGAGAGTGGAGAGAAAAGAAAGAGCAGGCAGCTGTTGAATGTATGCTAGATATCCTGTCCAAGAATGGATTATATAAATAGCTTTCTACTGATTTTAAAGCTTGAATTGTACAATAGCTTTACGGCAGAATAAAACATCTACAGTTCATTTAAAAAAAAATGCTCCATTTATTTCCTTCCTGTAGAATAATTAAACTTTTCTAATTTCATGCGTTAAATCCAATTTTTAACATTATAGATTGTATTTTCTTTTCATTGCCTTGGCACCAAAAGTTGTTAGCTATATAAATAATTTGTGTTCATTGCATTTTCGCTGATTTGACCAGCTATAAAGTCAACTAAATTAAAACATTTAGTGAAAGTAAAATTGATTTTAACTAATTTTCTCCGAATTTATATGTTCTTGGTGTCGAATTTCCCATTCCCCTGATTTTCTTTGATGCTAAAAATACAACCTGAATAGACAGAAACTGGGGTTTTTAAATTGGTAATGATTTTAATTATTCTTATTCATAAATAACTGGTATCTTATGAATATTATATAAAGTAAAAGGGTATTTTATTTTTCTACTCGATGGCTATTATACTATTGGAGGCAGTGCGGGGTTAAGTATTTGAAAACCAGCGTCAGAGTTTTTGAGATCATGGTGCAGCACATGAAACCTCTGTCTGTTGTTGATGGTGCAGTTCTGGGGCTGTTTTGTTTGAATACAGCTGCACTTGGCTGCTACAGGTAGTTTTATATTAAAGGCGTGCAGTTGACATCAGATGCTCAGTTCTCGCACCTGCAGTGGTGCATACATATTTCAAGCTGGAGATCTAATGACATCAGAAACCTACATTACTGTGGCTTCGAGCTACCTATGTGATTGATCTCCACTTCCCTTTCAATGGTATGGTTTATTTTTGTGCAGTCATGGCACTACCAAACGTAAGGTGGAGATGATGGGGAAATGCCTGGAGGTGTGGGTATCCATTTGAATGCTGCGCATATCTAGTTGTAATAAAAGATTGATACAGCACAGACAGAAGCCACTTGGCCCATTGGGCCTGTGTCAGCACTTTGAAACAGCCATCCAGTTAGTGCAACCCCCCGCCCCCATCTCCACTCTTTCACCACAGCCCTGCAAGTTTTTACCCTTCAAATGCTTATCCAATTCCCTTTTGAAAGTAACTATTGAATCTGCTTCCACTGCCCTTTCAGGCAGTGCATTCCAGATCACAACAACTCACTGCATTTTTTAAAAAAAACACCTTGTAGTGCCTTTTGACTTCATTCAATGTAAAGCCTTGCAACTGAGTGTATTTACTACATTTTTAAAAAATAAAAACCTCAGAAGCACCTTGCCAGTTGTAATTGCACAGAGCTACTGTGAGGTAGGTGAATGGAACATATTTTAACCAAGCACAGGTATTTTCTAAATTGGAGTCTTTTTAAAATTTTACTTCTTGATTATCCATCATGCCTCAGTGTTTGTTTTATGTTTCTACTTAGGCATACCCAGATGGCAGCAGTAAAGAGAAGAGAAGAGCAGCCATTGCTCAGGCACTGGCAGGAGAAGTCAGTGTGGTCCCACCCTCGCGTCTCATGGCTTTGTTGGGTCAGGTAAGTGTACTGTGCTTTGCTATACCTGTGGTATTCTGTTTAATGTCTGATCGTGAAAGATACTTAATGATAAGTTGTTTGGAGCATAATCATAGCACTGACTATTGTTTGGAAGACACCTCCTGATATTTCTGCACCCATGCGTGCTAAATGATAAATATTGAAAGCTTTAAGAAGCTTTTGAAGTGGACCTTTTGAGATCAATAGAATTGTCCTTCCAGTGCACAAGTTTAAAAAAGCTACAAAGGATAAGAGACGGCTTGTATCAATGTGTTCCAGTTTTTCCCTTAAGACATAACATAACTTCATTTCACTGTCCTCTTAGTGGATTATTATAGCACTCTCTCTCCTGTCTATCAATTGTTCAATATTAATTATTCCCAGAGAGGGAAGGAGAGCGACTTGATCTGAAGGATTGCAAATTCGATATTTTAATCAGTTAAACGCTGCAAACTGTGGTACAATTATAGCTAACAACCCACACCTTGGATGACAAATGAAACAGTATTCATCCTGAATCCAACTGCAATAAATGTCCTAAATTCGCTGTGGAGTTTGCTATCAAAAATGGAACAGTTGCAAGAAAAAGTAAAATGAGAATTCCATCTACTGAAACATTTGCTTCTCAAATCTGATCGGAAGCCCTCTATGTAGAATGAGCAATTGAGATATTTTAGCATGGGGAGCTTGGAGTGAGATTGTCAGATTTTTACTAGGCAGAGGTATTGAGGATTATGGAACCAAGGCAGGCATAGGATCATAGGAAATAGGAGCAGGAGTAGGCCGTTTGACCTGTCAAGCCTGCACCGCCATTCAAATAGATCATGGCTGATCATCTACCTCTATGCCTTTTTTTCCCACTATCCCCATATCCCTTGATGTCGTGAGTATCCAGAAATCTGTCGATTTTTGTCTTCAACATGCTCAATGATTGAGCTTCCACAGCCCTCTGGGCTAGAGAATTCCACAGATTCACCACCCTCTTGAGTAAAGAAAGTTCTCCTCATCTCGGTCTTAAATGGCCTGCCCCTTACTCCGAGACTGTGTCCCTTTGTTGTAAACTCACCAGCCATAGGGAACATCCTATGCACATCTACCCTGTCACGCCCTGTAAGAATTTTGTAAGTTTTAATGAGATCACTTCTCATTCTTCGAAACTCTAGAGAATACAGGCCCAGTTTCTGCAATCTCTCTTTATAAGACAATCTCGTCATCACAGGAATTAGTCTGGTGACCCTCCGTTGCACTCCCTCTATGGCAAGGAGACCAAAACTGTACACAATACTCCAGGTGCAGTCTCACCAAGGCTTTATACAATTGAAGAATACATCTTTGCTCCTGTACTCAAATCCCCTTGCAATGAAGGCCAACATACCATTTACCTTCTTAATTGCTTGCTGCACCTGCGTACTAGCTTTTAGTGACTCGTGAATGAGGACACCCAGGTCTCTTTGGACATCAACACTTTCCAACCTCTCACCATTTAAGAAATACTCTGCCTTTCTGTTTTTTCCACCAAAGTGGATAATTTCACACTTATTCACATTATATTCCATCTGCCCTGTTCCTGCCCATTCACTTAGCCTGTCCAAATCCCCTTGAAGCCTGCTTACATCCTCCTCCTCAACTTAAATTCCCTCCTAGTTTTTGTGTCATCAGCAAATTTGAAGATAAACATATCAACTGTTGATGTAATTGAATGGTGGAACAGACTTGAGGGGTTGAATGGCCTTCTGTTCCTTGGTTCTGTGCACAAAGGGTAAGCAGTTTGCATTGTGATATTCTGATAGGTAATCTTTTAGCAGTATTTTTCTATTAATAAAAGTTCTAAGTAAGTGCAAAACGTGCAGCTTCATTTAAGTAGAGATTTATTGTAGAAGATCATTTTGAATGCTGCACATTGTTAAATTAAAGCCATGTAAGGAATTTTAATATAGGCGTTCCTTTTGTAATGTCAACAGTAACCCATTTAAAATGGAGGGATTTCAGTTGGTGTGACAATTGGAAAACCTGGATGATGATAATCAAGAATGGAAAACATTCATGACCAGCTCTCTGCATTTATTTTATATTTTAAGTCATCTTATTATGTGATAGTATGTAACCCCCTTGCTAAACTAATTCTTTGGTTGCTCCAGGCATTAAAGTGGCAGCAGCATCAGGGGCTGCTGCCTCCAGGTATGACAATTGACTTGTTCAGAGGTAAAGCAGCCGTGAAAGATGTAGAAGAGGAGAAATTCCCCACTCAACTCAGCAGACACATCAAGGTAAATGTTTCAATTAGATTTAGTGAAACACAGGGTACTCACACACATTCCAAAACAGGATAAGCTGAATCCTAAGCCCTAAAGCATTAGTTAAGCCATTCATGCAAATACCCGTTTAATAACTAAGCACAGCTAAGATCTCTTCAAGTTTTGTTCTCGAGTCTTGAAGAACCATTGATAGATTAACTGTGTGGGCAAAGAGGATGTTTTTAAATGTTAAAGTTTTTCAAGTAGTTTCAAGCCTTTATTTATATGTAACCTCCAGATTTGAAAGGAAGATGGGGCAAATAAGTACCTTTTAACTCGGAGAAAACCGAGTTGCCATAAGGATAACATAATCCACTGGAAAGTTCGGAATGACAAAGTTTGTGTTAATTATGATGTGAACAATATTGTGTTTTTTTTGAACAGTTCGGTCAGAAGTCCCATGTAGAATGTGCTCGTTTCTCTCCAGATGGTCAGTATCTTGTTACGGGTTCAGTGGATGGTTTTATTGAAGTGTGGAACTTCACCACTGGCAAAATTAGAAAGGTAAGTACAGGAGGGCAGATTGTGGGGGGGAATGTCTTGTTATGTGGCATGCGAAGGAATTTCTTCTCTGAGGGTAGTGAATGTCTGGAATTCTCTACCCCAGAGAGTTGTGGAGGCTAGATCACTGAAAATATTTAAAGAGGAGGTAGATAGATTTTTGAAATATCGGGAAGTTGAGGGTTATGAGGAGCTGGCACGAAGAAGGAGTTGAGGTCTGGGGCAGATCAGCCATGATCTTATTGAATGGCGGGACAGGCTTGAGGGGCCAAAGGGCCTACTCCTGCTCCTATTTCTTGTGTTCTTCTGTTTAAAGAACAAGTTTCTGCATCCAGGCTTCTCTTAAGAATCAAACCAACACAACTGATTATCATGAACTTGTAGCTGTTTCTCGTGCTTCAGTAATTGTAACATGTGTTTTGCTGTTCCATGCTGTAGAGTTCAGTGGCTTTTCCTAACCAGAACATTCAGTGCTGTTAGGGTTCAGGTGAAATAGTAAATTACAACACACATACTGAAATTACTAATTTGGATATATTTTTCTTGAACACTTTTTTTCTAAAAAGCTGCTGTGGGCAATTTCATATCAAAGCAAGAATCTTAACATTCAAATGTATGACGAATTGAGCAATTTTTAAAGTTACAGTAAGTTAGCACTGGTTTTGAATAGTTTGAAATGCACAGCGACTATAGTGTGCAGTAGGATATCAGGAAGAACCTTTTCTTTTAGAAACAAATGTGCATATTATACTGATGCTAAATCAATCAATTCAGTATCTGGTGACCAAAAGTATACAAAGTAACTGGTGGCCAAAGGTACACAAAGTAACTACCTAAGTTCAGATTTAAAATTTTTAATTTTAATTGCATCGCCCACTGGTTGAATATTAATAGCTTTCCATTTTGTTTAGGCATACTTTCTTGTTAATCTTGTGAAGGAGATCACTGTCTGCCCCACATATTAACTCTGAGCATTTTTTTCATAGCTAAAAATGTAATTTGTTGATTATCAGTAAAGGGTACTGAATCATATTTTATAATAGGGTGACTGCTGTATTACTGAAGGTGAAGAGTACAGTGCGGCAGAATGGCATTATGTTAACATGATGAACTTTGCTGAAAATAGAGACATGTTGTTGAAGCTTTTCGTCTAGCACTCATCAGGACAATCTGCAAGAATACCAATGTAAGGGAAAACAAGAAGTTTTTGCTGTAAGAAAGGGCTGATTTATTGGCAAGTGAACTCTGATTGGTAGCGGCGTTGCCATGGAGAATGCACCAGTTTACATTGACTGACAGTTATCTGTCAGGCTTTGTTTGAAATTTAAACCAGGCAGCTTGACTCTGGTCAAGGCATTGCCCTGAGGAATGAACCAGTGAATGGCTTCTTTTGTTTAGCTGAAACAGGCGCAATGTTTGTACATGTTCTTTCTGTCTGCAAAGAACAGGGCCCTGTTAATATATGTAGCTTCCAGTATGCACAAATGCACCACACTGCAACAAGCCCTGCTGACAATCTTAAATTGGTTGTCAGCATAATTCTTAGCACACTAAGGATTATTTAGCAAATGTTGTCCAATTGCGGAATCACATCTAATGTTGGACACTATGTTTTGTATTTTGCAAGCATGGGCTGGTTGGGTATGGCCTGTAAACAGCGGAAGGGACATGTTGTTTGATATGGTCCGCCAGTCTTTGGGACATATCTCCTACCTCTGACATATTTCCAATATGTAGATGATACTTTTGCTATATTTGAATCTGCAGCTGCATGCAATAATTTTCTTACACATCATAATGGGCTCCATCCTGTGCTCAAATTTACCTTTGAAATGGAGCAGCCAAATGAGCTTCCTTTCTTCTCTGCCGTGGTCTACCGCAAACCTACCTTCACTGGTCAATACACGCGTTGGGATTCTTACAGTTCCACACGCTATAAGATTGGCCTTATTGGCAAACTCGTAAATAGGGCCTGAACCATTTGCTCACCATGCAAGCCTGATGCTGAAATAGGGCAAATCAAAGACATCCTGCATGACGATGGCTATCCTGATCAGATAATTTCTTGCTGTATATCGCGCAAACTTATGAACGGGCCTAAGGTTGTCATTTTCGGCCCTGAAAAGTGCCCAGTCTACCTCAAATTACCCTGGAAGGGTAATGTATCCCAAAAATTTGAGCAACAGGTGAAGCTAGTTGTTTCACGCTGCTACTATGCAGTAGCAACACGTGTGGTGTTCGCCACTAACAGGTTGCTGCCGTCAAGCCAAAAAGACTCCATGCCTATCACACAAATGAGTAATGTGATATATGGTATATAGGCCGTACATCCCAAAAACTGGCGATCGTATCAAACAACATGTGCCTTCTGCTGTTCACAACGGGCAAGGTACAGGCCATACCCAACCAGCCCGTGCTTGCAAAACTCAAAACATAGTGTCCAACATTAGATGTGATTCCACGATTGGATAACATTTGCTAAATGATTCTCAGTGTGCTGAGAATTACACTGACAACCGATTTAAGATTGTCAGTAGGGCTCGCAGTGTGGCACATTTGAGCGTACTGGAAGCTACATATATTAATAAACAGGGCCCTGTTCTTTGCAGACAGAAAGAACATGTCCAAATATTGTGCCTGTTTCAGCTAAACAAAATAAGTGACAGCCATTCACTAGTTCATTCCTCAGGGCAATGCCTTGACCAGAGTCAAGCTGCCTGGTTTAAATTTCAAACAAAGCTTGGCAGATAACTATCAGTCACCGTAAACTGGTGCATTCTCCATGACAACTTATCTACCAGAGTTCACTTGCCAACCAATCAGCACTCTCTTCTCGCAGTTTAAAGTCGTTGTTTTCCCTTACATTGGTATTCTTGCAGATTTTCCTGATGAGTGCAAGACGAAAAGCTTCGAAAACATCTCTCTATTTTCAGCAATACTCAAGTTCTGTACTTTCAAACAGCTATATTATGAATTGTTAGCTTATTAACGGTTTCCAATTAGATGTTTGATAGTTATGGTGGGCATAACTAATTAGAGACTAAAATAAAAGCAAAATACTGCGGATGCTGGAAATCTGAAATAAAAACAAGAAGCTACAATATGCAGCTTCCAGTACGCACAAATGTGCCACACTGCGAGCCCTACTGACAATCTTAAATTGGTTGTCAGCTTAATTCTCAGCGCACTGAGAATCATTTAGCAAATGTTGTCCAATCGTGGAATCACAACCAATGTTGGACACTATGTTTTGAGTTTTGCAAGCACGTGCTGGTTGGGTACAGGAAATGCTGGAAATATGCAGCAAGACTGGCAGCATCTGTGGAGAGGGAAGCAGAGTTAACGTTTCAGGTCAGTGACCCTTCAGAACTGGCAAATATTAGAAATGTGAAAGGTTTTAAGCAAGTAAAGTGGGGGTGGGGCAAGAAATAACAAAGGAGAAGGTGTAGATAGGACAAGGTCACACAGAATAACCGACCTTTGCTCCATAACCTTCTGGACATTAACACATTGTTTGCCTTTGCTCCATGACCTTCTGGTCGGTTATTCTCTGTGACCTTGTCCTATCTACACCTTCTGCTTTGTTGTCTCTTGTCCCACCCCCATTTTACTTGCTTAAAACCTTTCACATTTCTAATATTTGCCAGTTCTGAAGAAGGGTCACTGACCTGAAACGTTAACTCTGCTTCTCTCTCCACAGATGCTGCCAGACCGGCTGAGTATTTCCAGCATTTCTTGTTATTTTTATTATAACTAATTGGAGGCCTGTCTGACTTTTTTGATGAGTAGAATTTTACAACAGTATTGTTTAATGGATGGTTGTGCTTCTGTTGTATCAGTGATGGATACTTAATCCTTTTCTTAACTTCCCTAATGTAACGTTCTAGGATCTGAAGTACCAGGCGCAAGATAACTTCATGATGATGGATGATGCAGTTCTTTGCATGTGTTTCAGTCGTGACACTGAAATGTTGGCAACAGGAGCACAGGATGGAAAGATTAAGGTTGGTGCCTAAGTTGAGACAAAGTTTTCTAAAATGTAAAGCTTGCAACGGTTTTTTTTCTTTTGAATTGCCCATATAAGTTCACTTGCAATGGTAATATTTCATCACATTTGATGGCATTTCAGTGAAATAATTTTGTATTTTGTAGCAATACTGTCAACGTAGTAAAAACAGTTGGATCTGAGGCAAAATAAAACATACTAAAAAAAAAAGCTTCCCATTAATGTTGATATTAATATTTGGGCAAATTAGAGAGTGGTTAGAATGCGAAACCCATAGTCATGGAGCAGTTGAGATGAATAGCATGGATGTATTTAAGGAGAAGTTAGATAGACACAAGGGAGAAAGGAATAGAAGGTGAAATGACAGGGTGAGATGAACGTGGGTGGGAGTAGGTTCGTATGGATCATAAACTCCAGCATGGACCAGTTCAGCCAAGTGGCCTGTTTCTATACTACGTAATTGTTACAACATGTAAAGTGTAGCCTCAATAAGGGTATAAAATGATGAAATGTGATTTATAACCACATCCTAGCTGTGATGTTTCTGTTAATACACTTTACGACTAGGGTCGTGTTAAATTAGGATACAGTCTGTACCTTTTCATTCAAAGTTGCTTTTTCAAATTTTTGCAAGCACTAAGTTGCCACCTTTGTTATTTAAATTGCTTAATTCAACTTGGTGGATAATTTAAACTTTCAGCATTAAAAAAATCTTTGAATTATCAGTAGATTGTATGAATTGTGTCCCACAGTTCCCTTATCATTCAATCTCTAGTTCTGATGGATTTCAGGTTAAGTGATCTTGGTGGATAATGGCTTGAGATGAAGCCTGTGATTTGGAGGAACTCTGGTTAAGTGCAGAGATCAGTACAATTAACCTTGTGCAGTTTCTGATTTCTATGGAATATTAGAAGACTCTCAAAAAAAAACAATTTCCATCTGTTGTCTTTATATATAAAGAACATTGATTAATTTTGCATTTGTTGGTAATTCCTTACAAACCCTTGTGCATTTCTTTCAATTGTTTTCCTTTTTATGAAATGTCTTTTGTTAAAGATGCACATTTTTAATAAAAGCAATGACATGTTTCTTTGTTGTATAATTTGGTGACTCCTTTTCCATCTCCCTTCTTGTAAAGAAAGTAAAAGATCCAAATAGATTACAAGTACACTCCAATCTTACTTATTGAGTTTTGTTTTGTAATGGAGATCAAACTCTGTTTTGCTTGCAAATAGTGCTGATCTCAGCACTGTAACCCTGGTTCCTTCTGATCGCATAAGCAGCAGCACTCATTTCTTTTTAAATAAGAGCTAAAAAGATTGCTTTGCAATACAATTTGGTAAATGTGAAATTTTCATCTAAATAGATACTGCAATGCAAATGTAAAGATGCTCATAAGGACTAGAAAACTAAATCCTGAACAATATGTTGGTTGCCCCACAGGTGTGGAAGATTCAGAGTGGTCAGTGTCTACGCCGATTTGAACGTGCTCACAGTAAGGGAGTAACCTGCCTCAGTTTCTCCAAAGACAGTAGTCAGATTCTCAGTGCGTCTTTTGATCAAACAATCCGGTGAGATGTCTTTTCACTTGAGTCATTGATTTTTGTTTCCTCACACGCTTCATCACAGAAATGCTTTGAGAGGGCTGATGGAATATTTTAACCTTATCTGAGTTGGAACATACCTTTGAGCTTTGTATAAGGTTTGTGACTTGCAATATAATCTCAGGAGCTGAAAATTCAATGTAGAAGAAGCTGCAGTATAAAATCATACACCTTTCAATGATGCAGCCACCCAGGCACTCTTTTAGGCAGTTTAGAGTGTACATGGGTCTGGCAGAATGTTAGAGAATCAGAGTTATACAGCACAAACAGGCCCTTTGGCCCATCGTGTCTGTGCCGGCCATCAAGCACCTAACTATTCTAGTCCCATTTTCCAGCACTTGGCCCATAGCCTTGTATGCTATGATGTTTCAAGTGCTCATCTAAATACTTCTTAAATGTTGTGATGGTTCCTGCCTCTACCACCCCTTCAGGCAGTGTATTCCAGATTCCGACCACCCTCTGGGTGAAAAATGTTTTCCTCAGATCCCGTCTAAACCTCCTGCCCCTTACCTTAAGTCTATGCTCCTCCGCTAAGGGAAATAGTCTCTTCTTATCTAACCTATCAATGTCCCTCATAATTTTGTATACCTCAATCATGTCCCCCCTCATCCTTCTCTACTCTAAGGAAAACAACCCTAGCCTTTTCAGTCTCTCTTCATAGCTGAAATTGCTCCAGCCCAGGTGACATCCTGTGCACCCACTCCAGTGCAATCACGTCCTTCCTATAGTATGGTGCACAGAACTGTACACAGTACTCCAGCTGTGGCCTAACTATCATTTTATACAGCTCCATCAGAACCTCCCTGCTCTTATATTCTATGCCTCGGCTAATAAAGACAAGTATCCCATATGCCTTCCTAACCACCTTATCTACCTGTGGTGCTGTCTTCAGTGATCTATGGACAAGTACACCAAGGTCCCTCTGACCCTCTGTACTTCCTAGGGTCCTACCATCCATTGTATATTCCTTTGTCTTGTTAGTCCTCCCAAAAAGCATCACCTCACACTTCTCAGGATTAAATTCTATTTACCACAGCTCCGCCCATTTTACCATATCGTCCTGTAATCTAAGGCTTTCCTCCTCACCATTTACGACACCACCAACTTTCATGTCACCTGCAAACTTTCTTATCGTATCAATGGGATGAATCATTATTCATTCTGGACCATCTTGTATTTCTAATCTGAGCACATCTAAATATGTGGTAGATTTTGTCAGTCTTTAATGGAATTTGGGATAATCTTTCAGAGTGGTGGCACATTCAAATGCTGGTACTGTAGTTTATTTCAAATAGGGAAACTGAGTTTTAATTTTTATTTTTAGCAGGAGATGTTGAGATTGATAACCTAGAGGAGATGCAGTGTGGTAGTGTTGTAATGCATCATGGAATAGTAGAGTATGCTTTATTGGTGATAACGCCATGTTCAAGTTTTTGATCTTTTAGGTGGGGAGCGCAGGCAGGGGTGGATTGGCAGAGATGAGGTGCTTTTATTTTACTTCCCTTCCATCCTCAGCTTCACAGGGTAAAGAAGAAACCAAGAATAAGATTCACCCTTGACATCTGCCTGTTTGCTTGGCCAAGGAATAGTGTGAGGGAGGGCAACTGTATTGATGTCAAACAGCTAATGTCTTAATTTTATATTTTGTCCTTTTGGTAGGATTCATGGTCTGAAGTCTGGAAAAACACTGAAGGAATTCAGAGGTCATACATCATTTGTTAATGAAGTAACTTTTACACAAGATGGACATTACATTTTGAGTGCATCCTCGGATGGCAGTGTAAAGGTACTTAAATAATATTAGAATGGAAGATGTTGTACACTGATGAGAAATCTGTGAATGTGAAAACTTCATGTCATGTTAATAATGATAATGTTTCAGAATGGTGGCACATTCTAACTTGGGAACCTGAAGATGGTAAAATGGTGAAATGATGTATGCCAGTAGTTCAGGGGCATTATGTGCTTCTGGTGTTAGGGAATCCAGGAAATGCAGTTCAACTCTTCAAATTATCTGTAAATTAGCAAAGAAGAGTTTTTTTTCCCCAAGAGTAAGCTAATATTAAAATTGTTGGGTGTAAAATTCAATGTGTAATTTTCCCTTCCTTTAAATAGCCTTTAAAGTAAAAATGAACCTTTGTGTGTCTGAACCAGTTAACATCACAATCAATAGAGTCTGGCTTTAGCCAGAACTGACAAAAGGAAGCAAATTTTGTTTGATCTGAAGGTGCATGCATTGATGTGTGCTTGTATGTTCTGTGTGGCTTTCATAAAAATGAACACCATAAACTTTCACGTAAAGAGATTGCTGCTGAGTCGATAAAAGGCTGGTCTCTTTTTAGTTGAATGAAATATTTTTATCACATCTCTTACAGATCTGGAATGTGAAGACAACAGAGTGTGCAAATACCTTCAAGTCATTGGGAAGCTCCGCTGGTACCGATATTACAGTGAATAGCGTAAATCTGTTGCCAAAGAATCCTGAGCATTTTGTAGTGTGTAACCGGTCAAATACAGTAGTCATCATGAACATGCAAGGACAGGTATGGCTGCACACCAGTTTACTGTAGTGGTTCGTTTTCAATTAAAGACGTGAATGGGATTTTTTTTAACGCTGCTGAATAAATAAGATATAAAAACTCAGCAGGTCTGGTAGCATCTGTGGAGAGAGAAGCAGAGTTAACGTTTCAGATCAGTGACCCTTCATCAGATGAAGGGTTACTGACCTGAAACATTAAGTCTGCTTCTCTCTCCACAGATGCTGCCAAACCAACTGAGTATTTCCAGCATTACTTGTTTTTATTTCAGATTTCCAGCAGCTGCAGTATTTTGCTTTTATTTTAGTGAATAAATAGGATGTTGGATAGGAAGTGTTTCACTTGCTTCACTCATGAAGCAAACTTGTATAACCCTGACAATTGTGTTGCTTTTTAACCACTGAATATTAGACGAGAGAAAGTTATCACTTTTGGAGGCTGGGAGACAAATCTTAATTTTGGCTTATTCAGAAAATACTTGATAAATTTGCTGGATGCTATTTTACAAAAGTGTAATGAGCATGTGACAAATTTATAAGTTTATCTCTTAAATTTCAACTTTTATCTTCTCTCCTTGTCTCTCATTGATTTGTTGATTGAGAGAGGCTATTTCCAAAAATAAATCATTACACTGGTGCACTAAAGGTTCTGCTAGTGCTCACTGGTTTCTGTGTGAAAAATAACCAGTTACCAGGACCTAGGGAGTTGTTCTCAAGCCTTCAGAAGATGCTGGGTTGGGAGAAAGATAGTTAGCAAAACAGTGTCAATAATATGGTTATTAGAAAAAACACAAAGTAATAAATTATTTGGAAGGAATAATTTCATAGGGAATTCAGGAGAAACAGCTTTACGTAGAGGTTTGAATGTTGGACTCGCTACAAGGAGTAGTTGAGGCAAATCGAATACATGCATTTAATGGGAAACTAGATGAGAAAAAAAATATTAAAATTGTTTATTGGAAGAGGGGGTAGGCCTGTGTGCAACATAAACCAGTTGGGCTGAATGGCCTATTTGTGCTGTAAATTCTGATATATAAATAGAAAAGTTAGAAGTCAGCTGGTATTGTTTTGAAATGAGAAAATTGCAATATTAATGGTAAATTTGTTACTTGTTTAAAAGACAGTATTTTTAATTTGCTTTAGCGAAATGTGAAGAGATTTGATGGTGGTACTTAGAGTAAATGGAGAAACAGTTTCCAATAGTTGGAGGATCAGTTAACCAGAGGTCACTAAAGGTTTTTTTTTACAGTTATGATTTGGAATGCACTGCCTTTTAGCATGAAGAGATTCAATAGTAGCTTTCAAAAGGGAATTGGATACTTATCCAAGAAAAAAACTGAAGGGACAAGGGTTAAGTGGAGAGTGGGACCAGAAGACTTTGGGCTGTATGGCCTCCTCTGCTGTAATCTTGAATTCTATGAAATTGGGATTTTGAACAAAATTTCTTGCTAGGCCCACAACTATAAACCATTCTGTATTACAGATTGTGAGGAGCTTTAGCTCTGGTAAAAGAGAGGGAGGTGACTTTGTGTGCTGCTGTCTGTCTCCACGTGGTGAATGGATCTACTGCGTGGGTGAAGATTTTGTGCTATACTGTTTCAGTACAGTGACTGGCAAGCTGGAAAGAACATTGACGGTAAGAGGGATATACATCTTTAGACGCAAGTGCTATGAAGTTGCATTCTAGTATTGCTATCCTGTAATCAAATGCACAAGTTGACCATTTAATACTGTGTGTGTCTGGGAAGCAAGTGTTTGAAATACTTTAGGCTATAGTATATTATAAATTGACTGCTTTCTAAACTGAGGTCCTTAAAATGTACCTTCGCACAAATCAATAAAGATAACCTGTTTATGGTATTCTGCAGGTTCATGAAAAAGATGTTATTGGAATTGCTCATCATCCACATCAGAACCTTATTGGAACCTACAGTGAAGATGGTCTCCTTAAACTCTGGAAACCTTGAAAGGAGTGATTCTTTTTAAAAAGAAAGACCTTTTGACTATTACAGCTATAACTGGCTTGCTCTAGAAGAAACTTCCTATTTCAAAAATTTCACATTAAGTATCAGACTATAAAAATGTGCTGAACCTGAGTTTAGGAATAATGCATACAGTAACTGGTTTTACAGTGTTTTTGTTGCACAACTAAGATCATTGTAGTGTTCAATGTAGAGTTTTCAAATAAAATGCAAAAGTTTTTGGGAGTAACCAAACTAAGTGGTGCTTTCTGTTGCATAGTAGCTTGTAAGAATTCATATATACTAAACCTGAACTGCTATTTTTATAGGCTAAGGCTAAAGCATCCAACTCAATACAGGAAATTATAGGCCGGTGAGCCTTACATCAGTGGTAGGGAAATTATTGGAGAGGATTCTTCGGGACAGGATTTACTCCCATTTGGAAACAAATGGACTTATTAGCGGGAGGTCGTGTCTCACTAATTTTTGAGGAAGTGACGAAGATGATTGATGAAGGAAGGGCAGTGGATGTTATCTATATGGACTTCAGTAAAGCCTTTGAGAAGGTCCCTCATGGCAGACTGGTACAAAAGGTGAAGTCACACGGGGACAGAGGGCAGCAGTGGAAGGGTGCTTTTCTGAATGGAGGGATGTGACTAGTGGTGTTCCGCAGGGACCGTTGCTATTTGTAGTATATATAAATGATTTGGAGGAAAATGTAGCTGGTCTGATTAGTAAGTTTGCAGACGACACAAAGGTTGGTGCAGTTACGGACAGTGATGAGGATTGTCAGAGGATACAGCAGGATATAGATCGGTTGGAGACGTGGCAGATGGAGTTTAATCTGGACAAATGTGAGGTAATGCATTTTGGAAGGTCGAATGCAGGTGGGAGGTATACAGTAAATGGTAGAACCTTTAGGAGTATTGACAGGCAGAGATCTGGGCGTACAGGTCACAGTGGCAACGCAGGTGGATAAGGTAGTCAAGGCGCCAGAGTATAAAAATTGGCAAGTTATGCTGTAGCTGTACAGAACTTTAGTTAGGCCACACTTTGTGTGCAATTCTGGTCGCCACACTACCAGAAGGACGTGGAAGCTTTGGAGAGGGTACAGAAGAGGTTTTCCAGGATGTTGCCTGGTCTGGAGGGCATTAGCTATGAGGAGAGATTGGATAAACTGATTGTAAACCTCTATCATGTTGCCCCTCCAGTGAAAACAAAGTTATAAGTGGCATGAACAATGGATAGTCAGAAGCTTGTTACTAGGGGACTAGGGGCAAGTTCTTTACACAGAGGGTGGTGGTGGAAGTAGGCACCATAGAGACGTTTAAGAGGCATCTTGACAAATACATGAATAGAGGGATACAGATGGTTTTAGTTTAGGCAGGCATCAAGATTAGCGCAGGCTTGGAGGGCCAAATGGCCTGTTCCTGTGCTGTACTGTTCTTTGTGTATTACAAAGCCTTCTTCCACAAAATAGATCAGTTGCTTGATTTAAAACCTCTATGACCATGTTCACACTAGATAGTCACTGCCTTTTCAGAGTGATCTGGTGTTGTGCATTGTAATTTTCACACAGATGTGCTCCATCTGAAAAATCAACACCATAGCATTAACTCATTTACAAAAAAAGTCCTCAGTGAAATTAGGCCCCGGAGACAGTACCTTTATTTAAATACAAGTTTGTAGAATACACCAATAAACATTCAAGAGTACACAAAAGGATAATCCTCCAATTACAACCAATGCAATCATGGATGTTAAACATGTACAATGATTGAGGTTGCAGTCTTCCACAAAAACACAATTTGAAGTCACAAAGGCAGCTTGTTTTCTATGAGGTCTGGCATTGAACCCCAGTTCTGGGGTGATCATCCTCATCATCGTGGTATGCCTCGCCATTGTAGCGTTGCCTTGACTGCTGTGGATCAAAATCTACCAAATCTACTTGTTCCATGTCATCAGTGATATCAACCTCATGTCGTGCAGGGAGCAATTTTTCTAGAAGAGCTAATTTATCTGTCTGGATAGAGCCATTTGGAGGGAAATTCACCTAAAGCCAAAAAAGATAGTTAGAAGCAACTGTACAATACATATAGTTGTCTGTTTAATAGTATGGGCCACTCAAAACATTTTAATCAAGGACAATATGCAAATAAGTGACAAAGGTAACCTCCAATAACTATAAAAACAAAATACTGCAGATGCTGGAAATACACTGCAGCTGATAAAAGGTCACAGACCTGAAATGTTAACTCTTTCCACAGATGCTACCCAACCTGTTGTGTGTTTTCACTACACTATTGATGAAGGTAGTGCAGTGGATGTGGTCTACATGGATTTTAGTAAAAGCAGCCCACTTGATTGTTTGTGGATGGGGTGCCATTCACTCCCTCCACCAACGCACAGTAGCAGCAGTGTGTACCATCTACAAGAGCACTGGAGCAACACATCAAGGCTCCTTAGACAGCATCTTCCAAACCCACGACCTCTACCAACTAGAAGGACAAGGGCAGCAAGTGCATGGGAATACCATCATCTGCAAGTTCCAAGTCACACACCATCCTGACTTGGAAATATAATCACTGTTGCTGGGTCAAAGTCCTGGAACTACCTACCTCACACGGACTGCAGCAGCTCACTACCACCTTCTCCAAGGCAATTAGGGATGGGCAATAAATGGTGGCCTAGCCAACAACACCTACATCCCATGAATGAATAATAAAATTTGACAAGGTCCCCTACGGCAGACATCAGTAAAATGAAAGCCCATGGGATACAGGGGAATTGGCTCAGCAACAGGAAACAGTAGTCGACGAATGCGTGCGTGAATGGAAAGCTGTTTCCAGTATATATTAATGATTTGGACTTAAATGTGGGAGGCATGATTGGGAAATTAGCTGATAACACAAAAATTGGCTATATAGTTGATAGTGAAGAGGATTGCCATAGACGCCAGAAAGTTATCAATGGTTTGGTTGTGGGCAAAAAAGTGGCAAATAGAATTCAATCCAGATAAGTATGAGGTAATGCAGTTGGGGAGGGGAAATAAAGCGAAGGAATACACGATAAATGGGAGGATATTGAGAAGGGTGGAAGAGAGACACCTTGGAGTATATGTCCACAGGTCCCTGAAGGTGGCAGGACAGAGAGTGGTGTAGGAAACATATGGAATGCTTTATTGGCCGAGGTTATAGAATTCAAAAGCAGGGATGTAATGCTGGTGCAGACCAGTTAGGGGAATGTGTACAGTTTTGGTCACCACGTTACAGAAAGAACATAATTGCTCTGGAGTTTGTACAGAGAAGATTTACAAGAATGTTGCAACTATTAGGAAAGATTGGATAGGCTAAGGTTTTTCTTAACAGAGGAGGCTGAGGGGTGACTTAATTGAGGGGCCTAGATAGAGTAGCCAGGAAGGACCCGTTTCCCCTAGCAGAGAGGTCAAATACCGGGGGCACAGATTTAAAGGTGATTGGTAGAAGGGGACAGGAGGAAAACTTTCACCACCCAGAGGCTGGTGGGTGTCTGGAACTCACTGCCAGTGGCAGTGGTGGAGGCAGAAACCTGAATTCTTTTAAAAAAGATACCTGGACATACACCTGAAGAGCTGTAACCGGCAAAGCTCTGGACCAGGTGCTAGAAGGCGGGATTAGATTGGGCGGCTAGTTTTTTCAGCCGGCACAGACAACGGGCTGAATGAACCTCCTGTGTCAATTTCTTTTTGGTCCTGTTTCAGTAAAAAAAAAGTTCATTCATGTCCAATATTTATACCAAGTTTGCAATCTAAAAAAGTTAAACAAAATCCAACGCAAACTAAAACTTACTGACCAACGCACAACTTCAAAGCAAAACTGCATACCTTGAACTGGATGATGAGACGACCCTTTTCATACGGCCTGCGATAAATAGGCAAACCCTCATTCAGCACACACTTGATATCCCCATGTTTAACAATGTGGCCTGCAACAAACAAACATTTGGTTCACCAATACCCTTTAGGGAAGGAAATCTGCCGTCCTTACCTGTTCTGGCTTACATGCGACTCGAGACCCACAGCAATGTGGTTGACACTCAAATGTCCTCAGTTGCATCCAACCACTACAAAGTCTAAGAAAAGGAATGAAACCAGACTGACCACCTGGCATCAACCAAGACACCGGAAATGACAACGGCAAACCCAGCCCTGTCAACCCTGCAAAATTCACTTTACTAACATTTGGGGGCTTGTGCCAAAATTCGGGGAGCTGTCCTACAGACTAGTCAAGCAACAGCCTCAGTCATAATCACATTCATACCTTGCAGACAATGTCCCAAATACTACCATCACCTACCCTGGGTTGATACTGTCCCACCGGCAGGACAGACCAGCAGAGGTGGCAACATAGTGGTATACAGTTGCCAAGGAGTTGCCCTGGGAGTCAACATCAACTCCCGACCCCATGAAGTCTCATAGCATTGGGTCAAACATGGACAAAGAAACCTCCTGATTACCACCTACAAAGTCCTGTCCTCACAGATGGTACCCACCATCGTGTTGTGTGGCACTACCACTGTGCTAAATGGGATGGATTTCCAACAGATCTAGCAACTCAAAACTGGGCATCCATGAGGTGCTGTGGGCCACTGGCAGCAGAATTGTATTCAACCACAATCTGTAACCTCATGGCCTGGCATATCCCCCACTTTACCATCACCATCAAGCTCAGGGACCAACCCTGGTTCAATGAAGAGTGCAGGAGGGCATGCCAGGAGCAGCACCAGGCATACCTAAAAAATGAAGGGTCAGTCTGGTGAAGCTATAACTGGGCTACTTGCAATCCGAACAATGGAAGCAGCATGCAATAGACAGGGCTATGCGATCCCACAACCAATGGATCAGATCTAAGCTCTGCAGTCCTGCCATATCCAGTCATGAATGGCGGTGGAAAATTAAACAACTAACTGGAGGGGAAGGCTCCACAAATATTCCCATCCTCAATGATGGGGGAGCCCAACATATCAGTGCAAAAGGCTGAAGCATTTGCATCCATCTTCAGCCAGTAGTGCTGAGTGGATGATCCATCTCTGCCTCCTCGTGAAGTCCCCAGCATCACAGATGCCAAAGTTCAGCCAAACCACCCGATGGGATATCAAGAAACAGCTGAAGGCACTGGATACTGAAAAGGCTATCGGCCCTGACAACATTCTGGCAATAGTACTGAAGACGTGCTCCAGAACTAGCCCTGCCCCGAGCCAAGCTGTTCCAATACAGTTACAACATTGACATCTACGCAGCAATGTGGAAAATTGCAGAGTTATGTCCTGTGCACAAAAAGCAGGACAAATCCGACCCAACCAGTCTACTCCTGATCAAAGTGATGGAAGGTGTAGTCGACTGTGTCATCAAGTGGCATTTGCTCAGCAATACTCTGGTCACTGACCCTCAGTTTGGGTTCCGCCAGGGCCACTCATTACAGCCTTGGTCCAAACATGGATAAAAGAGCTGAACTCAAGAGGTTAGGTGAGAGTGACTGCCCTTGACATCAAGGCAGCATTTTACTGAGTATAGCATGAAGGAGCCCAAGCAAAACTGAAATCAATGGGAATCAGGGGAAAGCTCTGTCCTGGATGGAGTCATACCTAGCACAAAGCAAGTTGGTTGTGGTTGTTGGAGGTCAATCATCTCAGTCCCAGGACATCACTGCAAGAGTTCCTCAGAGTAGCATCCTAGGCCCAACCATCTTCAGCTGCTTCACCAATGACCTGTCCTCCATCATAAGGTCAGAAGTGGGGATGTTTGCTGATTGCACAATGTTCAGCAGCATTTGTGACTCCTCAGATACTGAAGCAGCCCATGTCTATAAGCAACTAGACCTGGACAACATTCAGACTTGGGCTGATAAGTAACATTCGCGCCACACAAGTGCCAGGCAATGACCATCTCCAACAAGAGAATCTAACCATCTCCCCAGGGCGTTCAATGGCATTACCATCGCTGAATCCCCCACTAACATCCTGGGGGTTACTGCTGAACAGAAACTGAACTGCATCAGCCACATATATGCTGTGGCTACAAGAGGAGGTCAGAGGCGGGAAATTCTACAGCAAGTAACTCACCTCCTGTCTCCCCGATGACTGTTCACCATCTACAAGGTAGAAGGAAGGAATGTGATGGAATACTCTCCACTTGCCTGGATGGATGCAGTTCCAACACTCAAGAAGCACGACACCATCCAGGCCAAAGCAACCTGCTTGATTGGCACCCCATCCACCACAGTGGCAGCAGTGTGCACCATCTACAAGATGCACTCACCAAGGTTCCTTCGACAGCACCTTCCAAAACCACCTAGAAGGACAAGGGCAGCCAACGCATGGGAACACACCACCTGCAAGTTCCCCTCCAAGCCACACACCATCCTGACTTGGAACTATATCACCGTTCCTTCACTGTCGCTGGGCCAAAATCCTGGAATTCCCTAACAGCACTGTTGGTGTACTTACAACTCAAGGACTGCAGAGGTTCAAGAAAGCAGCTCACCACCACCTTTTCAAGGGAAATTAGGGATGGGCAATAAATGGTGGCCTTGCCAGCACTGCCCACATCCCCCAAACGAATTTTAAAAAATTAACAGAGACATTTAGGAATCCCATGTTAAAAATATTTTTTGGGCGAATTTTCTTTTTAGTCAAGGTAACACACCAATATTAAGTAATGGAACACTGTCCATATCAGCTATCTCAGAATTCCACCTACCCTACCTCAAACAACGTTCCTTGCCGCACTTAATAAAGTGTGCCACTTTCCTTCTCCAGAATGTTTTTGCACGTTACACTACCGAATTATGGATAGCTGTGCAGTAGAGCCATATACATTAGTTACTAGGTGAAAGCCACAAACCACACAAAGCTGGCAAGTGTACTAACCCAATGAACCAGCCAGTCCTCACATAGATGTGTCTAATATTCTACTTACCAGGGTGTGATGTAATGATTATAGTTCTTTTATCCAAAGTTGTGATCGGACGATGGAAGCCACAAAGAGCCTCCACCAGCTCCAGTTCCATATGCATAACGAGGTCTTCCCCTTGCCTAAAATAAAAAACGAGGAACCATAAATGTGAAAAAATGTCATTAACAAGTCAATTTAATATACCACCCACCAGACTGACAGCTGCTACCTTCACTTTCGAGAAGAAAATAAATTACCTAGTGAAGACACTGTGATCTTTTTGATCAAGGACAATGATGATATCTCCAGGTTCTAATCCAGGTTCCTGGTCACCTTCACCATGGAATGTTAGTTTCTGGCCATCCTTCATACCTTTGCATCGCAAAAAGCAAGGAGAGAAAAGTTAGACTGACAGCTGTACAAAACATACCTGGTCTTCCCCAACCACCTTGAAAAACCCATTCCCTGATGTGTGAAAGCTACAAAGGACACAAAATAGTCGAGAGCTTCAGAGTGACAGAAACCACACTGGCCAAATGGAAACATATTAATTTAGTCATATGGAACACTATGTGAACTTTTTCCTGGACATTGAACATAACTTATTTAAAAAGACCAGAGCTGAACGGCTGAAAACCTGGTTGCCCATTTGCATTCCGACAGACAGTTGCATAGAGAGAGACAATGGGAGTGCTCGCTGATTCAATTAGCAAAATGTGTTTTGTCAATAGTGATGTTCAAAAGATATTGAGAGCCACTGACTTTGTAAGAAACGAACCTCCACCCACCCATTGAGTGTGACTGGAGAACTTTAGAAATCAACAATCCTCCTCAGAAGATGCTGTTTCAAAGAGCAGGTCACATGACTTGCCTGCTGGTCAGACTGGGAGCTGTTTGATTTGTGCCTCACAGAAAGGTTTGGGGCAGACTGCAATTTGAAGACCAAAGAGTAGGTAGGTCCACCTCTTTCTCAAGCAAAGTCCCAGTGATCCACATTAGCAGTTTAAGCCTCAAGACAGAGGTCCTCTTCAGCCTTGTGGTACCAGAGAAACCAGTTTGAAAGTGTGCACTGGACCCCTGCGAGAACTGCCAGTCCGCAACTTCAATCAAGACTTTACATCCAAACCAAAAAAGACAGTAACTGAATCCATTTACTACTCCAAACCTCCCCCTTTAATTCTTTCTCCCCCCCTCTGTATCTATTTGTGTGTGCCTCGTATGCATGCTAGTGTAGTTGCATCGCATATTTTAGTAAATTTTTACTGTGTTAGACTGGTAAGGTTAATAAATTTACACCGTTCTTGTTTAAACCTAAGAAAGCCTGTCTGGTTGATTCACTTACAATTACAATTAGAAAGCAGTGAGCAATGACTCACTGAGGTGAAGCTATAAACATCGTTTTAAAAGTTAAACCCTGTTACGGCCAAACCAGGAAAGGGGCAAGAGGGGAGCTGGAGACCCCTTCCTCACCCGGTCGTAACAATAGGAACACACATCATAAATGTTACAACTTCAGTTAAGTTTTGTAAAAGAGGCAAGTGTAATTTCCTTTTGGAGAGTGCAGGACACAAATTAAGCCAGGATTAGAGACAGGTTAAAAGCTGGCTTTATACCCCACAGGCAAAAATAAAGAATGCAGTGTTACTCAGATGTTCATACAGCAAAAGCCTGTAACTGTCAAAAACCAGTGCAATTGACCCACCCAGCTGTTCACAATATATATCAATGATTTGGATATGGGGACCAAATGTAGTATTTCCAAGTTCGCAGATGACACAAAACTAGGTGGGAATGTTTGTTGTGAGGAAGATACAAAGCGGCTTCAAGGGGATTTGGATAGACTTAGTGAGTGGGCAAAAACGTGGCGGATGGAATATAATGTAGAAAAATGCGAGGTAATCCACTTTGGTAAGAGGAACAGATGTGCAGAGTATTTCTTAAATTATAAGAGATTCGAAAGTGTAGATATACAAAAGGGACCTGGGTCTCCTTGTCGATAAGTCACTGAAAGCCAACATGCAGGTGCAGCAAGCAATTAAGGAGGCTAATAGTATGTTAGCCTTTATTGCAAGAGGATTTCAGTACAAGAGTAGTGAAGTCTTGCTTCAATTGTATAGAATCTTGGTTAGACCGCACCTGGAGTACTATGTGCAGTTTTGGTCCCCTTACCTTAGGGAGGATATTATTGCCATAGTGGGAGTGCAATGAAGGCTCACCAGACTTGTTCCTGGGATGGCGGGACTGTCCTATGAAGAGAGATTGGGGAAACTGGGTCTGTATTCTCGAGTTTCGAAGAATGAGGTGTGATCTCATTGAAACCTACAAAATACTTATAGGGTAGATGCAGCTGGTTGGGGAGTCTAGAACCAGGGGACATAATTTCAAAATAAGGGGGAAGCCACTTAGGACAGAGATGGAGAAATTTCTTTACTCAGAGGGTTGTGAATCTTTGGAATTCTCTACCCCATAGGGCTGTGGAAGCTCAGTCATTGAGTCTGTTTATATCAGAGATTGACAGATTTCTAAATACAAATGACATAAGGGGATGAGGATAATGTGGAAAAAAGGGATTGCAGTAAATGATCAGCCATGATCATATTGAATGATGGGGCAGGCTCAATGGGTTGAATGGCCTACTCCTGCTCCTATGTTCCTATCCCCAACATATCTTGATCAAACAAGAGCAGACTTAGTTTAGCTTCACAAGACTCCCGTTTCTCACATGCAAAATAGGTTAGTCAATTTAATTAATGCAAGTCAAGTTTAATTATAATTGCAAAATTATGTATGAATCATACCCTTGAAGCTTCAGGGGTGTTGAAAAAAATGGGTCAAAATTCTGCTTACTATTGGGAGCAAAAGAAAATCCAAATCTATGACATATTGCATCATTTAAACTCAATTGTTCCAAGCATCAAAGTGGGTGTAAAAAGCTCCTTTCCCAACAGGGTCTGTATGGCTCATCACTACACAAGTCCTGAGTTCAATTTCTGCTCTGTGCAGAGATAGCCCATGTCAACCAGGGCAACTGCAGAGTCTTTCTCTGGGGAGGTGGAAGGTAAGAGAAAAAGATAAACAACCAAGTCCCTTCAGAGGTTAAATCTACCATTTTATCACCACCACCACATCATACCTTTATCAATGTGAACTTCCAGGATCTTCTTTTCCACAACAATTTTTCTTCCACTACAGTTTTTACATCTATCCTTGGGACTGATGCGTTCTCCTTGGCCATGACATTCCTGGCACACAGACTGAATTTGTTGAACCATGCCTGGTCCAATTTGGTGGATTCGTACTTGCATACCTGATCCACGACAGACAGGGCAGCACTCTACTGACCCTTTCTTACCACCACGACCTGCAAAAGGGGAGAGAGAAACAGAGGGGGCGGGGGGAAGTTACAGCTTATTAAAGTACCACTGGTACACAGTGCACTATTTTCAAACAAAAAGTCCAGAGTTAAAAGTAATTCAACATAACTCCTGTCATGTTGCTCTGGCTAAGTTAGATACCATGTTCTTTGGTATGCATCAAAGCCATCCATTCAGTATTAGCAGTAGTGTGTGGGAGTATGCAGTGGTGGGGGGGGGGGGGCGCGCGGGCAACGAAAGTGGAGGCTGTAGTGTTTTTTTAAAAAAAAAAAGCAAAACCAACTTCTAGTCACGGCCGGAAAGAGTTTTTCAGGTTTCTTCAGTGGAGCCAGTGACAGAGAAAGGCAGACATGACACATCAAAATTGCTTGGTGATGGCAGGCAAGACTGAGGAATAGCATTCGACTCAACTTTGTAAGAAGCTTCAGGTGGGTGTTACTGTGGAGAATGCCTTGGATAGATCTGGAAGGACTTACTGCAGACAAGTATAAAGTCCACAGGAAATGAGAGAAAATTACAACACATCACAAAATACACAGAAGTATGACAGATTCTGTGTATGGATTTCCTACACCATTGTTAAAAGGTCAAGAGGATACAGGTATTTTACAAGGAAGATGTCAGTCTGTGGTATTGCTTAATGAACTGGAGGGTACGTGATAATAATGCAGCCTACTGAATGACTTAAGACAACGGATTCAGTAACTAGTGAAACTGCATATTGATTACACTGCTGTTAATATTTTTGTGCTCAAATTTTACACCAACATGCACGTGGAGTACACTGCCGAAGAACCAGTACAACTGGCCCATCTCATCATGTCTGGATCAATCAAGAACAGGCTTAAATTAACTCCACAAAGCTAGTTTCTCACCAGCAAAACAGGTTACTTAGCCCATTTAGTTAATGCATGTCTTGTATAATTATGATTGTACCATTATGCATGAATCACACCCTTGAAAGCTTTAGGGGTGTTGAAAAGGAATGGGCCAAAATTCTGCTAACCCTTCATCAGAACTGGAAAAAGTTGAGAGATGTAACAGGTTTTAAGCAAGTACAGAGGCAGGGAAAGGGGAATGGGAGAAACAAAAGGAATGAGGGAGGTTAAAAGGGGGTGGTAATATGACAAGTAAAGAAACAAAAGATAAGTCTAGAGGAGGTGTAAATGGGAAATTGCAAAATCATCAGCAGTTGCCTTCTGGGGGAAAAAAAAAATGGGACAGAGGTTATGAAATTGTTGAACTCAAAAGCAAAATACTGCAGATGGTGGAAATCTGAAATAAATACAGAAAATGCTGGAAATATGCAGGTCTGGCAAGTGTGGAAAGAGGAACAGAAATAATGTTTCAGGTCGATGACCGTTCAGAACTGGCAAAGGTTAGAAACGCAATAGGTTTTGAGCAAGTGAAGGGTGAGGGGTGCAGAAGAACAGCAAAAGGAAGGCAGCGGGCAGGAGAGATTAAATGACAAAGATGTCATGGAATAAAAGGCAAAGGGGGTGCTAATATTTGTAGTAAAAGACAAAGCACAAGTCCAGAGAGCGTGTAAATGGCAGAATAGTGAACAGCTGTCTGGAAGTCTGTAAAGTGCCTAACTGAAAGAGGTGCTATTCCTTGAGTTTCATTGGAACAGGAGGCCTAGGCCAGAAGTCAATGTGGGAGTGGGTTGCAGAATTAAAATGACAGTTTGCCCAGAAGCTCAGGGCCACACCTGTAGACTGAACAGAGATGCTCTGCAAAGCAGTCAGCCAATCCGCACTTGATCTCCACAGTATAGAAACCACCACAGTGTGAGCAGCAAATACAGTATACCATATTGAAAAGTACAAATAAATCGTTGTTTCACTTGGAAGGAGTGTTTGGAACATTGGAGGACGGCAAGTGAATAGGTAAAAGGGCTGTTGCTGCATATCCTGTGCTTGCATGGGAAGGGGAGGGGTGATCGAAGAGTGGACCCTTTGGAATGTTGAAAGGGGAGGGCAAGATGTATTTGGTGGCAGCATAAAGCTGGAGGTAGAGGGTGATCACTGAATATGGAGACAGTTGGGTGGAAGGTGAGGTCAAGGGGAACCCTGTTGTGGTTCTGAGGGGCGGAGGGCCAAGAACAGAAATGTGGGAAATAGAATGTTCACGGTGAAGGGCCCCGCCATCCACGGTGCAGGAGAATCTTAAGGAAAAAGATGCATCAGAAACATGGGAGAGGAAGGTGGCACTAGCAGAACAGATGTGATGGAGTCTGAGAAACTGGGAGATTGGAATGGAGTCGTTAGGGGAAGCAGGGTGGGAGGAAACGTAATCAAGGTTGCTGTTGGAGTCAGTGGGCTTATAGTGGATGTTACTCCTTGCAGCTTCCCAGCTATACAGGAGCACTGCATAGATTTATCTTACAATCTGAGTCCTCACTTCTGCCCATGTCTACACACTCAACTCCACAGGGAATTCTGACTTTGCTTCTGTAGAACACAAAGTTGGTAGCATAGGTTTTGCGGTGATGTGGGGGAGGGGAAAAAGAGGGGGAAATGTTTGCAGTAATTTGAAAAAGGACCCCTGCAGACACTAAATTACTGAAATGTATTTTCAGCAACCTGTTTCCACAAAAAGATGTTCCTACAGTAAGTTTCGCTACAGCCACGATTTTGATAAGTTACATACCTTCACATTTCTCACATATTACATTCTTCTGCAGTGCTAGTTTCCTAGTAGCACCATTGTACATATCCTCCAATGACACAGAAAGCTGATGGACCACATTTTTCCCTGGAGATACATAAAAAAGATTCAGTTCAAAATTGTATATGAGCTTACCACGCAATCTCTCTCCAGCTTATCAGATAGATATTTACTCAAAAACCACTGGAGTTTATTTTCTCCATGTTAACTATGGAGACAAGAAGCTCGAAACCAATGTGACTTCTCTTAATTAGAGTGCACATTTAAAAAAAGGTTGATTCTGGTTATCATGGCATTAGTTACTTCAGATTTTGCTGCTTCAGTCTAATATTGTATGGTTTTCAATTTACTAGATTGCAAGTATTGACAAAAACCCAAGCCCTCACTGGCAGTGAAATGGCAAGTATGTTCAGTACTGCTTAAGTCACTCAAAATTGATTTTATTTCCCCAACCACCCCACCCTAAAATAGCTCATGTAAAAATTTTAATACCGAACACTGACATTAGGTTTTTATTTTCTGCCTGCATTGTCAATTAAAACTAATCTTCACATTAGAGAGTCAGGGGTGAGAACAATTATGAGATTATCCCTGGGTTTCCTTAACTTGTGCAAAAGTACAGTACTTAAAGTGCAATAAAACATTCTGCTTTAATGTACTGCAAATAAGGGCTCTGATTTTGGTACTGATATTTTAAATATTTCTGGAATATGCCCACATTAGTGTCAACTAAACAGTATATCTTGGATTTACCTTGTCTTTATTGTTTTCAACTTTATGTTTGGTAGGCGGCACAGGGGCGCAGTGGTTAGCACTGCAGCCTCACAGCTCCAGCGACCTGGGTTTGGTTCTGGGTACTGCCTGTGCGGAGTTTGCAAGTTCTCCCTGTGACCGCGTGGGTTTCCGCCGGGTTCTCCGGTTTCCTCCCACAGCCAAAGACTTGCAGGTTGGTAGGTAAATTGGCCATTGTAAATTGCCCCTAGTGTAGGTAGGTGGTAGCAGAATGGTGGGGATGTGGTAGGGAATATGGGGTTAATGTAGGATTAGTATTAATGGGTGGTTGTTGGTCGGCACAGACTCGGTGGGCCGAAGGGCCTGTTTCAGTGCTGTATCTCTCTCTGACTCTACTACTGGCCTCGTCCTCCACCGGCATGGCTGACAATAGTTGTCAGAACTATGAAGCTCACATTAAATCACACTTCTGGAGCATGTCTCAGACACAACAGGCAGGGCAACATTTAAGCGTTATGTTTCCACTATTTCTGTAACGAACCAGCTCCCAATATAAAGAGCAACTTCCAAATTTTTGCCACCTTCAATCACTGTACTTTAGCTGAACCAACTACCAGCTAGAAAATGTGTGAACTTATTTCATGCGAAGAATCAAGTGTCAGAGAAGCATAGCAATTTACAGTGCGGAAGGAGCCCATTATGCCCTCGCCAGCCGACAAAGAAGCCATCCAGCCTCATCCCATTTTCTGGCTCTTTGTCCACAGCCTTGTAGGTTACGGCACTTTAAATGCTAGGAGACTTTCTACCTCGACCATCCTTTCAGGCACAATACAAAAAAGGTACATTGGAGGGGGGGGGGGGGGGGGGGGGGGGGGGGAGTATCCAACGAAAGGTAACATACCAGTTCGTTCCAGCCAGCTCTTAAAGAAAAGTGCTCACCACCCACATGTAGCCATCTGCATTGGGAAACTGGTGCAACTCGTTTCCATTACTAGAAGAATGGGTTACAAAGGCACCATTTATAGCTTATTAAGCAGAACCAAATACTGAAGGCTTGCTGATTTCAAGTAAAGTCGGGTCTTCATGCAGACACACCTCGTTAAAGTGAGTGTAAAATTATTAGATTCTGAGGCAACTGCTAACAATTTGAGAAGGAGTTGTCAAGTTGAGATTTTCAATAAATACGTCGGTTACTTTTTTGTTTTACCATCCACTACATATAAATGAGCAAATTGTGTTAACACAAACGTGCCCCCTGTAAGCAGTGGAAGCTGTAAATGCAAGGATTTGTGCAAATTGAATCAGGAATATTCATGTTTCTCCCACGTATTGAGACTAATTTAATATAGTGCTGAATAATGCAAGTGTTCAAAAAAAAATCTCTACCTCGCCTTTCTCTGTGCATTCTGCCTCCTCCACCAAAGAACATATCGAAGATGTCCATAGGTGAACCAAATCCACCACCACCGCCGCCGCCTTCTTTAATAGCTTGCTCACCACCTCGGTCGTAGAGTTCTCGTTTCTTGGGATCGGACAGTACTTCATAAGCTTGAGAAATCTGTTTGAACTGCAGCACAAGCGAAAAAAGTTATCCGACAAGGCCAGATTTGTGTAATTAAAGATATCCAATATTAAAATGCCATTATATAAAATTAACATTTAGACATTACCTAACATCTTATTTGAAAGTTACTCAAGATGATTTCTTTTAAAATATGTATACACATTGTGAATCCACAACCACGGCAGGTGTTGGAGCCCACAAACATCTGGTTAGAAAGGTCAGACTAATCAAATTACCTCAAGTTATCAAATATCTGAGAACACATTTAGATTTATACAGAAACTATTTTTTGTAGGTTAGCTACTATAAATGAATTGTTCTCTCGCAATAAAAGCAGGATCGTGTCACCTGCCAATTCCACCCCCCCCCCTCCTCACTGTCTACATCAACCAACAAGAAACATTTCAGTTTAAACAAACCCAAAATAATCAACACTACTAAACAAAAAATGTACCATATACATTCTATAGGAGCCAAAAGATACACTCCCATGGAGGGTAGTCATCTTCTCACTGTAGTTTCAGTGAGAGATTGACTCATCTAGTGACTCAGCAATGTGGCTTATTCAAACATGACAACTGTATTACTCTTAAAACAGTTCAACTTAGATAGGGAAAAAATCCACAAATCATCAACTGTTGGATTTTTTTTTTTTTAATATTCAAACTCTGCAAATAGTCATTTGCCTAGTTTGCTGCTATAATCATACTGCTGTCCATTTGCTCTGCATGTTAAATATTTACTTAGGAGCACTGGATAATACATTCCTAAAACAGTTAAGAGGGGGCAGCAATAGGTTTACTAGTCTCAAGACATTGTAGCCATGGATTCAATTTACATGTTCATAATGCAAATTTGGTTGCATAAATGAAACCGGTCACAGAAACACGTACTAATAATGCACAGCACTTGGAAGCTGTTACTAGAATTAAAGATTTTGTTTTCATTTAAGTGCAAACAGTTTTGTAAACATACACCTACCTTATCACCTTCATTTGGATTCTTGTCAGGATGGTATTTCAAAGCTAGTTTCCTATAAGCCTTTTTGAGTTCCTCTGCACTTGCACTGGGTTTAACCCCCAAAACATCATAGAACACAGTTTCCTTCACCATCCTTCACAGTAGTAGCCTGAAAAAGTGCCAGTTTACAACAAAAATAAGTAACTTCATAAGCAATGAAAGATGTATACAAATAGTAATCACCACCATTTAACTAGTAGTCAACTCCAAATGTACTACATGCAAAATAAGGATGAAACTAGTTATGGCACCCTTGGGACGTAGCTGAACAAGCCCTTGCTTAACACCATGTCAAGAGTCCCCACAGAGCAATACTATGAAATACAAATGACCTAAGGGAAACTGCATTCACATCCAAGCCACAAACGCCAGCAACTTGTATTTATATAGCGCCTTTAGCATAACACATCCCAAGATGCTTCACAGGAGGATTATAAAGCAAAATTTTGACTGCCCTACAACTCTTTATGTAGCTTAATGACCAAAAACAGCTAATTTTAAGGAACATCTTGGAGAGGGGCAGAGAAGTGGAAAGGTTTAGAGAGGGAACCCCAAAGCTTAGGGTCGTGGCAGCGGAAGGCAGGACCGCCAAGGTGGAGCAATCAAAAGAGGCCAGAATTGGAGAAGCGCATAGATCTGAAGCTGAAGATTTAGAGATGGGGAGGCACAAGGCCAGAGAGATTTGTAAAACAAGGATGAGAATTTTACAATCAAGGTGTTGCTTAACCAGTGTTGGTCACCAAACATGGAGGTGACGGGTGAAGAGGACTCAGTGCAAGAAAGGACATGGGCAGCAGAGATTTAGGTGACCTCAAGTTTATGGTGGGTAGAATGTGGGAAGCCAGCCAGGATCGTGTTGGAGAAGTAAAGTCAGGAGGTGTGAATGGTGGTGGACAATTAAACAACTAACTGGAGAAGGTGGCTCCACAAATATCCCCATCCTCAATGATGGGGGAGCCCAGCGCATCAGTGTGAAAGATAAGGCTGAAGCATTTGCAACAATCTTCAGCCAGAAGTGTCGAGTTGATGATCCATCTTGGTCTCCTCCTTAAGTCCCCAGCATCACAGATGCCAGACTTCAGCTCAGTCGATTCACCCCATGTGATATCAAAAAACAATTGAAGGCACTGGATACTACAAAGGCTCTGGGCCCTGACAATATTCCGGAAATAGCACTGAAGACCTGTGCTCCAGAACTTGCCACGCCCCTAGCCAAGCTGTTCCAGTACAGCTACAACACTGGCATCTACCCAGCAATATGGAAAATTGCCCAGGTATGTCCTGTACACAAAAAGCAGGACAGTTCCAACCCAGCCAATTACCGCCCCATCAGTCTACTCTCAATCATCAGTAAAGTGATGGAAGGTATCATTGACACTGCTATCAAGCAGCAATTACTTAGCAATAATCTGCTCAGTGACACTCAGTTTGGGTTCTGCCAGGGCCACTCAGCTCCTGACCTCATTACAGCCTTGATTCAAACGTGGACAAAAGAGCTGAACTCAAGAGGTGAGGTGACAATGACTGCCCTCGACATCAAGGCAGCGGTTCAAGAAAGCAGCTCACCACCACCTGCTCAAGGGCAAAAAACACTGGCCTAGTCATCAACGCCCACATCTCATGAATGAATAAAAAACAAGGTCACAAAGGCATGGATCAGGGTTTCACCAGCAGATGAGCTGAGATGGGGCAGTGTCGAACAATGTTAGAGACAGAAATAGTGATGGTGCAGATGGAAGCTCATCACAGGATCACATATGACACCAAGGTTGCCAAGTCTTTCAGCCTCAGACAGCTGCCAGGGAGAGGGATGAAGTCAGTGGCTCACAAACAGATTTTGTAGGTAGGAATTGAAGAAACAGCCTTCAGTCTTCCCAATATTTAGCTTGAAGAAATTTCTGCGCATCCAGTACTGGATATTGAACAAGAAAGACAGTGGAGGGGTCAAAAGAGAGCAAGGTAGAGCTGTGAGTCGTCAGCATATATGTGGAAACTGGTGCAAAGGGGCAGCATGGAGATGAGCAACAAGATAGATCCTTGGGGGAAAACACAAGAGTAACAGTGCGGGAGCAGGAAGAGAAGCCATTGCAGGTGTTATTCTGGCTATGATTAGACAGACAAGAATGGAATAAGGCAAGTGCAGTCCCACTCTGAATGAGGGAGGCACGTTAAGAGGAGGTTGGTGTGGTCAACCGTGTCAACGGCTGCAGATAGGCAGGGAAGGGTGCGGAGGGATAGTTAACCTTTATTACAGTCACATGGGATGGATGCCATTTGTAACTTTGATGAGCTGTTTCAGTACTGTGGTAGGGCAGAAACCTGATTGGAGGGATTCAAACATGGAATTCCAGGAAAGATGGGGGCGGATTTGGAAGGCAGCAACATGTTCAAGAACATGAGGAAGAGGAGATAGTTAACAAGAATGTAGGGGACAAGTTTTTTTTTTGAGGATGGGGTCGTGATGGCAGATTCGAAGGAAGAGGGACAGTGCCAGATTCCAAGTTCAATAATGCATCACAATCCAGACCCCTTAAATGCTACAAGAGATTGTAACATAATACAAAACTCCCCCTGCAGTGAGTGAGTGCATAATATTTTCCTTCAACATGTACTAAATACAGATCACAGAATAACCTCCTTCTGTGCTGTAAACTTTCTATCTAAAGACTTGCTTCAGGCTTCTTGCACCTTTAGGTTAACAATGCTCGAAAATTTGTTTTAATGCCCACCATCCACATTAATGATTTAGACATGAATATAGGAGGTATAATCAGTACGTTCACAGATGACACGAACATTGGTGGTGTCCTAAATAGTGAGGAGGAAAGCCTTAGATTACAGGACGATATAGATGGGCGGAGCAATGGCAAATGGAATTTAATCTCGGAGAAGTGTGAGGTGATGCATTTTGGGAGGACTAACAAGGCAAGGGAATATACAATGGATGGTAGGACCCTAGGAAGTACTTGTCCATAGATCACTGAAGACAGCAGCACAGGTAGATAAGGTGGTTAGAAAGGTATATGGGATACTTGCCTTTATTAGCCAAGGCACAGAATATAAGAACAGGGAGGTTACGATGGAGCTGTATAAAACACTAGTTAGGCCACAGCTGGAGTACTGTGTACACTTCTGGGCACCACACTATAGGAAGGATATGATTGCACTGGAGAGGGTGCAGAGGAGATTCACCAGGATATTGCCCGGGCTGGTGCATTTCAGCTATGAAGAGAGACTGAAAAGGCTAGGGTTGTTTTCCTTAGAGCAGAGAAGGCTGAGGGGGGACCTGGTTGAGGTATACAAAATTATGAGGGACATTGATAGGTTAGACAGGAAGAAACTTTTTCCCTTAGTTGGGGGGGGGGGGGTCAATAACCAGGGGGCATAGATTTACGGTAAGGGGCAGGAGGTTTAGAGGGGATTTGAGAAAAACATTTCACCCAGAGGGTGGTTGGAATCTGGAACGCACTGCCTGAAGAGGTGGTAGAGGCAGGAACCATCACAACATTTAAGAAGTATTTAGACGAGCACTTGAAACGCCAAGCATACAAGGCTGGAAAATGGGATTAGAATAGTTAGGTTCTTAATGGTCGGCACAGACACGATGGGCTGAAGGGCCTGTTTCTGTGCTGTATATCTCTGTGACTATCATTGGCTATGACACTGGGAAAGCTATCTGCTCATCAAATATTGCCCTGGGATCTTCTACATCCACCTGAGGAGGGAGATAGGGGTATTGGTTAAATGTCTCCTCTGAAAGACAATACCATTGACAGTGCAACACTCCTTTCAGTTGTGTACTCACGTGCTTAAATCTCTGGAATGGGACTTGAACACGACATTCTGATTGAGTGCTACGACTGAGCCAAGCCCCCAGTATCTTTTCTTCAAAGTGTCAATATAAATGTAACGGGGGAGGGAAACCGTGCTAAGCAAATCAGATGCCTTTGCATCTTACTTTATAATGTAAAACGCATAGTAACATTTTTGCAATCATACAACAGAGAAAGGTATTAGGAGTTACAGAACTAAGTGGCTAGATGGAATTACTAAGCAGATTTAAACGAATGCTGGAATAAAAACAAAAATTGCTGGAAATACTCAGCAGGTCTGGCAGCATCTGTGGAGAGAGAAGCAAAGTTAACGTTTCAGATCAGTGACTTTTCATCAGAACTGGCAAAAGTTAGAAATGTAATAGGTTTTAAGCAAATAAAGTGGGGGTGGGGCAAAAGAGAACAAAAGGGAAGGTGTTGATAGGACAGAGGGTAACAGAATAACTGACAAGGAGGCCGTAGGGCAAAGCCAAAGAGTGTGTTAATGGTGTGGTGAAAGACAGTGTTACTGCAGAGGCGGTGTTAAATGACAGAATAATGAAAGCCCTAGCCAAAAGCACAAACATGAAAAAAAGCAGTCGGCAGGCACATGGTAAAATTTTTGTTGGTTATTCTCTGTGACCCTCTGTCCTATCAACACCTTTCCTTTTGTTCTCTTTTGCCCCACTTTATTTGCTTAAAACCTATTACATTTCTAACTTTAGGCAGTTCTGATGAAAGGTCACTGATCTGAAACATTAACTTTGCTTCTCTCTCCACAGATGCTGCCAGACCTGCTGAGTATTTCGAGCAATTTTTGTTTTTATTTCAGATTTCCAGCATCTGCAGTATTTTTCTTTTATTTAAATGAATGGTGGAACAGGTACAAGGGGCTGAATGCCTTATTTCTGTTTCTAGGACATTCAGTTGTATGTGTCAGCTCTTTAAAAGAGCTATTCAATTAGTCCTACTCCCCTGCACTTTCCCCAAATCCCTCCAAATTTCTCCTTTTCAATTATATAACCAATTCCTTTTGAAAAGGACTATTGAAACTCCTTCCACTGCCCTTTCAGGTGGTACATTCTTCTTTTCACCCACTTCACTCCGAACTGCAATTACTCAATAGATATTTGCTAATCAGCAGTTTTAATGGAAACTCTGATTTAGTACATCCACATTCCCCCTTACAGAACTTTTCTCTGGAGGCCAGACCAGTTCCAAGATGTCTGACCAGATACGATGCTGACATGGTAGCAAATAGCAAGAGTCTGCATTTTAGTTCACAGTTTTGAAAAAGCAAGTTAAAATAGCTGATTTTCATAAAAAGAGCAGACTAGCTTGATAGAATAAAAGTTATGTCACCTGACTATCCAAAGTGCAAAAGGAATGAACACAGTCTCAAGGCAGAGAGCTACATGGTATTGGAGAGTAGGTCTTTAATTTTGATGAATTACATCAATAGAATCAGACAGCAGAGGAGGTCATTCCGCCCATCATGCTTGTGCCTGCTCTCGGAAAGAACATTTAAACAGAAGGAACTGGTGTAGGCTGTATGGCCCTTTGAGCTGATGATATGGCTGATCTTTTACCTCAACTCCACCTTCCCACACTATCCCCTTAGTATCCAAACATCCATCGACCTCTGTCTTGAATATACTCAAATGACTGAGCATCCACAGTGCTTTGGCGTAGAGAACTCAAAGATGTACAATCCTCAATCGTGCTTTTGTTACTTCTACTTGACTATTCCAAATGCAGTCTTGGCTGGTCTCACATATTCTACCTTCCGTAAACCTGAGGTCATCCAAGATTCTGCTGCCCATGTCAAATTGCACCAAATTCCATTCACCCACCACCACTGTGCTCTGCGATCTTCACCGACTCCTCATTAAGAAACACCTTGATTTTAAAATTATCATCCTTGTTTACAAATCCCTCTATGGCCTTGCCCCTCCTATCTCTGTAATCCTCTCCGAGATATCTGTGCTCATCCAATTCAGGCCTATTGAGCATCCCCAATTTTAATCACTCCATCACTGGTGGCAGTGCCTTCAGCTCCCCAAGCCCCAAACTCTGGAATGCCCTCCCTACACTTCTCTACCTTGTTTTTCTCCTTGAAGACGCTCCTTAAAACCTACCACTTTGACCAAGTTTTTGATCATCTGACTGAATATCTAATATGGCTTAAAAACAAAAAGTGCTGGAAATACTCAGCAGGTCTGGCAGCATCAGAACTGGATGGAAAGGTCACTGACCTGAAACGTTAACTCTGCTTCTCTCCACAAATGCTGCCAGACCTGCTGAGTATTTCCAGCACTTTTTGTTTTTATTTCAGATTTCCCACATTTGCAGTATTTGGCTTTTATCTAATGTGGCTTGGTTTTATAACACTCCTTTGAAGTGCTTTGGGATATTTAATGCATTAAAGGCACTATATAAACATAAGTTGCTGTTGTATCTCAGTCCTAAGAGGCCAACTCCTTATTCGGAGACTGTGACCCCATGTTCTGGATTCCCCAGCTAGGGAACATCCAGCATCTACCCTGTCGAGCCATCTTACAATGTTATATGTTTCAATATAATCTCTCATTCTTGTAAACTCCAGAGAATATAGACCCACTCTACTCAACCTATCACCCCAGGAATCAATCCAGCGAAGCTTCATTGCATCCCCTCTAAGAAAATTCTTCTTCTTCTTCTTCTTTGGCCTCCTTGTCTCGAGAGACAACGGGCAAGCGCCTGGAGTGGCTATAAAGGCCAATTCTAGAGTGACAGGCTCTTCCACAGGTGCTGCAGAAAAATTTGTTTGTCGGGGCTGTTACACAGTTGGCTCTCCCCTTGCGCTTGTCTTTTCTCCTGCCAACTGCTAAGTCTCTTCGACTCGCCACACTTTAGCCCCGCCTTTATGGCTGCCCACCAGCTCTGGCGATCGCTGGCAACTGACTCCCACGACTTGTGATCAATGTCACAGGACTTAATGTCGCATTTGCAGACGTCTTTAAAGAGGAGACATGGACGGCCGGTGGGTCTGATACCAGTGGCTAGCTCACTGTACAATGTGTCTTTGGGGATCCTGCCATCTTCCATGCGGCTCACATGGCCAAGCCATCTCAAGCGCCGCTGACTCAGTAGTGTGTATAAGCTGGGGATGTTGGCCGCCTCGAGGACTTCTGTGTTGGAGATACGGTCCTGCCACCTGATGCCAAGTATTCTCCGGAGGCAGCGAAGTTGGAATGAATTGAGACGTCGCTCTTGGCTGACATACGTTGTCCAGGCCTCGCTGCCATAGAGCAAGGTACTGAGGACACAGGCTTGATACACTCGGACTTCTGTGTTCCGTGTCAGTGTGCCATTTTCCCACACTCTCTTGGCCAGTCTGGACATAGCAGTGGAAGCCTTTCCCATGCGCTTGTTGATTTCTGCATCGAGAGACAGGTTACTGGTGATAGTTGAGCTTAGGTAGGTGAACTCTTGAACCACTTCCAGAGCGTGGTCGCCAATATTGATGGATGGAGCATTTCTGACATCCTGCCCCATGATGTTCGTTTTCTTGAGGCTGATGGTTAGGCCAAATTCATTGCAGGCAGCCGCAAACCTGTCGATGAGACTGTGCAGACACTCTTCGGTGTGAGATGTTAAAGCAGCATCGTCAGCAAAGAGGAGTTCCCTGATGAGGACTTTCCGTACTTTGGTCTTGGCTCTTAGACGGGCAAGGTCAAACAACCTGCCCCCTGATCGTGTGGAGGAAAATTCCTTCTTCTGAAGACTTGAACGCATGTGAGAGCAGCAGGGAGAAGAAAATCCCAAACAGTGTGGGTGCGAGAACACAGCCCTGTTTCTTCATATAATTTATATCATTGCGGATGCATTAGAAAAAACTGGCGAATTTTTTGGAATTTAAGTAGGTGGGGAATGCAAACAAAATGGAGGAAACTTGCAACACCCCACACACATCTGGACAGGCAGACGGGAACGTTCTCTGACCAGTGACTGGACATACACACGTGGGATAGATGACCAACAAGGCAGAGTCATGTGGGTTAGCAGCCGGAAGTGACCTTCCCCGGATAGGGGAAGCGGGACACGATGATCCCGCGCCCTCGTGTTTTAATTAATTAAACGGAATATATATATATAAAAACCCAAAACGTACAAAGCGTGACTTGAATCCAACATCCAACCCCGAAACAGAAACAAAGGAAGAACGTGAAGAGGTGTTTATATCGATTTTTTAAAAAATGAGAGCCGGCGACGCGTAACCGGCAAACCGCAACGCGATTATTGTGTCCCCAAGCGAATTTTTTAAAAAACTAACAATTCCGATCAAAAACTATAATTTATTTTTAAAAACCTTTGAGTGTGTAAACTCCCCTCCCCCACACACAGAAAAATGTAAGGAGCTAGAATTGTCTGGACCGAAATAAAGCTTGTTAATAATCCATCAAAAGTGGTTAGAAAATCTAATTCAATCCCAATAGATAAACGACAAAGTCTCAGAATTGTTAGGCTAGTAGTTACCCCCCACCCCAAAGAACTGTGACTTACCCGAAGCCGCTCGTCGGTAAGCTCTGGAGATGCCGGGACGCTTCTAGAAATTTCTGCGCTTGCCGGCTCATCCGGGTCTCAAAGCGGCGGGCTAGTGATGTCACCAGCAGGAAGTTCAGTGCCGCCAGCCCGACTGAGCAGGCGCGGAGGCCTGGCACTCAGATACAGTGGAAACACCCCCAGTGCACGCAACTCAGTACTGCAGGTGCCAGAGGTCTGAGAAGGATGGAACGTTCTGGAAAATGGAGCGGCAGTGTTTTGCTTTCCAGTGAGCTGTTCCGTTTAGGGCCGCTTCGCTGTCATCTGGGTGGCACTCCATGCTTTTGAATCAGGAAGTTTGTGGGTTCAAGCCCCCCACTCCAGAGATTTGTGTGAAGAAATCCAAGCTGACACTTTCTGTGCAGTACTGAGAGTGTGCTTCACTGTTGATTTCACTGGTGATCTGGCCAGTATTTATCTCTCAAGCAAAATCACTAAAAACAGATTATCTGGCCATTATCACATTCCTGTTTGTGGGAATCTTGCTGTTTGTAAATCAGCTGCCACATTTCCGACATTACAACAGTGGCTGCACTTCAAAACCCACTGCATTGGCTGTAAAGTGCTTTGACACATCCCGGGGTAGAGAAAGGGCTATATCGATGAAAACTATTTCTCTTCCAATTAGATTTTTGTCTCTTTCCACTCAGAGGGTGGTAAATCTTTGGAATTCTCTACCCCAGGGGGCTGTGGAAGCTCAATCATTGAGCAAATTCAAGGCTAAAATCGATAAGACATCTGGATACTCATGACATCGAGCGATATGGGGAAAGTGTGGGAAAGTGGCGTTGAGTAAGATGATCAGCCATGATCTAATTGAATGGTGCAGCAGGCTCAACAGGCTGAATGGCCTACTCCTGTTCCTATGTTGTACTCAACGATGGGCTGGATTTTTCCTCCAGGTGGGTGGTAACAGTTCAGGACTGTTACCAAGTCCCAAACCCACCCTTAAAAGGGGGGGTGGAGAGAAACAGTCACTTTTCAGGACAATTAAGAATGCCAGGCAGGCTCTTGAAGCTGGAAGGCCAATCAGAGGCCTTGCAGCTTGAGAGGAGCACCAGGCTGTAATGGAAAGTAAGCTAGAGAAAGGGTGCTTCAAAATGGAGGCCAGCTTTCTCCAACTTCTTTTAAAATATTCAAAAAATAATAGATTCAGCAGCCAGGCCACGGGGTGGGGGTGGGGGTGGGGGTGGGGGTGGGTGAACCCCTCTACAGGGTGGCCTGTGGCTGTTCCTGCACCAAGACAGGCAGGGCCTCTAGTCTGCCTGGTGTGCTGGCCCCCATCCAGCTACCGGGTGCCCGCCTCTAGGCACCTGAATTGGCCCCGCTGGTGTGGAAAACTGGAGGCCGACTAGAGAATTCCAGTCGTCCTCCTTTAATTTGCCTGAATTATGAGCCTAATGGGCATGCAGGCGCGTAGTCCTGCTTGCCTCAATCCCACCTCTGCAAATTTGGTTTGGAGGCAGGATGGAGCCGGGGAACTGGCATGCCACTTAAAATCCAGCCTCATGCATCTGCTAAAACTTTCACAGCCACATCTTTCTCCATGGCAGTTAACTGGCTTGATTTCTGAAGAAATGTCACTGCTGTTTCTCTGGCCACAGATGTTGCCTGACCCACAGAGCGTTTCCAGCATCTTTGTTTTTCTTACTGATTAAAGTAGGTGCAGGCTGTATCGATAAGCACCAGGTAAAAATAATGCATGAAACAAAACAAATGCTGGAACCACTTAACGCATAGTGTACACCATCCATGGAGAGCAACAGGGCTAACATTTGAGTAAACTGTCTTTCCTCAGAGCAAACATTTTCATCTCATGAAAGGTAATGTAGCGGAAATGGCAACACTGCTTGCCCTTCTCCACAGATGCTGTACCTGGCATGCTGAGTGTTTCCTGCATTTTCTGTTTTTGATTTTGATTTCCAGCATCTGCAGTATTTTGCTATGGTGAAACAAAACAATAGCTTGTAAAGCTCCAAAAGCACAATGTGTTTTGTGAACAAAACCTTTGCCTTTTTACCGTGTCTGTATTGTCATCAATAAATGACAACATTACTTGAACAAAAAGGACTGTTACGGAACAGATAAGCTGCATTTGTTTATTCAATCACAGGATGTGGACGTCGTGGCAAGGCCAGCGTTTAATGCCTATCCCTTGAGAAGATGGCGGTGAGCCGCCTTCTTAAAGCGCTGCAGTCCGTGTGGTGTAGGTACATTCAGAGTGCTGTTAAGGGAGTTCCAGAATTTTGACCCAATGACAGTGAAGGAACAGCGATGAATTTCCAAATCAGGTAGGAAGGGAATTTGTAGGTGGCATTTTTTCCCCATACGCCTGCTGCACTTGTCTTTCTAAGTGGTAGAGGTTAGGGGGTGCTGTCAATGAAGGCTTAGCAAGTTGCTGCAGTGCATCTTACACTGGAACCAGTCTGTGCCAGTGGTGGAGGGGGTGAATGTTTAAGGTGGTGAATGGGGTGCTGATCAAGCAGGCTGCTTTGTCCCAGATGGTGCTTTTTGAGTGTTGTTTCAGTTCCACCCAGCTGGACAAGGTTGGCAAGGTCACCCATGGTAAAAACTGCAGACCAGTCGAGAAGGATGTCATTGATATATGTAGCCAACCTTCTAAGGCACCACGACCTTTGCAGTCAGCACTAAGTATGCTAAAAGTGCACATAACCTGCTCTGCTTCTGATTGTATATAAATTGCATGGAATACACAGTGTACATTATTGCATACAACATCTATTGTCTTGATGCCAAAACAGAATACACTCTTTCATACAAAAGCAAAATACTGCAGAAGCTGTAAATCTGAAATAAAAACAGTAAATGTGGGAAATACTCAGCAGGTCAGGTAGCATCTGTGGAGAGAGAAAAAGAGTTAACGTTTCAGGTCGATAATCATTCATCAGAACTGAGAAAAGTTAGAAAATTCATAGGTTTTAAGCAACTGAAAGGGGGGAGGGTGGTAAAAGAACAAAAAGGTTTGTGATAGGGTGGAAAACAGGAGAGATTAAATAACAAAAGAATTGGTGGTGGAGGCCAAAGGGAGTGGTAATGGGACAAGTAAAGAAACAAAAGGTATGGCTAGAGGAGGTATGAATGGCAGAATAATGAACAACTGCCATCCGAAAGCAAAACCAAGGGAAAAATAAGACTAAAACCGAAACCTGCAAACAAAAAGGAAACAAATTGGGAGTAGTGATTACAGTCTGAAATTGCTGAACTCAATAATCAGCCCCGAAGTCTGCAAAGTACCTAATTGAAAAATGGGGTGCTGTTCCTCAAGCTTGCGTTAAGCTTCACTGGAACACTAGCAGATCAAGGACAGAAAAGCCAGAATTGCAGCAAGGTGGAGAGTTAAAATTTAAGGCGCCTGGAAGCTTGGGGTTATGCTTGCAGACTAAACGGGAATGTTCTGCAAAGTGGTCACCCAATTTGTATTTGGTTTCCCCAGTGTAAGGGAAACTGCATTGTGAGCAGTGAATACAGTATACTAAATTGAAAGTACACATAAATCACTGTTTCACCTGGAAGGAATGTGATGGTGAGGAGAGAGGAGGTAAAAGGGCAGTTGTTGCCTTTTTACATGGAAAGGTGTCGTGGGAAGGGGAGGGGGTGTTGGGGGTGGTTGAGGAGTGGACCAGAGTGTCGCAGAAGGATTGATCCCTTTGGAGTGCTGAAAGAGGAGGGGAGGGGAAGATGTGTTTGGTGGTGGTATCATGCTGGAGGTGGTGGAAATGGGGGGAGGATGATCCATTGCATATGGAGGCTGGTGGGGTAGAAGATGAGGACAAGGGGAACCCTATCATGGTTCTGAGAGGGAGGGAAAGGGGTGAGAGCAGAAGTGTGGGAAATGGGATGAACACGGTTGAGGGCCCGGTCAACCATGGTGTGGGAGAATCCTCGGTTGAGGAAAAAGGAAGACATATCAAAAGCACTGGTTATGAAAAGTTGCATCATCAGAACAGATGTAACATACAGAAAAAGTGGAACACTTTTTCAAACATATTTTCTCCTTTTTCCTGGAGCTTTCGCTTCATTCAAAATCCTTGTAATGGAAGCCACATGAACTGTTCCGATTGTCAGCCAACACTGATCCAAAAGTACAACTACTTGCATTTATATTGTGCTTTTAACATAGGAGCAACGATCTGTAAGTATATACATCACCTTTAATTTAATAAAATATCCCATTTACAGGAGCATTATAAAGCAAAATCCAACACAGAGCCACATAAGGAGATATTAGGGCTGATGAGACAGAGACGCTCATGAAGCCCCTTGGGATGGTTTGCTACATTAAGGATATTGTATAAATACAAGTTGTTGTTGTTGAATATCCCCTTATGCTAAGCACTTGGCCCAGCAGGGATGGGGAACCCAGTATAATTAAGGAACTAAAAGCAAAATACTGCGGATGCTGGAAATCTGAAATAAAAACAAGAAACGCTGGAAATACTCAGCAGGTCTAGCAGCATCTGCGGAGAGAGCAGCACTGCTTCTCTCTCCACAGATTCTGCCAGAACCGCTGAGTATTTCCAGCGTTTCTTGTTTTTATTTATAATTAAGGAACTCACAGCCTTGTGTTCAGCACAGCATAGTTACCAATGTGTAGTGTTGCTGAATCTTACTTCCAATTGATCTAATTTTCTCTTGTGCCAATTTTCACCTTTTCCCACTTCCTTTAATTCATTTCATGGGTTGTAAGGGTCGCTGGCAAGACGAGCCCATCCCTAATTGCCCTTGAGGGTGGTGGTGAGCTGCCTTCTTGAACCGCTGCAAATCCATCCTGAAGGTAATGTTAGAGGGCTGTAGTTCTAGTGTCAAATTTTGTTTTATAATGCTTCTGTGAAGTTTCCTGGGACATTTTATTACTATAAAGGTGTTATATAAATACAAGTTGTTGTTACACCCTTTATTTAAGACATCTAAAATGGCATACCATTAAAATACTGTAATAATGTAAAGAAAAGCAGATGGCATGAAGCTCCAATATGAAATACCTTAAAAACTTACAGAGACAATATGATTTAAACTGTAAGGGAGCATTTAATGGAATGAGAAACCTCTAGGCAGGTGCAACTTTTGTGTTAATGTGATATACCATCTTTGAGATTAAAAAGCACCCAAGGTGCTGCACAGATAAGCATAAGGAAAACAGACATCAAACCGGGGAGAAAGGAGACGTGACTGAAAAGTTGGCTCAAGGATGGGTCTTGAGCCTTTCTTTAAAAAAGGGAGTTGAAAGTAGCACAAGTCAAATTTCAGGCTGATATCAGGAAGTTCTATACAGAGAGTATGACCAACACATGTATTGGAATTCCATAAAGGGTAATAAGGCAAAGCCAGTAATCATTCAACTCTTTTAGTTAATTGGCAAGGATGATAAATCATCAAACAGGAACACATAAAACCATAAATACCCCTTTTTTGGAGGACACAAGCATACGTTTCAAACTAAGACAAAACTAACAAAAAGCAATCAAATTATAATTTTGTCCCTTTCATTCACAATGCACTCCATTCCCTCCAGTATCCACCAGTCACAGAAAACTTCAAGTCTACCAGCAGACGCCATGTGCTCCCTCTTCAGGGACACCTGGGCACGGACAAAAACCATGGGAGAGGCAGGCAACCAGAGTGAATGCCACCACTGACCACTCTCTGGCTGGACCTGTTAATGCCCAGGTGCAGAGCTACAAGGAAGGGCTTGAATCGTCCCTCTCAAATAATGGAAAAGGGACTGCAACCTCTCACACTCCGAACATGAAACACGAACTCATCCAGGCTGTAAAAATTAACGGCAGCCTGGGAGTCTGTGAATCGACTAAAACCCATATTCTTTGGGACTGTTCCGTGCCACAACCTATATAGCAGATCCCCAATGGAACACATTCAATAAGCAGTTGGATGGCAAGAAGTGGGGACCTGAATGATACAATAAAATTAGATGAAGCTTCTTCATCTTGTGAATTGAACCATGTTAATGAAAAATCATTTAAATGATAGCCAATTATTCCCTACTAAATAGAGAAAAAAAAACCTTGTGACCATAATTATTCTCAAGTTTTCTGAGTTCAGGTTTTGATAATTGGCTATTTCAGACAGCAGTACAATATACTGAAAAACATTAAAGGTTTTTGAAATAATTCTTCTTTGGCCTCCTTGTCTCGAGAGACAATGGGTAAGCGCCTGGAGGTGGTCAGTGGTTTGTGAAGCAGCGCCTGAGGTGGCTATAAAGGCCAATTCTAGAGTGACAGACTCATTGAAATAAATCCATAAATTAACCAATGTTTTGCGGGTACGACAGCATAGTGCAACATTACTGGACTAATAATCCAGAGGCCTGGACTAATAATTCAGAGATGGGAGCTCAAATCCCACCATGACAGTTTATGAACTGAATTCAGTTAATTAAATGAATATGGAATAAAAAACTACATCAGTAATGGTGACCATGTAACTATCGCATTGTTGTAGAAACCCATCTGGTTTACTAATTTCCTTTAGGAAAGGAATACTGCTGTTGTTACCTGGCTTATATGTGCCTCCAGACCTACATCAATATGGTTGACTCCAAAGTGCCCTCTGAATTGGCTTAAGAAAGCCAGTAAGCCTGTAACCTACTCAAGGGCAATTAGAGATGGCAATAATTGCTGGCCAGGCCAGTGACACTCACATCCTATGACGGAATAAGCTATAAAAAAACTACAATAATTGTCTCTGCAACTGCATGAGGAATTTGGGCGGGTTTGATGTATTTGGACACATCGGAAGGAATGTTGGTCAACAGTCCACCTATACTATGCCTGGTCTGGAGGTAGCTAATGTTGATACCAGGCATTCAAATCCCTTAAGCCTGATGAGACCAAAAAGAATATCAATTGCCTGAATATTCAAGAAGTGATAGGGTAGACATAGAAAATATGTTTCCACTTGCTGCATGAGATGGGTACGTACCTAGCAGGGGACAAACCATGATCAGTGGGCTTTGATCCTGCAGGTGCTGTTTTTGTGTTTTTATGGGGGCTTTTTTAGGGGGTTTCAGCACCATTTTCACGGCATTTCACCCTTTGGGTTTGGAGATCTACCGTGGTTGTTATTTTCCTGTTGGTTGGGGTTTTAGTACCTGTACCAGGAAAGCTTCAAGCAAAAAATGGCTGCACCTAACATCAGAGCTTCAGGCCAGGGGGTGCGTAACACTATTAGGGTGGAGGTGAAAGATAGCTAAGGAGGTGCACCCATCGACTGCGCCTTCTTCACTAAGAAAATCCTGATTGACTGCTGTGGATTCCAAGCTGCGGACGTCTTCTGCTTGCAGGACTTCCCCAGCAGTGGATATTTTGATGTGACTTTCAAGAATGTGGCAGGATGCATCAAGTTCCTGAAGGTGTTCAAGGAGAGAGAAACCGCTCGCCGCTGTCGATCCCTCACAGTGCAGCCACTCTTCACGCTGCCGTCTCAACGGAACCGGCTGGTGACCATCCACCTCTACAACCCCCATGTTCCTGTCGTGGATATACTCACGTTCCTCGCCAGGTATGTCAAGGTGGCCGGCAGCAACACTGATGTCAAGGACCCATTTGGGATTTGGACCAGCAAGGGGCGGGTCAGTCACCTTGAAGGTTGACGCCAGTGGAGCCTCCCTCCAGCTTCGATATCGGGGGAAGTCGAGGCTTCTTGGTCTACAAGGGGCAGCCCAGAGTTTGTCGGACCTATGGCAAATCTGGTCATGTGGCAGCCAGCTACAGCACAGTCTTCTGCAAGAACTGCAAACAGGAAGGCAACTACACACAAAGGAGTGTAAGCAGAATAAGTGCTGCAACCCGTGTGGTGGGGCAAGCCACCTCTACAAGACATGCCCCAAGCGCTGACTCAGTTACGCACAGGTGGCAAGGTCCAAGGAAAGGCTGGAGGAAGGAATGGTGAACGTGCCTCGTGCTGCGAAGGAGACCAGCAACACTCTCAGCAGCAAGGAAAATCCGTTTGAAAGGAGAGGAAAGGGGAGGCAGCTGCAACTAGTGACCCAACACCTACCCGTGCCCGTAAACTCCTCCTCAACACAGAGAATCTATGGAGAAGGATGCAACAGTGGGACAATCAGATCAGTGGCAAGTGGTCAAAAGGAAAACCACAAAGAAGAAGCCCAAAAAAAGGGAACAGGTCACCACCCAAACCAGTGGCAAGAGAAGGCTACTATCTGAGACGGACTATGGCAGCTGCTACCCATCGGACAAGGAAGAGCCAGAAAGACAGCACATCTAAAAGAAGCGGCAGAACGCAAAGGAGCTGGAAGAGAAAGCCCCCCCAGCTTCGTGACACTGGATGCAGCGATGGGCCTACCGCACCCCAACCCCAAAGCACTGAACCCAGCGAGATGCCCAGTGCACCTCAGCTCTGGGAGACTGAGAGCAGCAAAGCGTCCAGTGCACTCAAGCTCCGAGAAGCTGGGAGCGGAAACGTCCTTGAGGAGGAACAGAGGGGAAAGACACCACCAGCAGAGGACAGTCCAAACCTTGCTGGCTACAAGACTCCCCTGATGTCACCCCAGCGGAACAAACCCCCCATGAATGACCAGAAGGGTTTTCTGAGCCCAACGCATGTGCAACAACTTGTGCACACTATGGGTATGCAGGAACATACCCAAGGACTGGGACTACTAAGGACACCTGGTGTGGTTAGCAACATCCAGTTTTAAATGGGTATAAAGATTGCTTCCATTAATGTGCGTAGCGTTAAATCCACTACGTGATGTGTTTCGACCTTGGGTTACCTTGATAAGATCAAAGCCAACCTACTGTTCCTGCAGGAGTGTGGGATACCGCACCTCACCAATTACAGGCAATGGTCACGATGGTGGTCCCACGGGCCATCGATCTGGTCAGTGGGTAATGATTTCCGTTCCTCCGGTCTGGGTATTCTGCTCCGGAGAAACATCTCCAATGTTAAGGAGGTGGTGGGTGGTCGCCTCCTCGTATCAGACATCACGTACAACAATGCTCCGCTCTGATTTATCAACATGTACGCCCCGATCCAATATAGCGAGCAGCTGACCTTCCTCCAGCAGCTCCCACTGCTGCTGGCGACATCCAGACCGGTCATTCTAGGCAATGACTTCAACTGCATCATTGATGCAACTGGACGATCCGGCAGTGACGACAGCAAACTGGATGCTACATCGAGATTCCTAATGGAAACAGTAAAAGATGCCAAACTGCACAACATCTTCAGTAGCCCAGCGCAGCGTAGATACACCTGGTCAAGACAGGACGAGTCTGCCTGTTCCAGGATTGACGTCCTGTTAGTGTACCATGCTTTCACGGTCAGATCCACTGACGTCAAGCTGGTGTTCTTCTCTGACCACTGCCTCTTACTGGCCGACTGTCACTTACAGGACGACCAGCGGGTTGGCAGGGGGAACATGGAAGCTGAACGTAACATTGCTGATCCCAGAGAACATTGAGGAACTCAAAAGGGATTACAAAGGTTGGAGAACCGTGAAACCCCTCTTTGAGTCTCCGGTACACTGGTGGGAAGCGATCAAGGTGAATATCAAGAGGTTCTTTATCCTCAAACGTGTTCAGAAGGTGAGAGAGAGAGACAGAGGGAAATGTCCTGACTCCAGAAAAGAATGCAGAATCTGCTGCAGCTGCAGTCGATGTGGATCGAGGTCAAGGAGGATCTTCAAGAGGTGAAGAGCCAGCAGGCCTCGCTCTTTGCCACGGAAGCCTCCAAGATCATCTTCCAGTCCAGAGTCCGCTCCATTGAGCAGGATGAGAAGTGCTCGCGTTTCTTCTTCCAAACGGTACACAGAGAGAGCTCTGTGATCAACAGCCTGAAGGAAGAGGATGGCTCGGTGATGTCATCGCAGTCTGACATACCAAGGATTAACAAATCCTTTTATACTGGGCTGTACGACGTGAAGCCCACAAACAGCATGGCCTCCCAGTCATTCTTGTCATCTATCACGAAGGTCTTAGATGACAGTACGCGGGAGAGTCTGGACAAACTGCTAACTCTCTCTGGAAGAGCTGACAAAGGCCATCAGGTCCTTCGAGACAAGTAAAACTCCCAGAAGCAACAACTTACCGGTTGAGTTGTATTCTATTCTGTGGGACTATTTTGGTGCAGACTTGCTGGAGGTATACAAGAGTATGCTTCTGTCCGGCAGCATGTCAGAATCCATGAGGAAAGGCATCATCACCCTCATCTACAAGTGGAAGGGGGAGAGGGCGGAAATCAGAAATTGGCGGCCCATCTCACTACTTAATGTAGACTACAAGATTCTGTCCAAAGTCATCGCCAGTCTGGTCAAGTCTGCTCTGGAGTTGGTAATTCACCCTGATCAGAGCTGTACTGTACCCGGCAGGAAGATCTCTGATAGCCTCACGCTACTCGGGAATATGATTGCCTATGTATGGGACAGTGGGGTGCACACCTGCATCATCAGCTTGGACCAGGAGAAGGCTTTTGACAGGATATTGCACACATACATGATGGATGTGCTCTCCAAAATGGGGTTTGGGGAGGGAATCCATAATTGGATCCAACTGCTCTACACAAACATCAGTAGCACAGTCTCAATCAATGGGTGGGAATCAGAAAGTTTCAAATCTGGAGTCTGACAGGGCTGTCCTCTCTCTCCCCTGTCTTGTTTGTTTGCTGTATTGAACCTTTTGCTGAGTCCATTAGGAAGGATGCGGGCAAAAGAGGGGTGACAATCCCAGGCAGCGGAGGCACTCAGATAAAAGCCTCCCTGTACATGGACGACATTGCCGTCTTCTGCTCGGATCCGCCGTCCGTTCGCAGGCTGATCCCCTTTCACCGTCACGTCAGACTACCTGAAGGTGCTGGGGATATGGTTCAGAGGGGCTGGGGCGTGCACCAAAACCTGGAAGGAGCGAGTAGCCATGGTAAACCATAAGCATGTGGGAGCATCATTTTCTCTCCATTGTGGGTAAGAATCTGGTCATCAGGTGCGAGGCACTCACATTGTTACTGTATGTGGCGCAGGTCTGGTGCATACCCCACTCCTGCACCATGGCGGCCACCCGAGCCATCTTCCGCTTTATCTGAAGATCCAAATTGGCCTGTGTCTGGAGGGACACAATGTTCAAACCTCTGGATAAAGGGGGGAAAAACACATCCAACATCACCCTCATCCTGATGGCCATCTTTGTGTTTGGCTGCATCAAGCTGTGCGTAGAACCCCAGTATGAAAACACCAAGTGTCACTACGTGCTGTGGTTCTATCTGTCCCCAGCATTGTGAAGGATGAGTCTGGCCATATTACCATGGAACGCTCCATCCAATTGGACCATGCCTTACCACCTATCCTTCGTGGAAAAGTATGTGCAGCAAAACACCTTTGACCACTAATCCATCAGGCAGTGGTCTGCACGGAATGTCCTCAAGGCCCCACGGAAAAAGGAAATGGTGGATCCTGTTGGATGGTTCCCGAGCAGACTGCCAAAATCATTTGGCAAAATGCCTCATCATCAGAACTTTCAAACAAGCACCAAAACATAGCTTGACTGGTGGCGAGAAGGGTCCTCCCCGTCAGATCCTTCCTGCACACTCGGAATCTCACCACCTCGGCACGCTGCCCTCGAGGGGCATTTACTGGAATTATACCAGAGAAAACGAACTGCAATTATATGGAGAGACTGGAGAAGCTGGAGTTGTTCTCCTTAGAGTGGAGAAGTTTAAGAGGGAATTTGGTAGAGATACTCAAAACCTTTAACAGTTTCAAAAAAGTAAATAAGGAGAAATTAGTGTCTGAAGGGTAGGTAAGCAGTGGCCACAGTTCTAAGGTGGTTCACAAAAGAACCAGAGGCAACATGAAGAGAATTCTTTTACTCAGTGAGTGATGATCTGGAATGTGCTGCTTGAAAAGGCTGGAGGATGCAGATTCAATAGTAACTTCCGAAAGGGAATTGGATAAATACTTGGAAAGGAAGAATTTGCAGGTCAATGGGGGAAAGGGTAGAGAAAGTGGAACTAATTGGATAGCTCTATCAAAGAGCCAGCATAAGAACGATGGGCTAAATAGCCTGCTTCTGTGCCGTACCATTCTAGTAAATAGACAAGCAACCATGATTACAGCTATGCCAACAAATGATGTCCCTCCAGAGGCGCACCGCTGCATTGTGTCCTTTTTATGTTTACACACAGCCTATGTAAGGAGGGGATGGGGTGGTTTGGTACAGAATTTCGACAAGCTCATTTCGACTGCAGTTATCTATCCTTATTCTAGGCCGGTCGTCTCTGACCGGCAAAAGATGACTTACCGTTACCGGCGGCTCAAGCAGCTTCCGGGAAAGTCCAGCTGTACAAAGATGGCGACCATGCGGCTTCACCTCGCGTTGTGCGCACTCGCAGTCCGATAGGCCCGCTTTTTGGGGTCGCAGTGCATGTCGGGGAGTGAGGCAGTGTGGCGGAAGTGCGCTGCATTGGCTTCCGGGAAGGTGTATTTCTTCTTGTGGGCGAGAACAACTTTACATTTTTCTGTTTTTGTTTTGAAAAAAAAAAACGGTGGAGCCAGGCGGGAAATTTAGGCGACATCGTTAGTCTTTAAAGTATCGTTCGGGTCCTGGTCTGTCTGGTATTTTGCTGGCTGCGTTTTCTGCCCAGATTCTTTGAGCCTGATTCCCAGACCTGAGTATTGGGCCTATTGATTCCAGGCTTCATCAGCCCTGCTGCTGCAGAAAGGTGGGTCTGGGACTGGGTTCTTTAACAGAGGGTGGGGGCAGATTCAATAGTAACTTTCAAAAGAAAATTGGATAAGTAGTTGAAGGTCAAACATTTGCAGCACTATGGGGAAGAAGCAGGGTGGAGTGGGACTAAAACAAGAAATGCTGGATTCACTCAGCAGGTCTGGCAGCATCTGATGCTGCCAGACCTGCTGAGTGAATCCAGCATTTCTTGTTTTTGTTTCAGATTTCCAGCATCCGCAGTATTTTGCTTTTATATTGGAGTGGGACTAATTGGCTGAATGGCCTCATTTTGTGCCTTATCATTCTAATCATCCCTGCTGAATGTTATGATTTATGTCCTATAAATTTAAATTAAGCGCATTGTGGGTTTGTAGTCATCGCCTTCTCTGGGTTTCACTCTTCTCAAGTCAGAATGGTTGTTTGTTCGAGCCCCCCCTCCAAAAACCTGAGCAGATATTTTAGGCTGACACTTCCAGAGCCAGCACAGATGGAATGTTGCAGTATCAGCAGTGCCATCTTTCAGATGAGATGTTAAATCAAGGCCCCGTTTGTTCTCTCAGGTAGATGTAAATTATAAAATTGCTGTTTGAGGGACCTTGTGCACAAATTAGCTGTCACGTTTCCTACATTATGACAGTGGCTACCCATCAAAAGTACTTCATTAGGTGTAAAGTGTTTTGGGATTGTGAAAGGTGTTATATAAATGCAAGTCTTTTTTGCGGTGTGACTGGTCACAGAGTCACAAATGACACTTGCTTACTCCGTAATGTTACTGTTGTACTTCATGTTCGCACATCATTTAGATTAATGGTTTGGATTTGGAAGCCCATTGCAAATTGATCAAATTATAGATGCAAGTCAACAAACCATTTCAGATAAAAATTAACACAGATCAGAGTAAAATACTGCTCGTAGGAAAGAAAAATATGTAACAGGTACTCATTCAGTAATGATTTTGAAGTGGTTATTGGATGAATTTGAAAGAGCAGAGTCCGAGACTTCAAACTCAACCATTCATTCCTCCCTATGCTAGTGTACAACTACTTTATGGTTTTTATTTGATTGCTCTATATTTCTGGCAACTTTTGCGCTGTCTTTTGTTTAAAAAATCGTAATAAGGCACTGTGAAATTCAGTGCATATGTTGCACCTTCGTTAGTGTGAGGGAGAAACTTGTACAGAACATGCTAAACTGCCCCAGCAATGTGTTTGTGTATCTGTATTTTCATCCATGGAAAAGTTCTTTGGTACATTTTCTTCAGGTGACGTTAGATAGACTGAACAAAGTGCTTGAGGAATTGCTGCTCTTTAAAATTTACACATGATAAGCCATGGGAGGAGGTGGCAGTAGGGTATGATGAGCTAGCTAAAGAACTACAGAAGGTCTTGCATAGAATTACGTGGAATGTACACCACAGAAACTGGCCATTCAGCCCAACTGGTGTTTTTGCTCCACACGAGCCTCCTCCCACCCTACCTCACCTCACCTCACCTTATCAACATATTCTTCTATTCTGTTCTCCCTCATATGTTTATCTAGCTTCCTCTTTAAATATATCCGTGCTATACCTGCCTCATTTACTCCATGTGACAACGATAGTAAAGTACTGGGGGTTTAACAGGAGTGATTATCAAACACAATTGAACACTGAGTCACATAAAGAGAAATTAGAACAGGTGACCAACAGCTTAGTCGAAGAGGTAGGTTTTAAGGAGCCTCTTAAAGGAGGAGAGAGAGATTTAGGGAGGGAATTCCAGAGCTTAGGGCCCAGGCAGCCAATGGCAAGGCCACCAATGGTGGAGCGATGAACAACAGGCTAGAATAAGAGGAGCACAGAGATCTTGGAGGGTTGTACAGCTGGGGGAGATCAGAAGTAAGGAGAGATACCTCACTCACTCTATTTAATCTGTTTTCCAGCACGATGCGAGTTTGTTGGCTGGTGAGTAAAGATGGGAGGCACCAACCAATACGTCTTGCGCACTCAGCCTGTGTGTTAATTGGAAGAAGCCCAGAAACCAGAATTACAGATAAAAAATGCTCAAGGCAACAAGGTGAGTGGAAACCTCACTGGCTATTTTCACAGATTCGTGCGCAATAATAAATAAATGCAAAACTGCAGCTTAAAGGGGGTGTTAATTCAGCTCACTGCACATGTAAATGAGAGGGGGGGGTGGTAAATGGGAATAGCAGAATCATCACCAGCAGTAGTTGTCTGAGAAGATGAAGGCAGAGGTTATGACTCGAAAGCGTTGAACTCCGTGTTGAATCTGGAAGGCTGTAAAATGCTTCATTGAAAGATGAGGTGCTGTTCCTCAAGCTTACGTTGAGCTTTATTGGAACAGTGTAGGAGGTCGAGGACAGAGAGGTTAGAGTGGGAGTGGAGCAAAGAATTAAATGACAGGTGACCACAAGCTCGGTGTCACGCTTGCGGACTGAACGGAGGCGCTCTGCAAAGCGGTCACCCAGTCTGCGTTTGGTCGTCTCCTTGTAGAGACTGCATCATGAACAGTGAATACCACTAGGTGAAGTTGCACCACACATGTGACCCAAAAGTGATCACTCTCAATATTCTGTATATTCTAAACCCTATACCCTATTCTTTAAATACCTATTATGAAAGGTGAGCTATTTTAATACAGTGCATTAACTTGCTTTTATAGTAATATAACCTCATTGCACAGTGTTCTCCATGGGGGAAAGCACTCACAGTTGGAATAAGTCAATTTGAACTCCCAAACTCAGCATTCTTCCTCCCTGTACCTACCAGTGAAAATGTTGTGATACAGTAAGCATACTAGAACCCCAACACTCCTGGCACTCCCCTCCTGCACATCCCCACCCCCCTCAACAGCCCCCAGCCTCAGCACTTCCCTCCTGCAAACCTTACCCCCATAGCTCATGCAATTTTCAACCAGTAACATTGGAAACCTTTTTTATGCATTCCTGGATCCAAGTATCCCTCACCGTCTAACTGATTTTCGCAACACTTCACCTTGACTCCCTATGTGAAACACTGTGGGGGATTGACTAGTGTATTTAGTCATCAGCATGTAATCCCTCCATGGCCTCACCACCTCCCCCATTTCCCCCCCCCCCCCCCCCCCCACGCCCCCTTCAGCCCTACAACCCTCTCAGGTTTCTGTGCTCCTTCAATTTTGCCTCTTGCGCATCCCCAATTTTAATTGCTCCACCATTGGCATCCGAGCCTTTGGCTGTCTAGGCCTTAAGCTCTGGACTTCTCTCCCTAAACCTCTCTGCCTCTCTACCTCTCTTTCTTCCATTAAGATGCTCCTTAAAACCTACCTCTTTGACCAAGCTTTTGGTCACCTGCCCTAATATCTCTTTATGTGGCTCAGTGTCAGATTCTGTCAATAACGTTCCTGTGAAGTGCCATGAGACGCTTACTACGTTAAAAGTATCTTGCATTTGGAACTGACTTCCCAAGAAAAGGCAGTCCTCAGTTAACCCCTTCAAAAAAGGCAGTTGAGTAATGCTTGGAGCTGGGACTGGAGATTATGTAGATACCTATGGGCTGAAATGACCAAATAGTATGCGGGAAACTGTGGCTCCTGTGGGGGTGGGAAGAAATGTCTGTAAGAGGACATGGGTTTAATTTTTTTTTTTAAGAGATACAGCACTGAAACAGACCCTTCTGCCCACCGAGTCTGTGCTGACCAGCAACCACCCATTTATACTAATCCTACATTAACCCCATATTCCCTACCACATCCCCACCATTCTCCTACCACCTACCTACACTAGGGGCAATTTACAATGGCCAATTTACCTATCAACCTGCAAGTCTTTGGTGGTGGGAGGAAACCCACGCGATCACGGGGAGAACTTGCAAACTCCGCACAGGCAGTACCCAGAACTGAACCTGGGTCGCTGGAGCTGTGAGGCTGCGGTGCTAACCGCTGCGCTGCCCTAAATACAGGAAGTGTGAGGACAGAAGCAGGTTCTGTAGTTTAAGCTTAATTTCCCCTTGGGGAATTGATCATGAAGTATTAAGCAGAGCATTCCATGCTTGGGTGGGCTAGACTTATTCTGTGAAGAATCAGCCTTGATTTAAGTGTCAGAGGGCTATGTGTTGCAGGGGACATTATAGCTGACCTGATCTTTACTTAACGTTCGCACGCACATACTTCCATAGGATAAGTACCAAACAAAAGGAGGTCTTTAATCTCTAACCCAGTGGTGTTGAGACCAATTGTACTAACCATACTAACCTTTCTGATGAAAGGACACAGGCCTGAAACGTTAACTTTGCGTCTCTCCACAGATGCTGCCAGACCTGCTGAGTATTGCCAGCACTTTTTGGTTTTGTTTCAAATTTCCAGCAACTGCAGTATTTTGCTTTTATGTTAGTGTACTAACCATACTCCTGATTGAATGTAGATGTGCATTGAATCTGGAAGCTTGCACTACTGTGTGACTCATTGGATAAGCTTACTGAGCCATGGTGGGTATGGGGGTCAGATGTGCATGTCACTAATATTTCTACCACTATTGATACAGCGTTACCAACATATATGATTTACTCAGGAGTCTTGTGACTTTTGCAAGTTTTATTAATGCTTACATTTGTGCTCCGTCATGGCAAGAGGCTACCAGGAGGGCAGAGTAAACGCTATAAGGATGTCCTTAAAGCCTCCCTGGAAAAATGTGACATCTCCACTGATTTGTGGAAATCTCTTGCCTGAGAACGCCCAAAATGGAGAAGAAGCATCCGTAACGGTGCCAGCCAGTTCAAATAATGCCAACAGGCCCAGGCAGCGACCAACTGCAAACGGTGGAAGGAGCGTTCGGAATTTCGAGCATCCCATTCACTCGCCTCACCAAACACCACCTGCCCTACCTGTGGCAGAGTGTGTGGGTCCAGAATTGGACTATTCAGTCACCTCAGAATCCACAACCCTGGAGTGGAAGAAAGTCATCCTCGTTCCCGAGGGACTGCCTAAGAAGGAGATTAATGCTTATGCTTCTAATTTTAATGTAGTTTTCGGTATGTTGAGTTTCCTGCATGATGTGAGCATTAAAATACAATCCACGCACTGAGGTTCATAAATTAATTGCAAAGAGCCAGCACAGGCACGATGGGCCGAATGGCCTTCTGCATCGTTGTATGATTCTGTGATGCATCAGCAATGCTGCTAATGGTTTTCTTGCTTTCACTTATACTCAGGGGAAGGGGCAAAAGAAGAAATGGAAAAGAACGAATTTGAGTGATGTGTGGAAAATAACTGATTTTTTTGTTCTTTTCCAGTACAGCTGAAAGCTGACTACAATAAGGGATATGTTCTTGTAAAACAGGTATAGTATCTATGCTTTGTTTCTTTTAGTGTGGTGTTATGTATTTAATTGATGTGTTCAAATTTATGAGGGGATTTGATATGGAGAAACTGTTTCCACTGGGAGGAGGGTCACTAATCAGAGGATACAGATCCAAGGTAATTCTAGCATTGTCAAAGAACCAGAGGGAAAGATGATGTGATTTTTCTTTTTAGCAGTGATTAATGATCTGGAATGCGCTGCCTGAAAGGGTGGTGGGAACAGATTCAATAGTAACTTTCAAAGGGGAATTGGATAAATACTTAAAGGGAAAAATTTGCAGGGCTATGGGGAAAAAGCAGAGGATAGTGGGACTAATTGGATAACTCTTTCAAAGAGCTGACACAAACGATGGCCCGAATGGACACCTTCTGTGCTATAAGCTTCTATATGTATGGCCCTGGATAACTTTACAAGGCATAAATTGCTAACTAGAGAAGCCGTTGTATGGTAGTCGATAAGCCCTTTTGTTGTTTAAGATACCGGTTTTCCATTTTGGACGCTCGTGAGGGCTATGGTTCCTCAGAGGTGTGTAGCGAGAGCCAAGTTCGGGGCACCACAGGTGGCTCAGCTGCACAGTTGGAAAGGAAGAAGAGTGGAAGAGAAATAGTGGTAGAAGATTCGATAGAGGAACAGACAGGTGTTTCTGCAGCCGTAGGCGTGACTCCAGGATGGTATGTTGCCTGCCTGGTGCCAGGGTCATGGATATCCCAGAGCAGCTGAGGGCATTCTTAAGGGAGAGGGTGAACAGCCAGAGGTTGTGATTCACATTAGTACCAACGACATAGGTAGAGAAAGGGATAAGGTCCTGAAAGCAGAATTTAGGGAGCTAGATAAGACATTAGAAAGCTAGTAATCTCCGGATTACTCCCAGTGCCACGTGCTAGTGAGCATAGAAGTAGGAGGTTAGAGCTGATGAATGCATAGCTGGAAAGATGATGGGGGAGGGTTTTCGATTCCTGGAGAATTGGGACCGGTTCTGGGGGAGGTGAGACCTGTACAAGCTGGACGGTTTGCACCTCAATAGGGCTGGGACCAATATCCTTGCCAGGAGTTTTGCTGTGCTGTTGAACAGGGTTTAAACTAGTTTGGCAGGAAGTTGGGGACCTGAGGGTTGACCCAAGTGCGGCAAAATCAGAAATGGAAGGCAGAAAGTTCTTGTGAGTCTGGAAGGCAGAGGCAACAAAGGATAGAAAGTTTTTTTAAAAAAGTATTTGGCAGTGCTCAAGGGTATTGCAAGGAGTATAACAAATAAAGCAGACAAGCTGAGGTCACAGATAGAAACATGGCAATATGATATAGCTATTACAGAAGCCTGGCTTAAAGAGGGACAGGAATGGCAGCTCAATGTTCCTGGTTACAGGATTTTCAGATGAGATAGGGGGATTAAAAGGGAGGGGGTGGCAATTTTGGTGAGAGAAGCAATTACAGCTGTGAGGCAGGATGATATGTTAGAAGGATCATCAATTGAGGCCATATGGCTTGAGCTTAGGAACAAAAAAGTGGCAGTCACACTACTGGGAGTGTACTATAGACCCCCGAACAGTCAGAGGGAGATATGGAGGCAAATCTCGGAGGTGCAAAAACAATAGGGCAGCAGTAGGGGATTTTAACTACCCAATACTAACTGGGATAGTTTTAGTATGAAAGGGATGGAGGGAACAGAATTCTTAAGGTGCATTCAGGAGAACATTTTTGGCCAGTATGTCACAAGCCCAACAAGAGATGGTGCAGTTCTGGACTTGGTTTTAGGTAATGAAGCTGACCAGATGCAAGGAGTGGTAGTAATCATAATTCAGTTAGTTTTACATAATTATGGAAAAGGACAGATAAAACAGGAGTTAAAGTTCTAAATTGGGGTAAGACAAATTTTACTAAGCTGAGAAGTGATTTAGCAAAAGTGGACTGGAAACATCTACTTGAAGGTAAATCAGTATCACAGCAGTGGGAGGCATTCAAAGGGGAGATTCAGGGGGTTTAGAATGAACATGTTCCTGCAAAGAGAAAGGGTGGGTCAGTCAACTTTAGAGCCCCCTGGATCTCAAGGAGCTTATAGGGTATGATAAGGCAGAAAAGGAAAGTTTATGTCAGACACCAAGAACTCAATACTCCAGAAAGTCGAGAGGAATATAGAAAGTGGAGGGGTGAAATCAAAAAGGAAATTATGAAAGCAAAGAGAGGCATGAAAGAATATTGGCAAGCAAAATCAAGGAGAACCCAAAGATGTTTTATCAATACAGTAGAGTAAGAGGATAACTAAAGAAAGAGTAGGGCCCATAAAAGACCAAAAAGGTAACCTATGTGTAGGGGCAGAAAATGTGGGTAAGGTTCTAAATAACTACTTTGTGTCTGTCTTCACAAAAGAGGAGGACGATGCAGACATTGTAGTTAAGGAGAAGGAGTGTGAAGTATTGGATGTGATAAACATAGGAAGTGAGAAAGTATTAAGGGGATTGGCATCCTTAAAAGTAGATAAATCACCAGGGCTGGATGAAATGTGCCCCAGGCTGTTAAAAGAAGCTAGGGAGGAAATAGCACAGGGTCTGACCATTTTCGGCACCATACTTGTATCCAGTGAGGATCGGAGGTCTGCTAACGTTGTACCTTTGTTTTAAAAGGGAGCGAGGGATAGACCGAATAATTATAGGCCCTTCAGTCTAACCTAGGTAGCGGGCAAATTATTGGAATCAATTCTGAGGGACAGGATAAACTGTCACTTAGAAAGGCACGGATTAATCAAGGACAGTCAGCATGGATTTGTTAAGGGAAGGTCGTGTCTGACTAATTTGATTGAATTTTTGAAGAAGTAACAAGGAGGATTGATGAGGGTAGTGCAGTTGATGTGGTCTGCGTGGTTTTTAGCAAGGCTTTCAACAAGGTCCTGCATGACAGACTGGTTAAAGAAATAAAAACTCATGGAATCCAGGAGAATGCAGCAAGCTCGATATGAAATTGGCTCAGTGGCAGGAAACAAAGGGTAATGGTTGACCGGTGTTTTTGCGACTGGAAGGCTGTTTCCAGTGGTGTTCCGCAGGGCTTAGTACACTAGGTTCCCTGCATTTTGTGGTATAAACGATTTGGGCATTAATGTAGGGGGAATGATCAAGAAGTTTGCAGATGACACAAAATGATGATGGTTGATAGCAAGGAGGATAGCTGTAGACTGCAGGAAGGTATCATTGGATTGGTCAGGTGGGTGAGAAGTGGCAAATGGAATTTAACCCAGAGAAGTGTGAAGTGTTGCATTTGGGGAGGTCAAACAAGACAAAGGAATAGACAATAAATGGGAGGATACTCTGAGGTGTAGACAAAGTGAAGGACTTTTTAGTGAATGTCCACAGATCCCTGAAGGTAGCAAGACCGGTCGATTAAGAAGGAATATGGAATCCTTTCCTTTTATTAGCCGAGTCGTAGAATACAAGAGTAGGGAGGTTATGCTGGAACTATATAAGACATTAGTTCGGCCACAACTTGAGTACTGTTTGCAGTCCTGGTCACCTCATTACAGAAAGGATATAATTGCACGAGAAAGGGTACAGAGGAGATTTACAAGGATGTTGCCAGGACTGGAAAATGTAGCTATGAGGAAAGATTGGATAGGCTGGGGTTGTTCTCCTTGAAACAGAGGAGGCTGAGGGGAGATTCGACTCAGATGTACAAAATTGTGAGGGGCCTGGATAGAGAGGTTAGTGACTCGGGGCATAGATTTAAAGTGATTGGTCGAAGGATTAGAGGGAAGATGAGGGTGGTGGGGTCTGGAACTCGCTGCCTGAAAGGGTGTGGCAGAAAACCTCATCTCATTTAAAAGGTGCCTGGATGTGCACCTGAAGTGCCATAACCTGCAGGGCTACGGACCAAATGCTGGAAAGTGGAATGCGTCTGGGTGGCTCTTTTTATTTTGCAGCCAGCACAGCCACAGAGGGCCAAGTGGCCCCCTTCTGTGCCGTAAACATTCTATGATACACATTCCACAAAGAATAATTACTCGATTCAGAATGATGATTAGTTTCCTACAAGTTGATTGATTGAAATGGCTTTCTCGCTTATGGCAGACTCAAAGTTAAGAATTGAGTTCTTGCAATCTTACTGAGGTATTCTGGTTCTGTTCCGTTGTGCCTGATAATGAATTTTCAGTTAAAAAAAAAAATCTCTTGAAACATTTTTGAGGCTTGAATATCTACATCAATTCCTCTCTCCCTAACCATCTCCTCCCACCGCCCCCACCAAAAGAAAGAAAATTGGACAAATAATTCTCAGGTAAAATACTGTGGAAGCTTTACGTATGAAATCTAAGTAGAAAATGCTGGAAATACTCAGCAGATCCAGGAAAATAATTCTGTTTTGTTTCCCCTGCACCCCCCCCCCCCTCCAAAGTTAGGCGTAAATCCAAGCAATGTCAATTCAGAAGACTTGGGGAAAGATAAGGAGGTGAAGTTAAAGCCGGGACAGATTCTACACATCGTCAACCAGCTGTACCCGTATACCATACAGTTTGCAGAAGAAACTTCAGAAAGAAAGACGCTGTCACCGAAGAGACCACGTGAAGAGATTTCTCCAAACAGCAGCTCCAACATGTCGAATAAGTTTCTTAAGACTCAGCACTCCAATCCAAGGGAGCACCACACATTTAATACCAAGTCCGAAAGAAAGAAAGAGAAAACTAAGGACGGCCATACGGCAGAAGCTAGCAGCAACTCAGTGATTCCAATGAATTCTACTGAGACATCGGGGAAAAAAGTAATTGACTGATTGGATTTGACTTGGCCCATCTTATGTGACATTGTGTTTAAAAAGCAGCACCTCCATTTCTACCTCATTGGCTGGTCCCTTCTTTCAAAGACTAAATGGCCCTTGACCATAATTTCCTGTTTTACATGTCTTTATACTTTACATACGAATTAGGAGCAATAGTAGACCACTTGGCCCCTCGAGCCTGCTCCGCCATTCAATAAGATGATGGTTGATCTGATTGTAACCTTGACTCCACATTCCCACCTACCTCCAATAACCTTACACCCCCTCGCTGATCAAGAATCTATCTACCTCTGCCTTAACAATATTTAAAGATTCTGCTTCCACTGCCATATGAGGAAGATAGTTCCAAAGACTCTCGATCCTCTGAGAGCAAAAAATTCTCCTCACCTCTTTCTGGCAGAGATGCAGTTTGGCAGGAAGGATTCACCCCCTGTACTGAAAATCAGCTGCTTATCAATTAATATTCAGCCTCAAGAGGTTTATAATTTTGAATTTAAAAGGAGAGAATCTTGGCTAGATGAGTGGTGTAGTTCAAAAAAGGAATGCGGTATCCTTCATTTTATTTTGCTTATATATAGTTTTATAAGTTTTGAGATTGGTGAAAAGTGCCTTTTCTTGACGAGGAAGAGCAGGACATTCTATGTGTCTATCTCCTCCCAAGGCAAGACCTAGTAACTTTACCTGTGTGTTCTGGACCATGAGCTGTACCCCACCCATTTTACAGAATGCACATATTTGAAGTTATATGCAGAATCACAAAGTGTTCGGTCTGCTCACAAATATATAGAATTAGGAGTACAGTAGCATAGTGCTTGTGTTACTGTACTAGTAATCCAGAGGCCTGGACTAATGATACAGAAACATGAGTTCAAATCCCAACTCGACAGCTCGATAATTCAGATTAAATAAATATGGAATATAAATAACAGTGATCATGAAACTACCAGATTGTCATAGAAATCTATCTGATTCACTAATGTCCTTTAGGGATGGAAATGTACCGTCCTTAGCCGGTCCGGTCTATATGTGACTCCAGACCCACAGCAATGTTAGTTGCCCTCTGAAGTGGCCTAGCAAGCCAGGCAGTTGTGTTCAAGAAGGCAACTCACCACCATCTTCTCAAGGGCAATTAGGAATGGACAATAAATGCTGGCCTTGCCAGTGATACCCATGTCCCGAAAATGAATAAAGTAACATAAAATATTTGATTGCTTAGAGAGCAAGATATTTATTGTCCAAGCATCTATACATTGGATAAGCATGTTTCTACTTTGTTGCTTTAGGATTTTCAAGGGATGTGGAGCCAGGGACTAAAAGTCTCCATGCAGGATCCAAAAGTGCAGGTATTAAACCTTTTTCTCTCCCAAAAATCTCACCAAAAATTGCAATAGCATTATCATGGGTTTTTTTTTCTGTACCACATTTGTACTAATAGCATTAAAATTTTTATATTGCCTAAAACAGATTAACTCATTGAGTGATTATAACTTGATATAGACGAAAGATACGGTCAGTTGTCAAAAGCTGAATATGTGTCAGAAGGGGGGGGGGAAATGGGTGATTCATGGAGTCACGTAGTGCTCACAGGACAGAAACAGGCCATTCGACCCAACTGGTCTGTGTCGATGTTTATGCTGCACCTCCCATCCCTCTTCAGATCACCCTATTTCATTGTTCAAATTATTGTTTGAAACACTTCCTACAAGATGTAGCATTTAGCAAAAATGCCAACTGGAGGTGGCAAAAACTGGCAGAGGTTCCACAGTTTATATTCCCTCCATGGTGCCCACAGACCTGCATTTACTGATGTGTGGAGGTGACTGCAACTGTCATTTCAGCTAGTCTAAGACTGGAGCTCTCATCTGTGGAAAAGGGTGACCTAATAGAGATGTTTGAAATTATGAAAGAGGTTTGATAGGATGGACGCAAAGAAAATGTTTCCACTTGTGTGGGAGACCAAAACTAGAGATCATAAATATAAGATAATCACTAATAAATCCAATGGGGATTTCAGGAGAAACTTCTTTACCCAGAAAGCAGTGAGAATGTGGAGCTCGCTACCACAAAGTGTAATTGAGGTGAATGGTATAGATGCATTTAAGGGGAAGCTAGATAAATCCATGAGGGAGGAAGGAATAGAAGGATATGCTGATAAGGTGAGATGAAGTAGGGTGGGAGGAGGCTTGTTTGGAGCATAAACACATGAATAGACCTGTTGGGCCGAATGGCATGTTTCTGTGCTGTAAATTCTATGTTTCTATAATACACTACTCTGTGATTTGAAAGCTTACCAAAAATAAAATCTGCCTAATAAAGCAACAGCAACTGTAGCCATTGTCCCATCTTCCCTCCTTACCCTCAAGTTCGCAAGGTGCTGATTCTAGGTTTTGCTTACTTCCTTTCCACTCTGCTCCTTCCCACTGACTGATCTCTTCCTCCCCATGTCGCAAATGTTAGCGATCCAAAATTTGAGGTGTGAATGGCTACCAGAAAAAGGGGCGGAAGGGAGCACCATTGTATTATAAAAAATCATTTGTGTTGTGTTCCTAGGTGTTCTTAATTCATCAATGCAGCTATTATTTTTCTCCCTCCCACAGGTGTATAAAGATGATACAGTTGTTGTAATTAAGGACAAATATCCAAAGGCCCGTTTTCACTGGCTGGTTTTACCATGGGAGTCCATCCCCAGTCTGAAGGCTGTGAGGAGGGATCACTTAACTCTACTTCAACACATGCATCGAGTCGGCCAGAAACTGGTGCAAGAATGTGTGGATTCTGATGCATTGAAATTTCGTTTGGGTTTCCATGCTATTCCCAGCATGAGGTAAGAGGGTGTTTATTTTCACATTGAAATCTGTGCCAGCTCCTTGCTGGAAGTATCCAAAATTAGAGCACGTTTCAGGGTTTCACAGTGACTAGCTCAGTAGAGCAAATACCTCGAGCATATAGAAGAACATTCCTGTCCTACTTGTAATTCTATTAAGAAACAAAGAATTAAATTGGCCTGCACACTGCACTAAGTTCGACTCCTATTTGTATAATGCCTTATTGTGCTTCCCAGAAACAGTGTTTTACATACAATTAATTACTTTGAGTGGAGTACCTGTTGTTATGTAGGCACCTATGCCAATTTTCACACACAGTAAGGTCCTCCAAACGCAGTTCGTTGAAATGTCAGCTCATTTGCTTTGAGGGCATAACATTGGTCAAAGTCACAGCCATCTCCCAGTTCTTCATCTAGTACCATGGCATCTTTAACATTTACCTGAATCACATGAACAAGCAGATGGGGCCTCGGCATCACCTAGATCCAAAGAAGAACACTTCCTCTGCTACACTGCCAGATTATATGCTCAAATTCTGGAGTACATTTGAATCCCTAATATTCTGACTCGTGAGATTGCTACCAACTGTATATTAGTACTTCTAAATGGGCCTCTTAATCCAAACCTTGTCAATGCACAATTTGATATATACATCAATGAGGGACAGCTGTGAGTGTATGTTAGAGGAAATCTTATACTGTTACTGTGTTTGTGGCATACCTGCAGCTTTTATTGCACTTGTCTTCCTTTGTAAAACCATACTTTAATTATAATCGGTAACCGAACTGCACTTCATGGGTGGTTACAGATAATTCCAAGTATATATAGCCGTGCATAAATATCAAAAGAAAGTGGTGTCATAGAGAGATACAGCACTGAAACAGGCCCTTCGGCCCACCGAGTCTGTGCCAACCAACAGCCACCCATTAATACGAGGCTGCGTTTGTTGACACTGCTACCACTAGGTGGCGCTGCAGTGGCACATGCCCAAATGCAGCATGTGCCACTAAAACATCACAGTCTGCGACTTCAGGCAGCTGCCAGGACTAAAGATGGCGCTGCTCAAATAATCACTTGAAGGCAACCTAACCTAAACACATGGCAACACACAATGGCCGGAGGGAGAGAGCGAGTGGGACGGGGCGGGAGCGGAGCGGGCCGGGGGTGAGTGAGTGGTCCGGGGGGGGGTGGTAGTGGAGTGGCCGCAGAGAGCAGTGAGGGGGGGGGAGTGGAGCAGCCAGACAGCGCGGGGAGGGGGGGAGCGTGGTGACGGGGGGAACGGAGCGGCCGGAGAGCGCAGCGAGGGAGGGAGGAGGGGTGCATCTTTCTGCGCATGTGCCATACGCTTGCAACAGCAAAAGACATACCGGCCGGTCTCCACACCAGGCGACACCAAGGTCTTCGGCCGCTCGCTCCCCGTGGCTCTCTACGGCCTCTCGCTTCCAGCCCCCGCCATCCAGCCACTCCGTCCAGCTGCAGATCCCCCATCCAGCTGCTCTCTCCCCTACTTCTCAACTGTACTACAGGCATTCCAGCTGTCTAGTCCTTGCTTTTTGCATCCCCCTCTTCAGGCAGTTCTGAATTTAACTCCCTCCCACTGCCCCCCCAACCCCCCCTCCCCACCAAGGACCACAGTTGAATATCTAAAGTGTAGTTGCAAAGTCGGGAAAAATATAATCAAAAACCTCAACAATTCCGTGTTTAATTATTGAGAAATTTTATTAAGTACATGAAGCATTCGAGGCACTGCTGTGCATGGATACATGAGTGCTGTGTCGCCAACATTCCCGTGAGACAGACAGGCCGAGTCTCTGCTATGCAGAACTAAAGAGATTGTTCCTGGAGAGCCTTGTGGTGAATGAACGCTTGGCTCTCTATTCCACGACTGTATTGTCCATGTGAAGAAGGCAAAGTCACAAGAGTCTGAGTTCAGTCTATTCTTGGTGAATGTTCCCCAAGCGCATCCCAATGTGCATTCCCACTTCATCCATAAATGCAAGGTTCCTTTCCACATCGTGACAAGCTCCGCAGCATGATCCGGTTGCCTTCGTTGCTTGAATGCAGACCTTAAGTCTGAAGGATTGTTTTCTCAATGGCAAGTTTTACATGAAAAGAAATGAAGAAAATCAGTGTCAGAGCTTCCCTCCCTCCATCCACTGAAATTACTGTTGTGCACACCTTTTTAAGTTCTGCAGTGAAGGCACCAATTGATAACATTGCCAATGAAGCACTTATTACCCACTTCAGATGCAGGAATCAGCACATCCTTGCGTCCTCTCCTGCACTGCCTCCGTTGCTTGAATGCCATCCGAAAGTCTCAAGGATTGTTTTCTTGAGGGCGTGTTTTACATGAAAAGAAATAAGGAAAGAACATCAGTGTCAGAGCTTCCCTCCCTCCAATTAAATTACTGTTGCACATGCTTTATGTTCTGCAGTAAAGGCATGTACTGATAACACCGCCAATGAATCACTTAGTACCCACCTCAGCTGAAGGAGTCCGGATGATGTTACTGCCCCTATCTCGTGATGGTTCAATGCTGCTCTCAGGGACAACGTGAATGATGTGAGGGTGCTGGAAAAAGAAGCACATTTCTTTTGGACTATGACCATAAAGCAGGCCATTTAGCCCAGCCGTTCCCTGCTAGTGGTTATGCTACTCCTGCGCCTTCCCATCCGCTCCCATTTAATACTGCTGACTACTGTCAGCATCGCCTTCCATTTCTTTCGCTCTCATCTACCTTTGCCTTAAAGCAACATTGGGGATGGAGAACGGTGTGGCTGCACTCCCACCTCACCAGTTGTGCACGCAGCAAGAGCATTCACATTCGTGCTACCACTGGATATGGCATGCTTGTTTCTTTTAGTGCTCAGTCACTTCTTGCTGAATGTTCCCCAAGTGCTTGACCCCTTTGGACGCCTTCTCTGCTTGACAGGCAGCAGCTGGCAATTGCGGAGTCTCTCAAGGCTCTGCATGGTTGTTTCAAGGGCGGATGGGGAAACAGGGATGTGTGTCCATGTGCACTGCTCTGATGGGTGCAGTAACAGGTGGCTGAATATCAGTGTCCATCGGTATGGTGATTGGCTCCGACAGTATGACTGAACAGCAAGGAGAGGGTCCCGCAGGTGGGGGAAGTGGAGCTGTGAACAGGCAGGCGTACGTACGGTCCATCAGCTCATTAGGCCAGGGGATGAAATGTTCAGGATCCATGGATTGTGGCACGCGACTGATGTCCAGCTCGTGGCCACCTCTGTCCGAAGGTGCCTCCAGGCAAATTGTTGACCGCACAGGAAACATGAGATGAGATAAGAAATACAGCAGGCACTCCGTAGAAACTTTACAGAAAAGAAAGTGACCATTTTAGATGGAAAGCTGTTTGCTGGACTGGAGCACATACAGTGCCCCAGACAATGGAAATGTTTTCAGAGCAAATTCCCACAGCACAGCAACTTCCCTTGGAGCAATCTCCTCTATCTAATAAAAATGAAGCAGACTGAAATCTCCAAAACGACTAAATAATCACGATAAAATGCCAGAAAATGCCCGACGAAACCTCTCCTCCTTCCACTTTCAGAAACTCGCGTCGAAGCTTGACGCATGCGTGAATATCCGAAGGTCGATGCATGCGTGAATACCTGTTGGCGTTGCATTGCTGTACGCGTAAAGCGCATGCGCAGAGGTCAACCAGGCGTGTTGCCTGAAGGTGCACACATCACGCGATGACGTCATCGGCGCATGCGTTAACCAGTCCTGGCAAGTCGGAACACAGCGCACGCGCAGAGAGGAGGAGCCCGTCTGCGCATGTGCACACCTTGGCGCAGCCTGATGACATTAGTGGCCAGCTGCGTTGTCAGGAATCACTACGTTTATACTAATCCTACATTAATCCCATATTTCCTACCACATCCCCACCATTCTCCTACCACCTACCTACACTAGGGGCAATTTACAATGGCCAATTTACCTATCAACCTGCAAGTCTTTGGCTGTGGGAGGAAACCGGAGCACCTGGCGGAAACCCATGCAGTCACAGGGAGAACTTGCAAACTCCGCACAGGTAGTACCCAGAACCGAACCTGGGTTGCTGGAGCTGTGAGGCCGTGGTGCTAACCACTGCGCTGCTGTGTTGCGTGTTTTTATTTAAAACTGTTCCTGTGTAAAATAAAGCCAGTTTAGTCTTAATGCGGTATACTTGTGTTGTTTAGTGGTAAATCCTTTCAAATCAATTGAAATTAATGCTGATAGTGAACTTATTAGTACACTGATTTTATTGTTGCTACGTAAGAATATAAGAAATAGGAGCAGAAGACGACCACATGGCCCCTTGAGCCTTCTCTGTCATTCAGTAAGAACATAGCTGATATTTTACCTCACCTCCACTTTCTTCCCTATCCCCCATATCTCTGATTCCCATAATGTTGAAAAAATTTATCTCCGTCTTGAATACATTCAACAACTGAGCATTCGCAGCTCTTTGGGTTAGAGGATTCCAAAGATTCACAACCCTGTGAGTGAGGAATTTTTTCATTTCAGCCCTAAATGGCCGCTCCTTTATTCTGAGACTGTGACTCCTGTTCTAGACACTCCAGCCAGGGGAAACAGCCTCCCAGCATCTACCCTGTCAAGCCCTCCAAGAATTTTATACATTTCAATGAGATCACCAAAATTGAACTGATCTTAATATGGTCAGCACATCTGTTTTAAGATATTGCTTTACTGTAGTTCTCAGTTTCAAGTAGAATGTATGACTTTGTAGAAAGCAGCAAGTTATTGAACATTTAGTAACTTTATTTCCCTCTTTCCTCCCATGCTTTTTCATCAGCCACATTCACCTCCACGTTATCAGCCAAGACTTTGATTCCCCTTGCTTGAAGAACAAAAAGCATTGGAATTCATTTAATACAGATTATTTCCTAGAATCAGAAGGTAAGTAGAACATCCACTTACATCAATGTTTTTTAAATGTTTCTGCATTGGGTGCATTCCCAGTGTGTCAGCCGTGGCTCAGTTGGTAGTACACTCGCCACTCCAGGACTTCACAAAAATCGAGGCTAACACTCCAGTGCAGTACAGATGGAGTACTGCACTGTCAGAGGTGCCATCTTTCAGATGAATCGTTAAACCGAGGCCCTGTCTGCCCCCCCTCAGGTGGACATGAAAGATCCCATGGCACTATTTTGAAGAGCAAGGGGGTTCTCCCCAGTATTCTGGGCTAATATTTATCCCTCAAGCAACGTAAACAGATTATCAGGTCATTATCACATTGCTGTTTGTGGGAACTTGCTGTGTGCAAATTGGCTGCTGTGTTTCCTACATTACAACAGTGACTACACTTCAAAAATATTACATTGGCTGTAAAGCACTTTGAGTCGTCCGGTGGTCGTGAAGGGCTCTATATAAATGCAAGTTTGTTTTTTTTTTCCCTGGGACCTTTGTTCAAACTGCCCAAATGAAAACAATGTTATCATTTAGCTACAGCAATAGAAACATGCTAATAAATCACATATAGATATCTGGTAACAGATTATTTTGATGACCTTGAAATCCTGTTCAAAATTTATAATTTGTGTGAAATAAATTATTTTCCATAGACTGCTTAATAGTTCGATTGGTTAATAACCTTTGCTTTTAAATTTAATGTTTGTGAATATTTCTGTATCCATCTTTCCATCAACCTTTGTCATTTATTCTCCTGCGACAGTAATAATTTCAAATCAGCAGAGCATATTTTAAATAACAGTATTACATAATATGTACAGCACAGAAAATGCCTATTTGGCTCAATTAGTCTACGCCAGTGTTTATGCTCCACCTGAGCCTCCTCACACTCCTCTTCATCTCACTCTATCAGCATATCTTATTCTTATCTCCCTTGTGGTTATCTAGCTCTCCCTTAAATGTATTTATGCTATTTGCCTCAACTACTCCTTGTGGTAGCACATTCCAGATTCTGACCACTCTCTGGGTAAAGATGTATCTCCCGAATTCCCTATTGGATTTATTACTTACAATCTTATATTTATAGCCCCTAGTTTTAGACTCCCCCACAAGTGGAAACATCTTCTCTATGTCTACCCTATCAAACCCTATAATGTCATCGCTCAGTCTCTTTTCTAGAAAAAGGAGCCTCAACCTGTTCAATCGTTATAGCGCCTCAGTTCTGGTATTGTCCTTGTAAAAGATCTGGTATTCCACCTACTTCATTGGCTTGACCTCCAGTGCGGCCGTGCTAGCCTATTGCTGCTCCCTCCATTCCTACCCTTCTCCCCGTGCCCCACCTCCCACCTTTCTAATTTCCCCTTTTCCACCCCTTCACCTCCTCCCCTACTTCCCTGTTCTTCTACATTCTTTCCACTTCCCTATTCCCTACTCTCTGGCGGGAGGTTCAGGATGTTTTACTACGTTAAGGTGCTATAAAATGCAAGTTGTTGAGGCTGTAATCGCCGCATGACCAGTTTACATAGACAGTTTCCATTATAAATGTGGGCACAGCAGTTTATAATAAAGATGTATGAATAAAACGGGGACTGATGTACGTACTGCAGGCTTTCATCCAATTATTTCTCGCCCTCCAACCCCACTTCTCTTGAATATGACACTCGGTCTTGACTGTTCCTGTACAATGTCATAACAATGAGAATATTGGTGAATTATTCCCTTCACGTTTCCGCTTTCTACAAGCCAATGTCTCTCTCGTGCATCCCCTGATCTATTAAAAGTTACTCTTATTTGTTGTCACAATTTACTGTGGTGCCAACCTTGGGAAAGGTCCAAGGTAAGCCAGCTTGGAGTTTTCATTTCCTCTGTCAGGGATCCTTATGTAAAGAAAATTACAAGCTTAACATTTATACATTACCTTAAGTCACACCCGCTTCACAAACAATTTATTACATTGAGTTTATTAGGCCCTCTGAGTGAATTGCAGGGCTGAAGTATTTTTTATTCATTCATGCGACGTGAGCATCGCTGGCAAGGCTCTAATTGCCCTTAAAGTGGTGGTGAGCTGCCGTCTTCAACTGCTGCAGTCATTGTGGTGTAGGTACGCCCACAGTGCTGTTTGGTCAGGTGCGGTGGGAGGGCGGGGAAGCTCCAGGTTTTTGACCCAGAGACAGTGAAGGAATGGTGATATAGTTCCAAGTCAGGATGGGGTGTGACTTGGAGGGGAACTTGCAGGTTGTGGTGTTCCCATGCGTCTGCTGCCCTTGTCCTTCTAGCTGATAGAGGTCGCAGGTTTGGAAGATGCTGTCATAGTCATGTTGAAGGAGCCTTGGCGAGTTGCTGCAGTGCATCTTGCAGATGATATATGCTGCTGCCACTGTGCGTCGGTGGTGGAGGGAGTGAATGATTAAGGTGGTGGATGGGGTTCCAATCAAGTGGGTTGCTTTGTCCTGAATGGTGTTGAGCTTCTTGAGTGTTGTTGGAACTGCACCCATCCAGGCAAATGGAGAGTATTCCATCACACCCCTGACTTGTCGATGGGGAAAAGGCCTTTGGGTAGTCAGGAGGTGAGTACTCACTGCAGAATTCCCAGCCTCTGACCTGCTCTTGAAATCGCAGTATTTATATACTTTAAGTTTCTGGTCAGTTGTTACCCCGCCCCTACCAGGATAGGATATCGATGGTGGGAGATTCAGCGATGGTAATGCCTTTGAATGTCATGGGGAGATAGTTAAACACTCTCTTGTTAGAGATGGTCATTGCCTGGTACTTATATGGCACGAATATTACTTGCTACTCATCAGCCCAAACTTGAATGTTATACAGATCTTGCTGCATGTGGGCATGGACTGCTTCAGTATCCGAGGAGTCACAAATGGTACTGAATACTGTGGAATCATCAGCAAACATCCCCACTTCTGACTTTTGGAGGGAAGGTCATTGATGGAGCAGCTGAAGATGGTTGGGCCTAGGACACTACCCTAAGGAACCCTGCAGCTGGGCTAATTGGTCTCCAACAACCACAACTATCTTCCTTTGTGGTCAATGTGACTCTAACCAGTGGAGAATATTCTCCCTTACTCTTGATGTGCAAGGGGTTGAGAATAATCCAAGCTTATTTCACTAAGACACTCTGAGCAATCGGAGGAGACGTTCCTCCTTTGGTTCAGACTAGATTCCAAAAAAGTCCGTTATTGAGTGAGAGATTTTGTCCCAGCTAACTTCTTTACACCTTAACTGTTGCCAGCTTGTTCTTTTTATTAAAAAAAAATGTGGACAAACTGGAATCTAAGAGCCCTTCTTGAAGTATACTAATACTAATGTTTTTATTTTTAACTTCACTAGATGTGATGAAGATGGTAGAACTGGATGGAAAGGTGACAGTGAAGGATGGAATGACTGAGTTATTAAAACTGCCACTCATGTGCCATGTCTGCCAACAGCAACAATCCACCATTCCACAATTGAAAGAGCACTTGAAAAAGCATTTGCCTTGAAAAGTTCAGCAGTCCCCAATGCTTCCACGAGCCTCTCCAACAGCATTCACTCAACAGATTTCCATTCATTGTTCAGCTGTGCAGGTTAACGAGAAACATTCGTTAGTGGTGTCATCAGCCAATAAAGAATGATGAAGCATTCCAGTGAAATACCCAGTTATGTACATGTCTTGTAACCCTTCTAAATGACAAAGCTGTGTCATCTGCTGACAATATTCTGTTGTTTCAGTGGGGAACTGTTGGTATTCAGCGAAAGACTGTTTTATGTTGGTGTTTTTAACCTTTAGCAACAGAATGTGATGGCTGAGCCATTGATACAGACATTGTTCCAGCACTGTAGTCAGTCATACAGAGGTTAGAGTTGCACACCATATTTAGACTATTACAGCACAGAAATTTACCAAGTTATCTAAACAAGGCCCATCTCTCATTTTGAGAATGGGAACGTAATGATTCCTGTATTATGCCAGGGAAGGTTGAAGTGACAGTTCCAACCTTATAGTTCCAGTAAACATTTCCACATTCCAATTACAAAATAGTGTTGAATACAATTGTTAGATTAATACATTTAATTTGGAAAAAGTTAGATCAATAGGACTCATGGTTGATTTATAGAAAAAGCTGCATCTGAACCTTGGACAATACGATAGATTCTTTTGAAAGGGAAAAGGTATGACTTGATTTAATTGAATCGAATTTATGTTAATTTGGTTACAAAAGCTAAATTCAAAAATTCTGGTTTTCTGGAAATTTGAGGATGTATTTGTTTTATTAAAAGAGCATTCATAAACAGTATGTTATTGATATACTGGTACTCTGCCTATCCAAGTCCCTACCCCAGCCCCAAAATCATCATCGACCTTCCTAGTCTGCTGCCATCCCAGGCTTGTCTCCCTCTTGGATAATCCTATAGTTTCCCTCTCTGCCTCCCTCGAGGCATTTGGCGCTGACTAATTATGAGCAGCAACCCCCCTGCCTAACCTATTCTCTTGCTGAACTACTCGCCCATTGCACAGGCTGAAGGCTAAATTTGTCATCTTCTCTGTCCAACTCACTGCTCCAGCTGCTGATCCTATGGCCTATTCCAGCGTATCAGTTGTCACCGTCCCTCTCTGCATCTCCCTCCAGAATGTCCGTTCACTTGTCAAGGCCCTCGCCATCAGTGAGTTTATTGTGGGTGATTGCATTGGCATTATGGTCTTGATGGAAATCTGGCTGAGGGGTGATGACCCCTTCCCTAAATGAAGCTTCCCCCACCTGGCTATACCTTCCACCACTTGCCCCGTCAAAACTGTTGCGATTGTATTGTGGTGCTTATCACCAGATCACACCTTGGCCAAATCCCCTACTCCTCTGGCACTTTCTCCTCCTTTGAGCATCTCACCTTATTCCAAGTATCTCGCCTTGTTCCACCCTCTCACCTCTTATTTAAAATCCTTGTGCTCGACCACTTTCCCAAGTACCATAATGATTTTCTCACTCGGATATCTTCACTCTTTTCCTCCCTCAGCCTCTGCACCGAGCGACTTCTCATCCTTGGTGATTTCACCCTCCATCTCAACTCAGCATGTTTGCTCCTCTGAGTTCATTGTCCTCTTATCTTTCCTTATCTCTCCCTCCATGTAAACTCCGCAACCCATATTCACGGCAGCCTCCTTGATCTGCCATCGCTTGTGGCCTCACTACTCTCATCATCTTTGGCCTCCTTATCTCGAGAGACAATGGGTAAGCGCCTGGAGGTGGTCAGTGGTGTGTGGAGCAGCGCCTGGAGTGGCTATAAAGGCCAATTCTAGAGTGACAGGCTCTTCCACAGGTGCTGCAGAAAAATTTGGTTGTCGGGGCTGTTACACAGTTGGCTCTTCCCTTGCGCCTCTGTCTTTTTTCCTGCCAACTGCTTTGTCTCTTCGACTCGCCACACTTTAGCCCCGCCTTTATGGCTGTCCGCCAGCTCTGGCGAACGCTGGCAACTGACTCCCACGACTTGTGATCAATGTCACAGGATTTCATGACACGTTTGCAGACGTCTTTAAAGTGGAGACATGGACGGCCGATGGGTCTGATACCAGTGGCGAGCTCACTGTACAATGTGTCTTTGGGGATCCTGCCATCTTCTATGCGGCTCACATGGCCAAGCCATCTCAAGCGCCGCTGACTCAGTAGTGTGTATAAGCTGGGGATGTTGGCTGCCTCGAGGACTTCTGTGTTGGAGATACGGTCCTGCCACCTGATACCAAGTATTCTCCGGAGGCAGCGAAGATGGAATGAATTGAGACGTCGCTCTTGGCTGACATACGTTGTCCAGGCCTCGCTGCCATAGAGCAAGGTACTGAGGACACAGGCTTGATACACTCGGACTTTTGAGTTCCGTGTCAGTGTGCCATTTTCCCACACTCTTGGCCAGTCTGGACATAGCAGTGGAAGCCTTTCCCATGCGCTTGTTGATTTCTGCATCGAGAGACAGGTTACTGGTGATAGTTGAGCTTAGGTAGGTGAACTCTTGAACCACTTCCAGAGCGTGGTCGCCAATATTGATGGATGGAGCATTTCTGATGTCCTGCCCCATGATGTTCGTTTTCTTGAGGCTGATGGTTAGGCCAAATTCATTGCAGGCAACCGCAAACCTGTCGATGAGACTCTGCAGGCACTCTTCAGTGTGAGATGTTAAAGCAGCATTGTCAGCAAAGAGGAGTTCCCTGATGAGGACTTTCCGTACTTTGGACTTCGCTCTTAGACGGGCAAGGTTGAACAACCTGCCCCCTGATCTTGTGTGGAGGAAAATTCCTTCTTCCGAGGACTTGAACGCATGTGAAAGCAGTAGGGAGAAGAAAATCCCAAAAAGTGTGGGTGCGAGAACACCGCCCTGTTTCATGCCACGCAGGATAGGAAAGGGGTCTGATGAGGAGCCACCATGTTGAATTGTGCCTTTCATATTGTCATGGAATGAGGTGATGATATTTAGTAGCTTTGATGGGCATCCAATCTTTTCTCATCATATCAATCACGGAAAAGGTAATCTCTGATCACTTCCTTATATTGCTCTCTACCCACATCCCTTTTCCATCTCCCAATGCTACCTCCTTTGTCTGCCCCGGAAAAAAACTTTCCCAATTCACTTTCCACTGAATTTGCAAAATCCCAACTGTCTACCCTTTGACCTTCCATGACATTTTTGCAGTCACTGATGTTCTCAACCACACCCTCACCTCCACCTTTGAAACAGTAGCACTCAGTAAAAACTGTTATTCTCTCTCACCCTGGCCGCTCCCCCAGCATGACCCTCATCTCTGTTACTTTATGTCCAAGGGACATAGACTTGAATGGTTTCACCATTTACCGCCAGATTTGGCTGGACCATGTAAAGCACTATCTGGCCCTGATCTCATCTGCTGAAACTGCTCACTATTCCAGGATCATCCTGGAATGCAAAGGTAACCCGCAGCTTCTTTACTGCAAACCATCTCCTTAAATCTTCTCTCTCCAACAACAAGCGTGAGGAACTCATGGACTTCTTTGTCAATACGATTGAGACTATCCAATGTACTGGCTTCCTCTAGCCCATAAAGCCCAACTTCCTCTAAAGTTCCCCTGCCCTAGCCCTGAATTCACATCTTTCTATAGTTTCTCTCCTTTCTCTCCTCATACTCTCTCCAAGCTCATTTGATCCACAAGCCCCACCCCATGCTCTCTCAATCCTATTCCAACTTCCTGGCCACCCAACTTCCCTTCCTGGTTCCCTTGTTAGCTGATACTGTTAATGGTTCTCTCACTCTTTAGGTACTATTCCTCCTTCAAATCTGCCATCATCACCCATCTCAAAAAAACAACCCTTCACCCCACCGTCCTTGTAAACTACCGCCCCATCTCCAAAATCCCTTTCCTCCCCAAAGTACTTGAAAGTGTTATTGCCTCCCAAACCCATGCCCATCTTTCCTGAAGCCCCATGATTGAATCCTTCCAATTAGGATTTCCACCCCCTGCCACAGTTCTGAAACGGCCCTTATCAAAGGCACAAATGACAGCCTATGTGACAGTGCTAAAGGTGAGCTTTCCCTCAAACTGTCTGCAGTTGTTGACACAGTTGGCCTCTCCATTATCATCCAGCTGATTGGGACTGCTCTCACCTGTCAGAGTTATACAGCACAGAAACAGGCACTTCGGCCCATCGTGTCTGTGTCAGCCATCAAGCACCTATCTATTCCAATCCCATTTTCCAGTATTTGGCCTGTAGCCTTGTATGCTATGGCGTTTCAAGTGCTCATCTAAATACTTCTTAAATGTTATGAGGGTTCCTGCCTCTACCACCCTTTCAGGCAGTGTGTTCCAGATTCCAACCACCCTCTGGGTGAAAAATATTTTCCCTCAAATCCCCTTTAAACCTCCTGCCCCTTGCCTTAAATCAATGCCCCTAGTTATTGGCACCTCTGCCAAGGGAAAAGGTTTCTTCCCATCAATGTCCCTCATAATTTTGTATACTTCAATCAGATCCCCCCTCAGCCTTCTCTGCTCTAAGGAAAACAATCCTAGCCTATCCAGTCTCTCTTCATAGCTGAAATGCGCCAGCCCAGGCAACATCCTGATGAATCTCTGCACCCTCTCCAGTGCAATCGCATCCTTCCTATAGTGTGGCAACCAAAACTCTACCCAGTACTCCAGTTGTGGCCTAACTAGCGTTCTATACAGCTCCATCATAACCTCCCTGCTCTTGTATTCTATGCCTCGGCTAATAAAGGCAAGTATCCTATATGCCTTCCTAACCACCTTATCTACCTGTGCTGCTGCCTTCAGTGATCTATGGACAAGCACACCAAGGTCCCTCTGACCCTCTGTACTTCCTAGGGTCCTACCACCCATTGTGTATTCCCTTGCTTTGTTAGTCCTCCCAAAATGCATCACCTCACACTTCTCAGGATTAAATTCCATTTGCCACTGCACTGCCCATCTTACCAGCCCATCTATATTGTCCTGTAATCTAAGGCTTTCCTCCTCACTATTTATGACACCACCAATTTTCATCTGCATGTCATCTGCGAACTACTGATCATACCTCCTATATTCATGCCTAATCATTAATGTCCTACAAACAGCAAGGATCCCAGCACCGATCCCTGCGGTACACCACTGGTCACAGGCTTCCAATCGCAAAAACAACCCTCGACCATCACCTCCTGCCGCCTGCCACTAAGCCAATCTTGGATCCAATTTGCCTAATTGCACTGGATCCCATGGGCTCTTACCTTCTTAAAGGCCCACATGGGAGATTGGTTATCAAAAGCCTTACTGAAGTCCATGTAGATTACATCAACTGCTTTACCCTCATCTACACATCTAGTCACCTCCTCAAAAAATTCAGTCAAGTTTGTTAGACGTGATCGCCCCTTGACAAAGCCATGCTGACTATCCCTGATTAATCCCTGCCTCTCCAAGTGGAGATTAATCCTGTCCCTCAGAATGTTTTCCAATAGTTTCCCTACCACTGATGTTAGACTCACTAGCCTGTAATTACCTGGTTTATCCCTGCTACCCTTCTTGAATAATGGTTACATATTTGCTGTCCTCCAGTCCTCTGGCACCTCTCCTGTGGCCAGAGAGGATTTGAAAATTTGTGTCTGAGCCCCTGCTATCTCCTCCCTTGCCTCACATAGCCTGGGATAGTTCTCATCTGGGCCTGGGGATTTAGCCACTTTTAAAACCACTAATACCTCCTCCCTTTCAATGCTAATTTGTTTGAGTATATCACAATCCCCCTCCCTGATCTCTACAACTACATTCACCTTCCCCATAGTGAACACAAATTAAAAGTAATCATTTAAAACCTCACCTACGTCCTCCGGCTCCACACATGCTTTGGTCCCTAATGGGTCTTACTCTTTCCCTGGTTATCCTCTTGCCCTTAATATACTTATAAATGCCTTGGGATTTTCCTTTATCTTGCCCGCCAATGTTTTTCATGTCCCCTTTTTGCTCTCCTAATTACTTTTTTAAGTACCCCCCTACACATTCTATACTCCTCTAGGGCCTCTGCTGTTTTCAGCTCTCTGAATCGGCCATAAGCCTCCTTTTTTTTCCCTTATCCAATCCTCTATATCCCTTGACATCCAGGGTTCCCTGGACATGTTGGTCCTACCCTTCATCTTTACGGGAACATGTTGATCCTGAACTCTCACTATTTCCTTTTTGAATGACTCCCACTGGTCTGATGTAGACTTTCCTACAAGTAGCTGCTCCCAGTCCACTTTGGCCAGATCCTGTTTTATCACATTGAAATTGGCCTTCCCCCGATTCAGTACCTTTATTTCTGGTCCATCTTTGTCCTTTTCCATAACGACCTTAAATCTTACAGAGTTATGGCCACTATCCCCAAAATGCTCCCCCATTGACACTTCTACCACTTGTCTGGCTTCATTCCCCAGGATTAGTTCCACCCCTTCTGTTGTAGGACTTTCTACGTGCTGGCTCAAAAAAGCTCTCCTGTATGCACTTTAAGAATTCTGCCCCCTTTAAGCCTTTTGCACTAAGACTATCCCAGTTAATATTGGGGAAGTTGAAATCCCCTACTATGATTACCCTTTTATTTTTACACCTCTCTGAGATTTGCCTACATATCTGCTCCTCGATCTCTCCCTGACTATTTGAAGGCCTGTAGTATGCTCCCAGCCAAGTGATTGCCCCCTTTTTGTTTTTAAGTTCTACCCATATGGCCTCATTTGAGGAACCTTCGAAGATATCATCCCTCCTTACTGCAGTAACTGACTCCTTGATCAACAGTGCAATGCCACCTCCTCTTTTACAGCCCCCCCACCCTCCCTCCCCAACCCTCATCATGCCTGAAGATTCTATACCCTGGAATATTGAGCTACCAGTCCTGCCTTTCCCTCAACCATGACTCTGTGATAGAAATATTATCATATTCCCATGTGTTAATCAATGGCCTTAATTCATCTGCCTTACTTGTAAGACTCCTTGCGTTAAAATAGATGCAATCCAACCTTGCATTATTTGCTTGTGCCTTAACAGGTCTATATTTGTTCTGCCTTCCAAATTGACTTAATTTCTGTTCTATATTTGGCTGTACATCACCCCCTACTGTACCTCCACTCTGTATCCCATCTTCCTGCCAAATTAGTTTTACCCCCCCCCCCCCCCCCCCACCCCACACACACACACACACACACACACAACAGCACTCCAAAACCTCCCAGCAAGGATGTGGTCCCATTTCCGGTTCACGTGCAACCCGTCCAACTCATATAGGTCCTACCTTCGCCAGAAACAGACCCAGTGATCCAGGAAACTAGAGCCCTCCCTCCTGCACCATGTCTTCAGCCACACATTCATCTGCTCTATCCTTCTATTCCTATATTCACTAGCACGTGGCACCAGGAGTAATCCAGAGATTACAACCTTTGAGGCCCTGCTTTTTAATCTGCTACCTAGCTCCCTAAATTCTTGTTGCAGGACCTCATCCCTCTTTCGACATATGTCGGTGGTACCAATGTGAACCACAACCCCTGACTGTTCACTCTCCCCCTTCAGAATGTCCTGCAGCGGCTCCGTGACATCCTTGACTCTAGCACCAGGGAGGCAACATACCATCCTGGAGTCACCTTTGCGGCCACAGAAACGCCTATCTGTATCCATTACGATAGAATCCTCTATCACAGTAGCGCTCCCACTCTATTTTTCCTCCCCTCCTGTGCAGCTGAGCTACCTGTGGTGCCCCAGACTTGGCTCGCTGCATTCCCTTGAGAAGCTATCTCCCTCAACAGTATTCAAAGTGTAAAATCTGTTAGAGAGGGAGATGCATCCAGGGGACTCCTGCACTACCTGCGTAGTTCCTCTACTCTGACTGGCAGTAACCCATTCTCTTTCTGCCTGCAGTCTTTACCTGCGGTGTGACCACCTCCCTTTACGTACTATCCATGACGATCTCAGCCTCGCGGATGCTCCAGTGTCCCCAGCTGCCGCTCCAGATCCGAAATGCAGATTTTGAATAGCTGCAGCTGGAGACACTTCCTGCACACGTGTTCACCCTGGACACTGGAAGTGTCCCTGACTTCCCACATTGCACAGGAGGAGCTGCACTGCAGATTGCCGAGCTGCCCTGCCATGACTTACCCTTAATTTACTCAAAAATTTGAGATTATTTACATTGGGGACCTTGATTCCTTAAAAAAACACTACATACTATATAAAAAAAATTAGTAATAATTACTATTTACAGGCACTAATAGCTGTTACTTACCCAACCAATCAGTTTACAGATTTCCTGTGATGTCACGAAGTCTTTTTTCCCTCTTTTGAACCACAGCGCGTGCTGTGAGAGAGAGAGCCTGCCCTGCCACTGCTCCAGTCCTCAGGTAGGTAAGGGCCTCGAGCCCCGCTCTCTCTTCATGTAGGTCCTGCTCCAAATCCGCCTCCTCCCAGGTCCGCCTCAGGTAGGTGAAGAATAGTTCCATTCTTATCTATTTAATCATAGCCAGAGAATCACCATCAATGACTTTTCTTTCTGCTCCCACGCCTTTACCTCTGGTGTCCCTCAAGGATCTATCCTTGGTCCCCTTCGATTTCTCATCTGCATGCTGCCCCTCAGTGACGTAATCGGAAAACACAGCGTCAGTTTTCATGTACAATGGTGATGCCCAACTCTGCCTCACCACCACCGCTTTTGCTTCCTCCGCTGTCTGTAAATCATCAGACTGCTTATCTGACACCCAGTACTGGATGAGCAAAAATTTCTTCCAATTAAATATTGGGAAGACTGAAGCCATTGTCTTTGGCCCCCACGACAAACTCTTTCCTCATCACCGATTCCATCCCATTCCCTGGCAGCTGGTTGAGACTGAATCAGACTGTTTGCAGGTGTCCTATTTGACCTGGAGATGAGCTCTGACCAAATATCTGTGCCAAGACTGCAACTCTGTAACATCAACCAACTCTGCCCCTGCCTCAGCTCATTACTAAAACCTTCATCCATGTCTTTCTTACCACCTGTTATGACCAGGTGAGAAGGGGTCTAGCGGTTCCCTCTCAGCCTTTGCCTGGTTTAACCGTAACAGGGTTTAATTTGAAAACACCGTGTTTTTAGCTCCCCCTCAGTGAATGCTTGTTCACTGCTCCAATTGCAAGGCAAAGAAATCGAACAGGTTTCCTTAGATCTAAACAAGAAAGCTGGAAGTTTATTAATCTTAAGCTCTAATCCAGTTAACGACTACGGATATGCGACGCGACCATGCTAGCATACATACGCGATAAACACACATGCAGATAGAGACAGAAAAAGTAGAAAAGAATAAAGGGGAAAAGTTTGAGGCAATATCGGAATTATAATTACAGTCCTTTAAATTCAATGAGGAGTGCTCAGTTGCTGGCAAATCATGCTGTTCGTTGGGGCCCAGTTCACGCTTCAGCTTGCTTTGATGTCGGAGTCTTTTCTTTCTTAAGGTTTACGTGTCTTCCATGGGTCTGGTGGCTTGGGAGAAAGCAAGAGAGAGACAGCCAGGCGAGACGCTTCCTTGTTCCAGCTTCAGTTGCAAACTGCCTTCTGTCTATGTGACATAATTCAACTCTAAGTTGGCCAGCAGGTCAGTCATGTAACTAACTGGCTTAACCACTCCTGCGTTTGTGGATTGTATCATCTTAGCAGTCCCTGGAATGCGCTTCCTTACACCTTCAATGTCTGGTGATCAAAATCCACTTGGGTCAAATTGGACCAGGGAATAGTCCTTTGTCTCCACAAGCATCGTCCCTTAGTATGCAAATGTCCTCCAGTCAAAGGTCTGGTGATCTCTTTACAAGTTATTTCCTCACTCCAGCAACAGTTTAAAATCAATGTTCCTATGGCGAAATTAATATGCCTCATTCTTGGCAGGTGGGGGGCTGCATGACACCTCCAGATTCGACTATTACAATGCTGGTCTCCCACAATACAACCTTTGTACAATTAAGGTCATCCAAAACTCTGCTGCCCATGTCCTAACGCACAAAGTTCTGTTCACCCATCACCCCTGTGCTCGCTGACCTACACTGGCTCCCAGTTAAGCAATGCCTCAATTTTAAAATTCTCATCCTTGTTTTCAAATCCCTCAGGCCTCACCCCTACCTATCTCTGTAATCTCCAGCCCCATAATCCTCTGAGCTCTCTGCATCCCTCTAATTCTGGCTTGTTATGCATCCCCGATTTTAACATCTCTACCATTGGTGGCTGTGTCTTCAGCTGCCTGAGCCCCTGAGATCTGGAATTCCTCCGCTAAACCTCCTTTGAGACCCTCCTTAAAACCTACCACTTTTACAAAGCTTTTGGTCACCTGTCCTAATGTCTCTTTATGTGGCTCAGTGTCAAAGTTAGCTTTATAATGCTATTGTGAAGCACCTTGGGACATTTTATTATGTTAAAGGTGCTATATAAATACAATTTGTTTGAATTTGCTGATTTAGATATTGAAGTTCTAAGCTTCCTCCAGTAACCTAATGGTTAAAGGAACTGCCAGTTGAAGCAGTGCACCAGACTGAGCAGAAAGATCTCCGATTGAATTCCTGGTCTGTGCTTCTTGGTTAGCTTATCACAGGTGGGGCAACAGTTGAATCACCAGCATTGCAAGTGATTGTAGGTCAGGGTTTCTACGCCAGAGCACAATTCAACAATTCCTGGCTATGTGTGGACATCCAGTGAAGACTGATTTGTGTGATAGCCCTCACAGTGAATCCAACTCCTGACACTCCCACCTTAGACTTGCAGTTTCATGAATTTATCATCATAACCCTTAGCGCTCTTTTCTGACCAGCAAGTACTTCATTTCATACTCGTTTCCTTGTGGTCATAACTAATGATTCTGTACTTTATTGCTCTGGCACCCAAATGGCCCAGTTACTTTTTGAATAACAATTTGTGTTTGTAAAGCATGTTTAGCATAGAAAAACGCCCCAAGGTGTTTCACAGAGGACCTAAGGGAAGAAAAGCGGAAGCCAAGCCGAGGAAGGAGATAGTAGGAGTGGTTAGCAAAAAATCTGTTCACATTTTTAAGGAGGATCTGAGAGAAAGGTGATGGCTTTAGGGAGGGAATTCCCGAGCTTTGTGCCTATGTGGCTGTCAGTAGCTGAGTGAAAGAAAGGGTTGAACAGGAGGCTGGATTCAGAGAAATTGAGAGTTTTGGCAGGGGTGATGGTAATAGGATTGCTTAGAGATGTGGAGAGGCAAGGTCTGAAGGTGTTTAAAAACAAAGAGCATATTAAATTGTGGGGTGGGCAGGTGGTTTGAGGTTGGTGTGATGGCTGAGTGGGGTTTGGTGCAGGCGCTGGCGCAGTTTTAGGTGAGCTAACGCGGAGGATGAAAGGCTGGTCAGGAGAGCTTTGGAACTCTGTTTTTCTCTCCACAGGTGCTGCCTGACCTGCTGAGTATTTCCAGCAATTTCTGTTTTTGTTTCATCTTTCCAGCATCCACAGTATTTTGAGCTTCGGAATAGTCAGGTTTAGAGGTGACAAAGACATGGGTGAAGATTTCAGAGGCAGGGAAGCATCTCAAGATGGAAAGAAAAGCCACTAGTTGAGATGGCTAGGACTGGACACGAGTGCAACCAAACAAGGATAGTTCCACCAAGCTAAATGAGAGAGAGGTATGAGAGAAGGATGGTGTGGTCAACCATGTCAGAGGCTACAGAGAGATTGAGGAGAGATAATGCATCACTGTCTCACAGAATGTAATTTGGCTAGGGACACCAGTGCTGTAGGAGCATTGGAAACCTGATTGCAGAAAATTAAACAGGTTTTCAGGAGAGTTGGCCATAAATCTAAGAGACTAAAATACATTCAATGATTATGGAGAGGGAAGCAAGTTTGGAGCTAGGTCAATAGTTTGAAGGGCAGAGGGGGGCAAGGGTGTGGTTTTCTGAGGAAGGATGACAATGGCTGATTTGAAGAGTTGGTGGGATTGGGGGTGGGGGAGAAGTACCTGAGGAGACAGAACCATTTACAAATGTCAGCCAGGTAGGTAGGTTGTGTGGTCATCAGTTTCTGGGAATGGGATTCAGGGAAGCAGGGATCTTGTGGACAATTTGAGCTCAGCAAGGACATGGGGCTGGGGTTGGGGGGGGGGTGGGGGTGGGGGTGGGGGTGGGTAGATGGGAGTAAAGCCTAGCTGCCTGACCCAAACCCACCCAAACCCAACTGCATGTCAGGTTCGGGTCCGGGTTCTTTTCTGTGTCCAGCATTCGGGCTTGGGTCGAGTCAGGCTGGACTGTACTGTTTTGCTTTGTATTATTTTCATTTTAATCTACTTTTTGATGTGATTTTTTTTCTATTTCAATAACATGTTTGATATTTTCGGGTCGGGTCTGGCATGAAAAAAGATTAAAGGACTCGGGACTTGGGGCCCGGGTTGGTTGCGGTCGGGTCAGGCCCAGGTCGGGTTTTAATTTTATACCCGAGCCAGGCTTTAGATGGGAAGGGAAAACCAGAGGAAGGTAGGGATTCAAAGCTAACGTGCCAGTAGGAAGTTTGGGTTGGTGAGCAAGGCAGGGGCAGGCTGCAGATGCTGGTTGAGCAGATAATGTCTATCTTGGTGGCAAAGAAATGTATGAGCATCAACAAAAACAATCTAAACCTTTCTGAATCTGCTTGATATCATTTGCTCTGCTTTCTGTTTTGGTAACATCTGCAAACTTTTCGACATTACATGCAATAACACAGCTAAAGTCATTAACATATTCAAAATATCAAGTACCCCATCTGTAAGTAATTTCCAGACTGAAAGTTGGGCATTTATAGCACCCCCTGTTTCCTGTTTTTAAAACACATTAGCACCATACTTAATTGCTATTCCGTGACTTGTATTCCATAGTACTATTTCGAAGAAGATCAGGGAGTCCTTCTCTGATATCCTTGCCAGTTTTTATCCCCAGCCATTACCAAAACAGATGATTCGATCATTACCACATTGCTGTTTGTGGGAGCTTGCTGTGCTCAAATGGCTGCCGTGTTTCTGACATTACAACAGTGAGCACTCTCCTGAAAAGTACTTCATTGGCTGTTACGCCCTTTGGGACGTCCTGAGGTTGTGAAAGGCGCTATGGAAATGCAAGTCTTTCTTACCTTAACCATTAAATATCGTTGTGATCCATCTCAAAAAACTTTCTGAAGGTCCCGTGTGCGTTCACTGTGCCAAACAATTGAGTTTAATATAATTTCCCTTTTCCTGAATTCAGCAAATTAGTATCGGGATATCCTCCAAATGTGATGCGAGCTCTCAAAATAGTCTCAAAGACTACACCCCCCCCCCCGCCCCCGGACTGGGGAAAAGAATATCAATCTCATGATCCAACCGCAGATCTGGTAACTCCGTTTGAACGAAGTCACCATCAGCAATTGTAATGCACTTCCGCCTCATTAAATGCAAATATTTATTATCACAAAACTAGTATGGAAAATAAATATGGTGTCGATTCGTGCGGGATGGGCGTCCGATTACATGATGGGACAACCGGTCAACCTGTAGTCGACGTTGGGACGTCAGCTGCTTCATTCATCACCAAAAGCAATTTACACAGAAGGAGCCTCAGATCAACGTGTAATCTGACTTGATAATGGCCCCTGTCTGACGCCCATAGTAACGGTATCAACAAGGCTATAAAAGGTGATAATCGGGGGAGAAACAGCATTGTTATTCCATCTTAACAACGAAAGGTGACCACCGAAGAGGCTGGTTTTGTAAATGCAAGGGAAATAATCAAAAAAGAAACAGCGATGAAGTCATCAAATTTACAGATTAAGAAATGCTCCTTACCAATGGGGGTTCTCTGCAGGAAATTCCCCTCGAATACCACTCAATCGGTGAAATCAGAGCCCAGGATGACATCCTTCTCCTCAATAGACAGCCAGACAGTCAATCCTGGCAGGGTGGTCAAGGAGGTCAGGGCTCTGATGATTGACATGGGCACAGGCTACTTCAAAGCGGGGTTCGCTGGCCAAGCCAAGCCTTCGGTTGTCGTCTCTTCCATTGTGGGTAGACCCATGCAGCGGAGTGCCAAGACTGGGGACAACCGCCAGGAGAACTTCGTGGGCAGCGAGCTGAGAGCCCCCATGGAGCTGCGGCTCATCAACCCGCTCCGGCATGGCATCGTGGTGGACTGGAACGGAACCGAGGCCATCCTTTCCTACATGTTCGAGAAGGAGCTGAAGGTCCAGCCAGAGGACCATGCCGTTATGGTGGCCGACCCGCCCCTCAGCCCCACCACCAACCGGGAGAGAATGGCCGAGCTCCTCTTTGAGACCTTCAGCATCCCAGCCATCCACATCACCAGGCAGTCCCTCCTCTCCATCTATGCCTATGGGTGCACAAGTGGGCTGGTGGTGGAGAGTGGCCATGGCTCATCCTGTGTGGTCCCCATCCATGAAGGCTACATCATGCCCCACATCACTGCCACTGTGGACTATGGGGGCAGCGACCTAACCAAGCACTTGCTAAAACTCATTAACCAGAATGGGCACAAGTTAAGTGCCAGTGAGTATCACATTGTGGAGCAAATCAAACAGGAGTATTGCTACACTGCCATTGACTTTGATGCTGAGATGCGTGGTGAGACCAAAGAATGCACAGCACACTATGAGCTGCCAGATGGTAAAATTATCACAATTGGGAAAGAAAGGATCAAGTGCCCCGAAGCCCTCTTCAGTCCATCACTCATGGGTTCCAGAGAGGCTGGGCTCCACACAATAGCTCTGAACATCATCAATAAATGTGACACTAGCCTGCTGGAGGAAATGTACAAGAACATCCTACTTTGTGGGGGCTCGACCATGTTCTCCGGTTTCCGTGTTCGTTTCCAGAAAGAATTAAGGAAACTGGCACAGGATATGAACCCACAAGTGCAAGCAATTCCTGAGAGGAAATATTCAGTTTGGTATGGAGGGTCAATCCTAGCCTGTCTCAAATCCTTCCAGCAACTTTGGGTTAGCAAAAAGGATTACGATGAGCGCGGACCATTGGCTATCTATAGGAAATGTTTCTGAAGCTGTTTTAAACACTTGTATCTTTAAAAAAAATACATTGCTGATTTCCATCGTTGAATGTAACTTATTTTAATTGGAGAAAAACTGGTTTAAAACTATGGAAACATAATAAAGTCTTATAATCCGTGTGATTATTGAAATGGATGATCATGGAGATTAAGATGTGATTAGAACTAAGGTAAATACTTGGCTTCACGTAGAATCTTATTGGGTTCTGTTGACTTTGGGAACCAGGACTGCAGGCTGTGCATGTGAATTATAATAAGACCAGGAATGGACTTGGGTTTGGCTGGTATGCATGCTGCTCAGACCAATATAGAGCCAGTTGTTCTGCTCATGGTCTGGATGGGTCAATACACCAGTTAAATGTTTTCTCCTCATCTGGCAGTGTTCATTGATGTTGATTTAAATATTGCTGGTGTTGGACCACCCGGAAAGGCCTTAGGTTCTACCTCTGCTCCCTATCTGTGTAACCTCCTGCAGCCCTACAACCCTCTGAGATCTCTGAGTTCCTCCAATTCTGGCCTCTTACGCATCCCTGATTTTAATTGCTCCACCATCAGCAGCCATGTCTTCTTTTGCCTAGGTCCTAAATTCTGGAGTTTCAAATCCCACTCCAGAGGTTTGAGCCACATTGGCTGAGATTCCAATGTAATACTAAGGGACTGCTGCACTGTCTGAAGTGCTGTCTTTTAAATGAGATGTTAAACATCTGTCCTCTCAGGTGGACATATAATATCCTATGGCACTATTTTGAAGAAAAGCAGGGGAGTTCTCCCCTGTGTCCTGGCCAACATTTATCCCTCAACCAACATCACTAAATATAAAACAGATTATTTGGTCATTATCTCATTGCTGTTTATGAAAGCTCGCTGTGCACAAATTGAAAGACCTGTCCAATCTTACAGTAATTTATATATATTTGTTTGTTCATGGGATGTGGACATCACTGGCAAGGTCAGCATATATTGCCCATCCCTAATTGCCCTCGAGAAGGTCATGGTGAGCTGCCTTCTTGAACTACTGCAGTCCATATTGTGAAAGTACACCCACAGTGCTGTTACGGAGGGAGTTCCAGGTTTTTGACCCAGAAACAGTGAAGGAACAACAATATATTTCCAAGTCAGGAAGGTCTTGGAGAGGAACTTAGACCAGCTGGTGTTCCCGTGTGCCTGCTGCCCTTGTTCTGCATGTTTGGAAAGTGCTGTAGAAGGAGCCTTGGCAAGCTGCTGCAGTGCATCTTGTAGACAGTACACACAGCTGCCACTGTGTGCAGTGGTTGAGGGAGTGAATGTTTAAGGTGGTGGATGGGGTGCCAATTAAGAAGGCTGCTTTGTCTTGGATGGTGTTGAGCTTCTTGAATGTTGTTGGAGCTGCTCCCATCCAGGTAAGTGGGAGTATTCCTGACATCACACTCCTGATTTGTGCCTTGTAGATGGTGGACAGGCATTGAGAGTCAGGAGGTGAGTTACTCACTGCAGAATTCCCAGCCTCTTTCCTGCTCTTGTAGCCACTGTAGTTATATAGCTAGTCCAGTTAAGCTTCTGGTCAATGGTAACCCCAGCAAAATGATGGTGGGCGATTCAGTGATAGTAATGCCATTGAATGTCAAGGGGCGATGGGTTAGATTCTCTCTTGTTGGAGATGGTCATTGCCTAAAACTTCCGTGGCATGAATATTACTTGCCACTTATCAGCCCAATCCTGAATTTTGTCCAGGTCTTGCTGCATGCGATCACAGATTGCTTCATTATTTGAGGAGTTAGGAATAGGACTGAACACTGCAATTATCAGTGAACATTCCCACATCTGACATGATAGAGGGAAAATCAATGATGAAGCAGCTGAACATAGTTGGGGCTAGGACTCTACCCTGAGGAACTCATGCAGTGATATCCTGGCACTGAGGTGAATGATAACCATCTTCCTTTGTGCTAGGTATGACTCCATCCGGTGGAGAATTTTCCGCCAATTCCCATTGACTTCAATTTTGCTGGGGCTCCATGATGCCATATTCGGTCAAATGCAGCCTAGATGTTAAGGGCAGTCACTCTCACCTTATCTCTGGAATTTAGCTCTTTTGTCCATGTTTGGACCATGGCTGGAATGAGATCTGGAGCTGTGGCCCTGGTGGAACCCAAACTGAGAATCGGTAAGCAGTGCCATTGATAGAACTGTTGATGGCACCTTCCGTCACTGCTGATGATTGAGAGTAGACTGATGGGGCGGTAATTGACCAGATTGAATTTGTCCTGCATTTTGTGGACAGGACATATCTGGGAAATTTTCCACTTTGTTGGGTAGATCCCAGTGTTGTAGTTGTACTGGAAGATAATGTGTATATTCATATTATGTTTTTAAAGTGAATGTTAAAGACTTTATTAGATGCACGAAACCTCCTCAATTCTCCTGGTGCATTTTTTGTTCACTCTTAATTATAAAATCACTTGCATGTTGATGAAGTGGAGGAGGAGGTCATTTGGCCCATTGTACCTGTGCCAGCTTTTTGAAAGAGCTATCCATTTCATCCCACTCCTCTGTTCTTTCTCTGTAGCTCTTCAAAATGTTCCCTTCTAAGTATTTATCCAATTCCCTTTTGAAAGTTACTATAGAATCTGCTTCCAGATCATAACAACTCGCTGAGTATAAAAATGTTGCCTGTTTCCCTTCTGGCTGTTTTGTTAATTATCTTAAATCTGTGTCCTCTGGTTACCAACCCTCCTGCCAATGGAAGAATTCTCCTTACTTGCAATTATTTTTTTTTACCAAGTTGATAATAAAAGATAAAACAATTTTTTTGTCTCAAGAAAAATAAATCGAATTAAATAACCTAGGAGCTTGGACAATCTCTGCTTCTACATCTATTCATCTGCCTGCCTGTCAGATGCTCGATATCTGTTTCCTCTGACAGTGCAGAGAACATTCAAGACACAGAGATAGAAACAGCCGTTGGTTTTAGATAGTGATGTTCTATTTATATTTTAATACTAATATTGCAATTAATATTCTTGGGCTTTGCTAATTGCTTTTGGGTGAACAAAAAAGATTGCAGAAGAATGAGAACTATGGAGGCTTGATGCATCTAACAATGCCATTAACATTCATTTAAAAAAAACTCATGATTAATATAAAATTACACAATAGCTGGCAACCACAAGATTGGATAGCTCTTTCAAAGAGCCAGCATAGGTGAAATGGGCCAAATGGCCTCTTTCTGTGCTGTATGATTCTATGATTCAAACCCCAAGATGAGCCTGGCTGATTTGAATATTCATTGATTTGCCACCAGGATAGGTTCCTGATCTCAGATGGTGTGCTGAGGTCAGTAACTTCAGAGGGAGGGAAGAAGTCAACCAGCACGGATCAGGGAGATATTTCAGAGATTTTCATATAAGAGCATATGAAATAGGAGTAGGAGTAGACCATTCAGTCCCTTGAGCCTGCTCCGCCATTCAATATGATTATGGCTGGTCTTCTACCTGAATTCCACTTTTCTGCCCATTCCAGATATCCCTTGCTTCCCTGAGAGATCAAAAAAAAATCGATTGATCTCAGTCTTGAATATCTTCAACGACGGATCATACACAACCCTCTGGGGTAGAGAATTCCAAAGATTCACAACCCTCTGAGTGAAGTAATTTCTCCTCATCTCAGTCCTAAATGATCATCCCCTTATCCTGAGATAGTGCCCCTGTGTTCTAGATTACCCAACCAGAGGAAACAAGCTCTCATTGTCTACCCTGTCAAGCCCCTTCAGAATCATGTATGTTTCAATGAGATCACCTCTCATTCTTCTAAACTCTAGAGAGTATAGGCACAATTTATTCAGCCTCTCATCATAGGAGAACCTTCTCATCCCAGGAACCAATCCAGTGAACATTTGTTGTACCACATCCAAGGCAAGTATTTCCTTCCTTAGATATGGAGACCAAAACTGCGCATGGTACTCTAGGTGTGATCTCAACAAAGCCTTATGCAATTATAGCAGGTATTTTAAGTTCTCACCGTGATTTTAACCCCAAAATTCCATGGGGCCAGTTAGTAGCTTTTTCATTTCAGGAAGTCCAAGTACAGCAAGGAATTTCAGGATCAAACTGTCCATATATCAATGAATAACAGTGAAACTAAAAAGGAATATCAGAGGAATTTAAAATAAAAGCCATGTATGAGACAGGAAGTAATTACATAGAATTATAGAATGATACAGCACAGAAGGAGACCATTCAGCCCACTGTGTCTGTGTCAGTTCTTTGAAAGACTTCTCCAATTGGTTCCACTCCTCTTCCCTTTCTCCTGAGCCTTACACATTTGTGTGATAAACTCAGCAGATTTAAAGACAAATCCTCTCTCACACACATGAATAGCTGTTTACATGATTTGTCACAGTGACAAACGAATTTGGCCTAACCATCAGCCTCAAGAAAACAAACATCATGGGACAGGTCAGAAATGCTCCATCCATCAATATCGGCCGCCACACTCTGTAGGTGGTTCAAGAGTTCACCTACCTAGGCTCAACTATCACCAGTAACCTGTCTCTCGATGCAGAAATCAACAAGCGCATGGGAAAGGCGTTCGCTGCTATGGCCAGACTGGCCAAGACAGTGTGGGAAAATGGCGCACTGACACGGAACACAAAAGTCCGAGTGTATCAAGCCTGTGTCCTCAGTACCTTGCTCTACGGCAGCGAGGCCTGGACAACGTATGTCAGCCAAGAGCGACATCTCAATTCATTCCATCTTCGCTGCCTCTGGAGAATCCTTGGCATCAGGCGGCAGAACCGTATCTCCAACACAGAAGTCCTTGAGGCGGCCAACATCCCCTGCATATACACCCTACTGAGCCAGCGGCGCTTGAGATGTCAGAGCCATGTGAGCCACATGGAAGATGGCAGGATCCCCAAGGACACAGTGTACAGTGAGCTCGTCACTGGTATCAGACCCATCGGCCGTCCATGTCTCCGCTTTAAAGACGTCTGCAAACGTGACATGAAGTCCTGTGACATTGATCACAAGTCGTGGGAGTCAGTTGCCAGTGATCGCCAGAGCTGGCGGGCAACCATAAAGGCGGAGCTAAAGTGTGGCAAGTCGAAGAGACTTAGCAGTTGGCAGGAAAAAAGACAGAAGCGCAAGGGAAGAGCCAACTGTGTAACAGCCCCGACAACCAATTTTATCTGTAGCGCCTGTGGAAGAGTCTGTCACTCTAGAATTGGACTTTATAGCCACTCCAGGCGCTGCTCCACACACAACTGACCACCTCCAGGTGCTTACCCATTGTCTCTCGAGACAGAGGTCAAAGAAAGACTGTGACACAGAAACAAAATAAGGAAGTAACTTCATATAAGAACAGATCAGCAGGAAGCTGGAATCCAAGAGATGTTCCCTAAGTTCCCAATTAAGAAAATAAGCATCGCACCAGCTTACACAAAAAATACAAATGCATCTCATTCATGCAAAGAAAGGTAAGGGAAAGAGGTAATTATTCTCCATATTACGGCCAAGTGTTTACATCATGATTCCAATCAAATTCCATCAACAACTTGAATTTGTATAGCACCTTTAACATAGTAAAATATTTCAAGGTGCTTCACAGGAGTGATTATCAAATAAAATTTGACAACAAGCCATATAAGGAGACATCAGGTGGCCAAAAGCTTGGTCAAAGAAGTTGTTTTTAAGGAATGTCTTAAAGGAGGCTAAGGAGGTAGAGAGGCAGAGAGGTTTAGTGAGGAAATTCCAGAGTTTGGGATCTAGGCAGATGAAAGCACCACCGTCAATGGTGGAGCGATTAAAATCAGTGCTGTGCAAGAGGCCAGAGTTGGAGGGGTGCAGAGATCTCGAAGGGTTGTAAGGCTGGAGACAATTACAGAGATAGGGAGGGGTGAAGTCAGTGAGTAATTTGAAACAATGTTGAGAATTTTAAAAACTAAGTGATGCTGGACCAGAAACCAATGCATATCAGCAAGCAGAGGGGTGATCGGTGAAAACTTAGTTAAGATGAGGGCAGCAGAGATTTGAGCGAGCTCAAGTTTATAGATGGTGGGGGGTGGGAGACCTGCTAAAGAGCTGGAAGAGTTGAGCAGCAGATGAACTGAGGCAGGGCGGAGATGGGTGATGCTATGGAGGTGGAAGTAGGCAGTTTGGTGATGGAGTGGATCTGGGGTCAGAAGCTCATTTCAGGGTCAAATACGAACAGTCTGGTTATGCCTTAGGCAGCAGCCAGGAGAGGGAAGGAGTTGGTGCTGGAGACTAAAGACAATGGCTTTGGTTATCCCAATATTTAGTGGGAGGAAATTTCTGCTCATCAAATACTGGATGTCGGACAGCGGAATTATTAAACACAATTCAATATCACAAAACACAGTACATTTAATATCAATTGATCCATTGGGGAGTTGCAATATTTTGCAGTGGCATAAAATGACTGCAGGTGGTTAACATTTTGCTCTTCCTCCAGGAAATAGTCTCAGACAGTTTCAACCATACATCATCAGCAGTATAACTGCAAGGTTGTAAAGCCAACCTCTCCAATATTAGAAAATAGTTTATTGTTCTGTCAGCTGTATTCGAAATGAAACGTTTCCCCACCAAAAGGAGGCCAAGGAGCAGAGTTCGTCCTGGTTTGGCCTTATTTGCATAGAGCTTTACTTTCTTGATGAGAGTGGTACCAGCAGCACACCTCCAAGCTATCCACCTCCCTTTCTCTGTTAAAAATAACGATCCTGGTAGCAAACGTAATAGTTGCATTTGTAGACTCCCCCATTTAATTCATAATTGTATAACTAAGTTTATCACTAAATTCCTCCTTTGCCATATTACTTATAGTGCATTATTGAAATTATTGGATGCATTGATTTTATTTAGTGCAAATAAGACTCGCAGTGATCAGGAACAACATGCAAGATTATTGAAGGGCAGTCAAAATTGAGGAAAATCCAAAGGAGCGAAACTAAAGGTGCGTATTGCAAAAGGCAGGAATCCAACCCTAATGGATTGATGTGTCTTATCTATGTCCACATTTCAAATTTGTACATATTTGGATATGAGCGCGGGCGCAAGGAGATGAAGTTTGTATTTAAAGCTGGGCGTCACTGCGCATTAACTCGTCACTGAAGGAGCTGGTGTGAGTGCGAGATGACCTGGCAATGGGTTGTGTCTGGTCACCCTGGAGACAGCAGCTAGCCTTACAAAAAGGTTAAGCATCTCGCAAACAAAGTGCATTAGTGTCTCGCCAGCTGTTGCTGTCTGGAGACTGGAACACACGCGCGTGTGAGAGACAGGCGGAAAAGAGTGAAAAAAGGATGGTTACCAAGCCAGTGGCCCAGATGCCGAGGAAGACGGGGACACCCCCACCTTCCACAAAAGCCCAGAAATCCACCTCCAGGTTGTCCCAGAGCGTCAAGTCAATGGATGTGAAACCAGGGAAGATGCTGAAGGAGATCAGATCAGTGATGATTGACCTGGGGACCGGCTACTGCAAGGCTGGGTATGCGGGCCAACCCAGGCCTTCAGTGGTCCTCTCCTCGGTGGTGGGCAGGCCAATCCAAATGAGTGCCAAGACTGGGGACAACCGCCAGGAGAACTTCGTGGGCGATGAGCTGGCCAGATCCGAGCCCAAGCTTAAGCTGATCAACCCTCTAAGGCATGGCATGGTGGTGGATTGGGAAGGGGTGGAGGCCATCTGGGCACACATCTTTCACAAGGCCATGAGGATCCTGCCTGAGGAACATGCAGTGATGGTGGCTGACCCTCCTCTGAGTCCCAGCACCAACAGGGAGAAGATGGCTGAGCTCCTCTTTGAGACCTTCAGCACCCCGGCCATGCACATTGCCTACCAGTCCATCCTCTCTCTCTATTCTTATGGTCGGACCACCGGCTTGGTTGTGGAGTGTGGGCATGGAGTCACTCATGTGGTCCCAGTCCACGAGGGCTACAATATGCCCCATGTAACTGGCAGGGCTGACTATGGAGGCTCAGATCTCAATGACTATCTGCTCAAACTGCTCAACGAAGCAGGCAACAGGTTTACCGAGAAAGGGCTCCACATTGTGGAGGACATCAAGAAAAAGTGCTGCTACACGGCTGTCAATTTCGATCAAGACATGAGCCTTGATGTCAATGAGTACCTGGTGGAGTATGAGCTGCCTGATGGCCACGTCATTGCCATTGGAAAGGAGAGGTTCAGGTGCCCGGAAGCCCTTTTCAATCCATCTTTGATCGGCTCCAAGGAGCCTGGGATTCATTCCCTAGCTTTGCACAGTCTGGATATGTGCGACAGCAACTTGAAGTATGACATGTATAGCAATATCCTCCTGTGTGGAGGCTCCACCTTGTTCGATGGGTTCTCAGATCGCTTGCAGAAAGAAATGAACAAGATGGAACAAGGTATGAACCCCACCGTCCATGCCATACCCGAGAGAAAGTATTCAGTTTGGCTGGGAGGCTCCATCATGGCTTCTCTCAAATCCTTCCAGCAACTTTGGGTTCGCAAGAGAGATTATGATGAGCGAGGACCATTTGTCATTTATCGCAAGTGCTTCTGAAACTGCTTATCCGACCCATGGCCTCATTTTTGTTGGATATTTTAACTTTTGGCTCGTTTCCGACTTTTTAAGTACATCATCTCATCTAATTTATCACGATTTCTACCAAGCCGCAAGACTACTGTCATAACGTAATAAAGCATTTGCAAACTAACTCTTTGGTCTGTTGCCTAAAATCTCAGTCAGCTGCAGGAACAGGGAAATTCCTGCAAATAAGCAGTTACCCTTTGTGGACTCTTACTGTGCATTCAGATAGAATTCTCATCCGACCAAGGCGTAGAGACCTGGCAGAGAATTACTTCATCTCCACTGATGTGGAAGCTCTGTTAACCACGCTAAAAAAAAATCTGGAATTAGTGGGCTCATTCGTCTAGACATTATTCCAGTTGCCCTGTCTGCCTTTATTTATAATTCTAGCACGAATGAGCAATGTCCTGAAGAAGATTCAAATTGACGCCAGATTGGCTGATTTTGTAAAGCCCAAGGATATTTAGTTCTGGTTCCAAGTTGAATTATTATCCAAACCGTCCTTCTGTCAGTAATCATGCCATACAACCTTGTGGTACAAATAACTTTTTAATCAACTTAATGTTGGTGATATTGCCCTTTATCCAGACACAAACTGCAAAACTATGCACAACTATTCAATCAGTGTACTGTAAATACCGTTTTAAGAAAATGTGCATCAATATGTAAACTAATGTATGATTGTTCTTAAAAAGTTCGTACTTGGTTAAATCTTTGACAGCTTTCCCATTTTAAATTGCAACGGTTTCCTTATAGAACATGATAAAAATGCCACTAATAGTCAGGAACTTAGTTAATGTGATGTAGTTGGTTTTCTTTCGTACCATAAACTAGCTTGAGTGACAAACATAGTATGAGGGAATTTCAGCACGAATAACGCCAGGCCTCAATAGAGCATTTCTTGATTCACGCCACTTTGGCAGAGGAATTTGCGTGTCCTTGGGCACGAATCACAGAAAGTTAACATGCAGGTGCACCAAACATTAGGAAGGCAGATGGTATGTGAGCCTTTTTTGCAAGGGGTTGTAGTATAAGAGTAAGGAACTCTTGCTGCAATTATAAAGGGCTGTGGCGAGACCACACCTCGAGCACTGTGCGCACTTTTGGTCTCCTTATGTAATGAAGGATATACTTGCCTTTGAGGGGTGCAGCAAAAGTTCAGTGGAATGATTCTTGGGATGAGAGAGTTTTCCTGTGAGGAGATATTGAACAGAAGAATGGGCCTACATTGCCTGGAGTTTAGAAGAATGAAAGATGATCTCATTGAAATTTATAAAAATTCTTAGACAGGTTGAGAAAAGTCATTTTCCCTGGCTGGAGAGTCCAGAACAAGGGATAAGGAAAAGAGGTCAGCTCTTTAGGACTGAGATGTGGATTAATTTTTTCAGAAGGCTATGAAGCTGTGGAATTCTTTATCCCAGAGGGCTGTGGATGCTCACCCATTGCTGAGATCTATAGATTTTTGATCTCTTACAGAATCAAAGGATATAGTGATAGAGTGGTGTTGAGATAGATCAACCAAGAGCTTATTGAAAGATGGCGCAGGCTCAAGGGCCTGTGTGGCCTCCTAATGCTCCAATATCTTATGTGTTGATTATTTCTATATGGTGTTGGTCAGAAAGAATAAGCTTGTTTGAAATACTTCCACCTCTGGACATTTCGAAAACTAATATCAAATTGGCTACCTCGATTGAAAGTTCAGTTGGCAATAAATCAGGTGAACTTGTATTTATAAAGTGCCATCAACATACAAAAACATCCCAAGATGAAGGGAAGTCAGAAAAAAATGGACACCAAGCCAAAGAAAGAGTTATTTGGAATGGTGACCAAAAGCTTGGTCAAAGAAGTGTGTTTTAAGTAGAATTTTAAAGGCGAGGGAAAGGCTTAGGGAGTGAATTCCAGAGCACAAGTCCTAGACAGCTGAAGACATAGCCGGCAATGATGGGACAAAAGAGGAGGGGATAAAGCACAAGAGGCCAGAGTCAGAGAAACAGAGGGTGGGTTGTAGGGCTGGAGGAGGTTAGGGAAGTAGGGAGGGGGGTAGTGGTTATAACGGGTTTAAACACAATGATGAGAGGGTGTAATGCTTAGTATCATGTTACTAAGAAGTTAAAGAGTGTGACAATCATTGCCGAAACATTGAAACATAGATGGGCGGAGGCTCGTGTGGAGCATAAACATCAGCATGGACCAATTGGGCTGAAAGGCCTATACTTATGTGTGCTGTCATGCTCATGGAAGGAACAGTTATGAAATGAACTGGCAGAATTATGAAATAAAAGTCAACTGTTGATCTGAACTACAAAAAAAGGACACATTTGTGCCTCAGCCAAAATGGAGTAGAGCTCAGCCCTCCTGGACTGTCAATAAACATCTTTGTCTCCTATCTGGAAGAATGGAGCGAAGAAAAACTTTTGCAGACAGACTAGAGACCAGAGAGAGAGAGAGAGAGAGCACAGCGGGAGCAGAGCTTTAATAAGCACGCCAAAAGGACAGAGTCGGAGGCCAGAGAGAGAGGGAGAGAGAGCACAGTGGGAGCAGAGCTTTAAAAAGCACGCCAAAAGGACAGAGTCGGAGACCAGAGAGACAGAGAGAGAGAACACAGCGGGAGCAGAGCCAGGGAAAAATCAAAAAGTGACATCAGAGCAATGTCACAGTCGACAGAGAAAGCAGGGAAACACAAAGCTGTCCGGGGTGAGTATACCAGTATGCTTTTAACTTAAGTTAATCTCAATCAATCAAATATAAAATAAGACTTGATCGATCCAGTGGTATATAAACTAAAAACTAAAGCGGATTTTATAAGTTATAATAGAGTGAGAGAGAGAGAGACCAGCAGGGAGTGTATTCGCTAAAATTCAGACAACTTAATACATATGCTGTATTATTAGTGTTTATCAGTATTTGTAAGGTTTACTAATAGTAGTAAGGTTTATTAGAATTGACCAGCTTTATGAGCATTGGCAAAGTGTGAAGGTCTACATATCTGTGTAATCAAGAAAAGTGTAACTTTATAACAAGTGAGTAGCTGGTGAGTATTTTTTTGAGTAAGGTTTATTTTAACTAGTGAACTGTATTGATTTTTAGTTGGATTTATCAGTACTAGTAAGGTTTTATTAATAATTTTAAGGCAAATGGAATTCAACATGGAGAAGTGTGAGATGATGCATTTGGGGAGGTCAAACAAGGCAAAGAAATACACGATTAATGGGAAAATACTGAAAAGCGTAGAGGAAGTGAGGGACCTTGGAGTGAATGTCCACAGATTTTTTAAAAATTCATTCATGGGATGTGGGCATCGCTGGCCAGGGCAGCATTTATTGCCCATCCCTAATTGCCCTTGAGAAGGTGGTGATAAGCTGCCTTCTTGAACCGCTGCAGTCCATTTGGGGTAGGTAAATCGATAGTGCTGTTAGTGAGTTCCAGGATTTTGACCCAGCGACAGTGAAGGAACGGCGATATAGTTCCAAGTTAGGATGGTGTGTGACTTGGAGGGAAACTTGCAGGTGGTGGTGTTCCCATGTATTTGCTGCCCTTATCCTTCTAGTTGGCAGAGGTCGCGGGTTTGGAAGGTGCTGTCTAAGGAGCCTTGGTGCATTCTGCAGTGCATCTTGCAGATGGTACACACTGCTGCCACTGTGCGTCGGTGGTGGAGGGAGTGAATGTTTGTAGATGGGGTGCCAATCATGCGGGCTGCTTTGTCCTGGGTGGGGTCGAGCTTCTTGAGTGTTGTTGGAGCAGCACCCATCCAGGCAAGTGGAGAGTATTCCATCACACTCCTGACTTGTGCCTTGTAGATGGTGGACAGACTTTGGGGAGTCAGGAGGTGAGTTACTCGCCTCAGGATTCCTCGCCTCTGACCTGCTCTTGTAGCTACGGTATTTATATGGCTACTCCAGTTCAGTTTCTGGTCAATGGTAGCCCCTAGGATGTTGATAGTGGGGGATTCAGCGATGGTAATGCCATTGAATGTCAAGGGGAGATGGTTAGATTCTCTCTTGTTGGAGATGGTCATTGCCTGGCACTTTTGGGGCGCAAATGTTACTTGCTACTTATCAGCCCAAGCCTGGATATTGTCCAAGTCTTGCTGCATTTCTACACGGACTGCTTCAGTATCTGAGGAGTCACGAATGGTGCTGAACATTGTGCAATCATCAGCGAACATCCCCAATTCTGACCTTATGATTGAAGGAAGGTCATTGATGAAGCAGCTGAAGATGGTTGGGCCTAGGACACTACCCTGAGGAACTCCTGCAGTGATGTCCTGGAGCTGAGATGATTGACCTCCAACAACCATTGGGCGGCACAGTGGCGCAGTGGTTAGTACCGCAGCCTCACAGCTCCAGCTCCAGCGACCCGGGTTCAATTATGGGTACTGCCTGTGTGGAGTTTGCAAGTTCTCCCTGTGTCTGCGTGGGTTTCCTCTGGGTGCTCCGGTTTCCTCCCACAGCCAAAAGACTTGCAGGTTGATAGGTAAATTGGCCATTATAAATTGCCCCTAGTATAGGTAGGTGGTAGCGGAATATAGGGACAGGTGAGGATGTGGTAGGAATATGGGATTAGTGTAGGATTAGTATAAATGGGTGGTTAATGGTCAGCACAGACTCGGTGGGCCGAAGGGCCTGTTTCAGTGCTGTATCTCTAAATCTAAATCTAAATCAAATCAAATCTTCCTTTGCGCTAGGTATGACTCCAGCCAGCAGAGGGTTTCCCCCCTGATTCCCATTGACCTCAGTTTTGCTAGGGCTCCTTGATGCCATAATCAGTCAAATGCTGCCTTGATGTCAAGGGCAGTCACTCTCACCTCACCTCTTGAGTTCAGCTCTTTTGTCCATGTTTGAACCAAGGGGGTTAGGAGCTGAGTGGCCCTGGTGGAACCCAAACTGAGCGTTACTGAGCAGATTATTGGTTTGATGGCACTGTTGATGACACCTTCCATCACTTTACTGATGATTGAGAGTAGGCTGATGGGGCGGTAATTGGCTGGGTTGGACTTGTCCTGCTTTTTGTGTACAGGACATACCTGGGCAATTTTCCACATTGCAGGGTAGAGGCCAGTGTTGTAGATGTACTGGAACAGGTTGGCTAGGGGCGCGGCAGGTTCTGGAGCACAGGTCTTCAGTACTATTGCCAGAATATTGTCAGGGCCCAGAGCTTTTGCAGTATCCAGTGCCTTCAGTCGTTTCTTGATATCACGCGGAGTGAATCGAATTGGCTGATGTCTGGCACCTGTGATGCTGGGGACTTAAGGAGGAGACCAAGATGGATCATCAACTCGGCATCTCTGGCTGAAGATTGTTGCAAATGCTTCAGCCTTATCTTTCGCACTGATGTGCTGAGCTCCCCTATCATTGAGGATGGGGATATTTGTGGAGCCACCTCCTCCAGTTAGTTGTTTAATTGGCCGCCACCATTCACGGCTGGATGTGGCAGGACTGCAGAGCTTAGATCTGATCCGTTGGTTATGGGATCGCTTGGCTATGTCTATTGCATGCTGCTTATGCAGTTTGGCACGCAGATAGTCCTGTGTTGTAGCTTCACCAGGTTGACACCTCATTTTGAGGTATGCCTGATGCTGCTTTTGGCATGCCCTCCTGCACTCTTCATTGAACCAGGGTTGGTCTCCTGGCTTGATGGTAATGGTAAAGTGGGGGATATGCCGGGCCATGAGGTTACAGATTGTGGTTGAGTACAATTCTGCTGCTGATGGCCCACAGCGCCTCATGGATGCCCAGTTTTGCATTGCTAGATCTGTTCGAAATCTATCCCATTTAGCACGGTGGTAGTGCCACACAACACGGTGGACAGTATCCTCAATGTGAAGGCTGGACATCGTCTCCACAAGGACTGTGCGGTGGTCACTCCTACCAATACTGTCATGGACAGATGCATCTGCGGCAGGCAGGTGAGGACGAGGTCAAGTATGTTTTTCCCTCGTGTTGGTTCCCTCACCACCTGCCGCATACCCTAGCAGATATGTCTTTTAGGACTTGGCCAACTTGGTCAGTAGTGGTGCTACCGAGCCACTTGGTGATGGATATTGAAGTCCCCCACCCAGAGTACATTTTGTGCCCTCGCCACCCTCAGTGCTTCCTCCAAGTGCTGTTCAACATGGAGGAGTACTGATTCATCAGCTGAGGGACAGCTGTAGGTGGTAATCAGCAGGAGGTTTCCTTGTCCATGTTTGTTTTGATGCCATGAGACTTCATGTGGTCCAGAGTCGATGTTGAGGACTCCCAGGGCAACTCCCTCCCTACTGTAAACCACTGTGCCACCACCTCTGCTGGGTCTGTCCTGCCAGTGGGACAGGACATACCCGGGGATGGTGATTGCAGTGTCTGGGACATTGTCTGTAAGGTATGATTCCGTGAGTATGACTATGTCAGGCTGTTGCTTGACTAATCTGTGGGACAGCTCTCCCAACTTTGGCACAAGCCCCCAGATGTTAGTAAGGAGGACTTTGCAGGGTCGACAGGGCTGGGTTTGCCGTTGTCGTTTCCAGTGCCTAGGTCGATGCTGGATGGTCCGTCCGGTTTCATTCCTTTTTATTGACTTCATAGCGGTTAGATACAACTGAGTGGCTTGCTAGGTCATTTCAGAGGGCAGTTAAGAGTCAACTACATTGCTGTGGGTCTGGAGTCACATGTAGGACAGACCAGGTAAGGACAGCAGATTTCCTTCCCTAAAGGACATTAGTGAACCAAATGGGTTTTTACAACAATCGACAATGGTTTCATGGCCATCATTAGACTAGCTTTTAATTCCAGATTTATTAATTGAATTCAAATTGACACCTTCTGCTGTGGTGGGATTTGAACCCATGTCCCCAGATCAATACCCTGGGTCTCTGGGTTACTAGTCCAGTGACTACCACTACGCCACCGCCTACCTGAAGGTAGCAAGATTGATAAGGTTGATAAGGTGGTTGAGAAGGCTTAAGGAATCCTTTCCTTTATTAGCTGAGATATAGAATATAAGAGCAGGGAGGTTATGCTGGAACAGTATAACTCATTTGTTAGGCCACCACCTGAGTACTGTGTGCAGTTCTGGTCACCTCATTACAGAAATTGCACCAGAGAGGTACAGCGGAGATTTACGAGGATGTTGCCAGGACTGGAAAAATGCAGCTATGAGGAAAGATTGGATAGGCTGTGGTTGTTCTCCTTGGAACAGAGAAGGCTGAGGGGAGATCTGATTGAAATGTACAGAATTTTGAGGTGTCTTGATAGAGTGGAGGTGAAGGGTCTATTCACCTTAGCAGAGAGGTCAGTGACAAGGGGCATAGATTTAAAGTGATTGGTAGAAACATCTGAGGGGAGAGGAGGAAAACATTTTTCACCCAGAGGGTGATGGGGGTCTGGAACTCACTGCCTGAAAGGGTAGTTGAGGCAGATACCCTCAACTCATTCAAAAGGTGTCTGGATATGCACCTCATGTGCCATAAGCTGCAGGGCTATGGACCAAATGCTGGAAAGTGGGATTAGAATAGGTGGATCGATTTTTGGCTGGCACAGACATGATGAGCCAAGTGGCCTCTTTCTGTGCCTTAAGCTTTCTATGATTGTATGATTCTATGACTGACACTGAAGCTAAGGCCAAAATAATAGGTGTGACATAACACCTATTTATCAAAACAGACCACATTCAAACATCACTATGCAACAATGGTTTCCGTATCCTGGAACATTGTATGACTCATCCCAGGGGAGAGAGCCCTTAGTCACCTGACCGACATCCCATCATGATAAGTTTTTACCTTAAAAGGTATCTAAGAGTATGGCAGAACAGTGAGAGGTCTTTTCCAGCCAGAACAGCTGTGAGACAGTTCCAGCTAAGCAGGAGCCCTGCTGATAACATCTTTTAATTACTGCACCAGAGAAATTGCAAGGTGAAGTTGGAACTCCCCATCTGCAAAAATGAACCAGAATTTCCACTATCAACTTCGAATTGAGGCTTAACCACAAGGAGCCTGCGACACTTCATCCTTTTCAATGCAAAGAACATTCAGGCCTGCACTGCTGAAAGATTTCCTCCTGAAAAGTTTCTAAAGGTTTTCTTAGAACAACGAGCTCTTTACAACAATTGGATTCTAATTGCGTGCTACAACTCTATTCTCTATCTTTTCTTGTGTGTGTGAATGTTTGGTGGGTGGTCATGAATATTTTTCAGTTATTGTGTAAAAATAACTATTTATCTTTCTTTTTTAACCTATGAGAAAACCTGTCACTTGTCTACCTATTTGACCCTTAAAACACTCAGGGACTACAGCACTATATTTAAAACAATATCTGCAGTCACTTGAGAGATGAAAAGTGGAAGTCACTCACACCATTTCCCACATGTCCATAACAGTACATTCTCTACAATTCAGAGATTTAAATGAATTAGGTAGATTATTCTCTTTAGTATGGGGGTTTGAACATCATGTGGGTGGGGCAAACACAGGAAAATTGTGTCTGGATGAACGTACGCCTGCAAATAAGGACCGCCTGAATTTCTGTTCTTTCATGATCCTTGCTGGAACGTGCTCCTGTAAAGCTTTGTGGAGATAGTGTTCAGATGTGACGACTTCTCATTAAGGTCTATCCATAAACAGTGACCAATTAGGCAAAATAGTGGGAAAGTCAAATTTGGAAAATTACAAAAGTAGGACATGTTCAAGTCAGTAAAAGGCAAACTTAGGGCTGATATCGGACATCCTTCACACAGAAAGACGACTGACAGAGTAGTGCAAGTGAAAACTTTGGGACTGTTCAAAAAACAATTGGGAGACTGGATTACAGGGGGAACTTTGGGGTAGTTCTGGATGAAGACATTGAATGATGTTCCTGTGCTACGTATTCTGTGTAGGCACTTTGCTCACTTAAACCTTTGCAACCAAACCAGCACCATGTAGATCTGTTAAACTGCAAGGTTACAATATAACTGATATTTATTATATAGACAATAGGACAGACATGTCTGAATTTCTCTTACATTCTTAAAACACATTATAATTAAAAGCATTCTCAATGAAGTGTTTTCCACTTACGAGCAGTCTTGATCCAAATTCAAATCTGAAACTGGTATACCGGTACCTCTATATTATCAAATATTTTTCCTTTACAAATCAATATCTAATGTTGGCACATTGTGGTCAAATATGGTTTACATTCTGTTAACTGCTGCCCTTTTGAGTTGCCAGCTGCTGATTCACAAATAATTTCCATCATGCTCAACTTTGCTTTCAAAACCACACTACACTGTGACAGCAGTACAGGGTGTTTATAAAGTCCTTGTGCATCTTTAAACTTTAATAACTTTAGCTGCACACATGATAGAAGCAAATTGTAGATACCATATGGAAGTATAATTTATGAAGTTTAATGTTAATGTGTTCTTGTTGATGATTTTCCTTTTATTTCAGAGAATATGTTTTCAATGAGTTGGGTTATATCGCAAAAGATGGCAATTATGTTCGAATTGTATTGTTAAAACTTTATGAATTATGCTTTCACAAGCCATTTACCATTTGCAAAGTTACACAAGGAGTTTATAAACACCCTGCATTTGTAATAGAGTCAAGTGAAAACAAGGGCAATATGACAAGAAAGTAATAAATACTTAATAAGATTTTCAATGTGTTCTTTATATAACACAATTAAATAGGTCAAATCATTTTGCACCACCTTCATTTTGTAAGCAAACTATACCATAACAGCAGGAGCACTTGTTGCCCTCTGATTATAGCTCTGTCACTTCTGATTATTGTAATGACATGTAGATGTGCTCAGTCATAATTCTGCAGCTGCGGGGTGGGGGGTTAACCACATTCCCTGATGGGCATCCACCTATGACTATCTATTTTCACGAGCCTGCCTTGGCCTTTGAATTGCTGTACACTGACAGTAATGCACACGGTGCATTAATAGACAACCCCGAGATGGCAATGATGCTCACTGGAGTCACTTCACAGAATATTTAGCTTCCACTTCACATTTTTATTGAGTTTAGGAGGGACAAAAATTTCTTCATCTGAAAAAAAAAAGGCATCAGACATTAGTAATTGATTTGTATAATGAAATGTGATAGATGTGTCATGAACATCTGCAAAATTATTCCAGTTTAAAAGCCCTCTAACTAAATATTTAGTCTTTAAAAAAAAAAGTACTTCAGCCAGCTGGATTAAGCAAATGTGGTCCTATTTTTATTCATTTATTCCCATAATTTTTTTAAAGAGCTTCTCAAGGGCAATTAGGGACGGGCAACAGATATTGGCCTTGCCAGTGATGACCACATCCCAGGAAATATAAAAAAAATTGCTGCTAACTGTGGGAATTTCAGGGTTTATATCATTTCAACATTACACAATAATTTAATCCGTTTACGTGGTCAGGTTTCACTCACTCCTTCAGCCAGCCCCTTCACTACAGTCAGCACTCACTACGTCAATAAAATACAAACCCACCCCTTCAAGAAATACAGAATAATATGGCTGTTCAAATAAAACTGCAATGCTTCGTAAATGCGCTGATGTTTGGACTTATCATACACTTTATTAACTTCTAATTGTGAAGTTATATACAGTAGATACATCTTTTACATTCCACATTTTGGAGTTTTCTGCTTGAGCCTATAATTCAGGCTGATACTGCCAGTGCAGTACTAAGGGAGTGTCGGATGAGACATTAAGCTGAAGCGCCGTCTGGTCTCTCAGATGGACACGAGAGATCCCATGGCACTATTTTGTAGTTTGGCTGTTTAGTCCTCAACCAACACCTAAAACACATTATCTGGTCATTATCTCAGTGCCGTTTGTTGGAGCTTAATTTGTGCAAATTGGCTGCCACATTTCCTACATTACCATAGTGACAACACTTCAAAAGTACTTCACTGGCTGTAAAGCATTTTGGGATGACCTAAGATTGTGAAAGGCGGAGTATAAATCCAAGTCTTTTTTTAAAATTACTCATCTGACCAAAATAATCACATTGCAAGCGAAGGCCTGGTTTTAGGGGCTGTACTACAGGCCTCCCAACAGCGAGCGTGAGATAGAGGTACAAATATGTAAACAGATTATGGAAAGATGTAGGAGCAACAGGGTGGTGGTGATAGGAGATTTTAATTTTTCCAACATTGACTGGGATTCACTTAGTGTTAGAGGTCTAGATGGAGCAGAATTTGTAAGGAGCATCCAGGAGGGTTTTCTAGAGCAGTATGTAAATAGTCCAACTCGGGAAGGGGCCATACTGGACCTGGTGTTGGGGAATGAGCCCGGCCAGGTGGTTGAAGTTTCAGTAGGGGACTACTTTGGGAATAGTGATCACAATTCCGTAAGCTTTAAAATACCCATGGACAAAGACGAGAGTGGTCCTAAAGGAAGAGTGCTAAATTGGGGGAAGGCCAACTATACCAAAATTCGGCAGGAGCTGGGGAATGTAGATTGGGAGCAGCTGTTTGAAGGTAAATCCACATGTGTTATGTGGGAGGCTTTTAAAGAGAGGTTGATTAGCGTGCAGGAGAGACATGTTCCTGTGAAAATGAAGGATAGAAATGGCAAGATTAGGGAACCATGGATGACAGGTGAAATTGTGAGACTAGCTAAGAGGAAAAAGGAAGCACACATAAGGTCTAGGCGGCTGAAGAAAGACGAAGCTTTGAAAGAATATCGGGAATGTAGGACCAATCTGAAACGAGGAATTAAGAGGGCTAAAAGGGGTCGTGAAATATCTTTAGCAAACAGGGTTAAAGAAAATCCCAAAGCCTTTTATTCATATATAAGGAGAAAGAGGGTAACTAGAGAAAGGATTGGCCCACTAAAGGACAAAGGAGGAATGTTATGCTTGGACTCAGAGAAAATGGGTGAGATTCTAAACGAGTACTTTGCATCGGTATTCACCGAGGAGAGGGACATGACGGATGTTGAGGTTAGGAACAGATGTTTGATTACACTAGGTCAAGTCGGCATAAGGAGGGAGGAAGTGTTGGGTATTCTAAAGGGCATTAAGGTGGACAAGTCCCCAGGTCCGGATGGGATCTATCCCAGGTTACTGAGGGAAGCGAGAGAGGAAATAGCTGGGGCCTTAACAGATATCTTTGCAGCATCCTTAAACACGGGTGAGGTCCCGGAGGACTGGAGAATTGCTAATGTTGTCCCCTTGTTTAAGAAGGGTAGCAGGGATAATCCAGGTAATTATAGACCGGTGAGCCTGACGTCAGTGGTAGGGAAGCTGCTGGAGAAGATACTGAGGGATAGGATCTATTCCCATTTGGAAGAAAATGGGCTTATCAGTGATAGGCAACATGGTTTTGTGCAGGGAAGGTCATGTCTTACCAACTTAATAGAATTCTTTGAGGAAGTGACAAAGTTGATTGATGAGGGAAGGGCTGTCGATGTCATATACATGGACTTCAGTAAGGCGTTTGATAAGGTTCCCCATGGCAGGCTGATGGAGAAAGTGAAGGCGCATGGGGTCCAAGGTGTACTAGCTAGATGGATAAAGAACTGGCTGGGCAACAGGAGACAGAGAGTAGCAGTAGAAGGGAGTTTCTCAAAATGGAGACGTGTGACCAGTGGTGTTCCACAGGGATCCGTGCTGGGACCACTGTTGTTTGTGATATACATTAATGATTTGGAGGAAAGTATAGGTGGACTGATTAGCAAGTTTGCAGACGACACTAAGATTGGTGGAGTAGCAGATAGTGAAGGGGACTGTCAGAGAATACAGCAGAATATAGATAGATTGGAGAGTTGGGCAGAGAAATGGCAGATGGAGTTCAATCAGGGCAAATGCGAGGTGATGCATTTTGGAAGATCCAATTCAAGAGTGAACTATACAGTAAATGGAAAAGTCCTGGGGAAAATTGATGTCCAGAGAGATTTGGGTGTTCAGGTCCACTGTTCCCTGAAGGTGGCAACGCAGGTAAATAGAGTGGTCAAGAAGGCATACGGCATGCTTTCCTTCATCGGACGGGGTATTGAGTACAAGAGTTGGCAGGTCATGTTACAGTTGTATAGGACTTTGGTTCGGCCACATTTGGAATACTGCGTACAGTTCTGGTCGCCACATTACCAAAAGGATGTGGATGCTTTGGAGAGGGTGCAGAGGAGGTTCACCAGGATGTTGCCTGGTATGGAGGGTGCTAGCTATGAAGAGAGGTTGAGTAGATTAGGATTATTTTCATTAGAAAGACGGAGGTTGAGGGGGGACCTGATTGAGGTGTACAAAATCATGAGAGGTATTGACAGGGTGGATAGCAAGAGGCTTTTTCCCAGAGTGGGGGATTCAATTACTAGAGGACACGAGTTCAAAGTGAAAGGGGAAAAGTTTAGGGGGGATATGTGTGGAAAGTTCTTTACGCAGAGGGTGGTGGGTGCCTGGAACGCGTTGCCAGCGGAGGTGGTAGATGCGGGCACGATGGCGTCTTTTAAGATGTATCTAGACAGATACATGAATGGGCAGGAAGAAAAGAGATACAGAACCTTAGAAAATAGGCGACATGTTTAGAGAGAGGATCTGGATCGGCGCAGGCTTGGAGGGCCGAAGGGCCTGTTCCTGTGCTGTAATTATCTTTGTTCTTTGTCTTTGTTCTAAATAAAGTCACCGCCTCCTTACAGTACTTGTCTGTGAATAGCTGCATATGGAGCTTTAATTCAAGGCTTTGCTATAAACACCACTGAATGGAATTCCTAGCACTGACCTTGCTGAAGTGTTCCCCCATTCCTTGGTTGTTGGAAGGAAGCAGTAATGCTATTCGCAGTCGAATTGGGACCAAGAACCTACAACAAGCAAAGCAAAAAATCACGTTAACATAAAGTATAGCAATCCCTAATTATGTTCCCCAACTTAAGTCGGCCTTTAAATATACTGAAAACACAAAACAGTACACCCAATCCAATAAAAGGATAAAACAGTTGCTTGTATACGTTATTTCTTCATTCATTTTAGACAATAGCTGACCTCTTTCAGAGGAACAGGAGATGGCCATTCAGCCCATTATGTCTATTCCACCTTTCTAGTAAACAAGGGTTGATCTGTAACCCAGTCTCTGCCACTCTCACACCAGTCTGCGTGATTTGTAACTCACTCAACTTTTCTTTTTCCTTCCCATGGGAAGAATTCTCCAGCATCAACTCGCAGCATTCCCTCACCTACACAATCAAGACTGAAAGTTTACTATACTAGGGATTTTAGTCTTTGCGCATTATTCATATGTGTTTAATTTCTCCTCCTCTACATGTGAAAAGAATCACTTATTTACAAAAATGTCCAGTTCTGACAAGCCAGGTGCAATCAGGTTTTACGGTTTTGGTAAGATTTATTGTTTATCCTTCAATTAACAAAATTTGAGAAAAAGGATTGGAGGTCTTAATGATTATGAATGTAAAGAGACAAAGTCAAAACTGCAATTTGCTTTACTCTCTTAACTTGAGTATAAAAGATTACGTGTTGATCGAATTGAGGTGTTTCAGATAATTAAAGCATTTGATAGTTCCTCTGGTGGGGAGTCCAGAACAAAGGGCCGTAACCTTAAGCAGTAGAGCAAGGACATTCAGGAATGATGTCAAGAAGCATTTCTTCACACAAAGGGTAGTGGAAATCTGGAACTCTGTCCCCGCAAAAAGCTGTTGAGGCTGGGGGTCAACTGAAAATGTCAAAACTGAGATTGATAGATTTTTATTAGGCAAGGGTATTATGGTCTATGGAACCAAGGCAGATAGATAGAGTTAAGGTACAGATCAGCCATGATCAAACTGAATTGTGGAAAAGGCTCAAGGGGCTGAACGGTCTCCTCCTGTTCTTATGTTCCTAAGCAGAGGAGGATGAACATAATATAAATTCTGTACTTCAATTTTACCAGTACAAAATATACACTCCTCTGCCCATGGGTTTTGATACTGGGATCGGCATTGCTGTCAATTCGGTGCAAACTGCTGAGATTAACCATCTCCCTCTGGATAATAAGGAAATCTAGTGCTGCAACATCACTAGACTGCTATCTGCCCCTTGAATCTGATCACAGCTCAATTCTGATAATCTTCTTGGCTTGTACAATGGCTGTCTGGAGTTTGAAACCAATCTGCCTTACAATACTATTGCTTAGAAAGGAATCAGTTAAATTAATTTGCAGTCAAGTACCTATTTTTTTTCTAAAATTAAAATTCACTACAAGCTATTCATCCTCTTGATTAGGACGGTCATCAATGCCACGCATCGGAGACTCTTACATGATATTCCATCCCTAAACCTCGATCCTTCAAAACTGCTAATGAGCAATGGTTGAGGGAAGCGGCTGGAAACCAAGTGAAAAGTAATCTCCTGGCCTAGTTTTGATCACTTAAGGGGGTCGGAGAGGAATTTCCCAGTCTTTTATGTATTGTGATACATAAGGCATTATAACTGTGTAGAGCAGGCTGGATGGACCAGAGGCTCGTGTGTCCATCACTATTCATAATAAGTGGAGTTTCTTAATGTGTAAACTGAAATATGCAAGTGAATAGGGATAGGGTAACATAGTGGTTATGTTACTGGACTAGTAATCCAGAGGCCTGGACTAATGTTTCAGAGACATGAGTTCAAATCCCAGCTGGAGAATTTAGATTAAAATAATCTGGAATTAAAAAGCTAGACTCAGTAATGGTGACCATGAAACTACCAAATTGTCGTAAAACCCCATCTGGTTCACTAATGTCCTTTAGAGAAGGAAATCTGTTGTCCTTAGCCAGTCTGGCCTACATGTGACGCCAGACCTACAGCAATGTGGTTGACTCTTAACTGCCCTCTGAACTGGCCTAGCAAGCCAGTCGTTAGTTGCTTCAAGGGCAATTAGGGATGGGCAATAAATGCTGGCCTTGCCAATGATGCTCACATCCAATGAATTTAAAAAATGCACAAGTATGCCGATCAATGTCATTTAATGTATTTATTTAAAAATGACTACTGAAAATATTTACTAGCCTAATAGAAACAGGCAGGATATCCCAGTTATAGCACAGACCGCCAGTTTCCCGCCACTACCACTGCAAAATATTACAAACCAAGGACATGATCTCTGCTCAACATCCTGACAGATTCTCTGCTGCAAACAGGCTGTGTGATTTCTGGTAAATGAGGAGATATGATTTTAAGTAGAATGCTAAGTAGCAGAGATCATTTCAAGTCAAGACAAGACTAACCCAATTGGAAAAAAATGATCAGCTTGTGTTATTTACTAATATTATTACTTCACTTACTGGACAGACAGCTGCCTTCTTAAGATCAGCCTGCCAGATATCAGGGATGGATTTCTCTACTAGCTGGAGGGCATCCTCCAGAGCCTGCTGCAGCTCTGAAGCCAGAATGTCAAATCCAAACAGGACCAAAACTTTCAGCAATCTGTGCACTTCACCTGGAGATGGGGAGAACCATAAAAACAATGACTTCAAAAAATTGGTTAATTTATTTTCAAGAATTTTACATCCATGAACCTATCATGTACAAGGGTGAAAAAACAGAAGGCACGTAAGAGTAAATCAGCCCTGCATCAAAAATGTTAACATTACTAAAACTAATATTAATTACAAATATATATTTGAAATAGGTATAGAACAAAACTCAGGTGAAAGAAAATAGACAGATAATGAACGGCAGGTGTCAGCTGTGGTTTACTGAGTCCGAAGGTTGTGGGTTCAAGTCCCACTGCAGAGACGTGAACGCAAAATCCAGGCTAACACGCCCAGTGTTGTACTCAGGGAGTGTTGCACTGTCGGAGGTGCTGACTCTTGGTTGAGATGTTAAGAGAGCTTAGGTGAATGAAAAAGTTCCCATGGCACTATTTCGAAGAGCAGCAGTGGCGTTCTCCCAGATGTTCTCACTAATGTTCATCCCTCAACCAACAGCACAAAAAAAAAATCTGGTCAATTGCTGTTTGTGGGAGCTTGCTGTGCATAAATTGGCTACCACGCTTCCTACATTACAACAGTAACTACATTATAAAAGAACTTCATTGGCTGTTATATGCTTTGGGATGCTGCAATATTGTGACTGGCGTTATATAAATGCAACTACTTCTTTTCTCTTTTCCAAGTATCAACTAAACAAGGCAAAATTTGACATGAACAGAATTAAAATTCAGCAACAAAGTGAAAAACGAAGCCAATTATGTTACCCTTTTAAAGGGAAAGAAAGCGGAATTAAAAGCAACGCCAATAACGAAAGCTGCACAACTCCTCTTTGGAAGGATTCTGAATAACTCAATCCAAACACTTTTCAAACATCCATCATGATTAAAGGCAAGATGAGGATATGATACCCAGAGTGATTCAATTTGAACATTTCATTGTCAATTTCCAATTAAGAATATCGTTCCAGGGAGAACAAGTTCCATCTCTTAACAGGAGTGGGCTGCAGTATATAAATATAATGCATCACTGCTGACCAAATTTCATCCTCAGAATTAGCTTAGCAACTGCTAAGGAATCCATTCCATGAAGACTGAACAAGTAGCTACTGATGACAGTGGATTCCTGCTGTTCTGTTGTTTAGTGACCATCTCACAAAACACAAGTATTTTGAGCTCACAGAAAACTTTTCTTTTCTGACTGTTTATTGTTTTGGTGACAAAGATTAGTCCCAAGATCATCAAGGAGCAGGGAAATAAAATCCCATGACCAAACACCTAACCTCTGCAAGAGAAATCTAGTCTTATTTTTACAAGAAAAATGATAGAAGTGGAACTAGGAATACCGGTCAATTTGTCCAAGCTGCATATAATTTCTCCCAAAGCTTCCAACAGTGCTATGTCCTCCATTGGACTTCCCTCCTTCAAGCTGTGTCTTTTTCGCTCTGCCTTGCGACGGTTCTTTGAACTTCGCCTGTGAGATTCACACGCAAAAATTGGTCACACGCTAGTTCATAGACTCACTGTTACTGCCATATTACTACAGGCTTACAGAAACATGAACTTAAAAAAACCTTTGTATCAATGACAAACATTCTCGTCAGCCATGGCTCAATGAGTAGCAGTCTTGCCTCAGATTCAGAAGGTTGTGGGTTCAAGTCCTGCTCCAGAGAGCTAAGAAAAACAAGCTGGTCTGACAGTCCCAATGCGGTACTGGGGGAATGCTGCACTTTTGGAGGTGTGTCTTACAGATTAAATGTTAAACCAAGGCCCCTCTGACCATTTAGATGGATGGGAAAGATCCCTTGGCACTATTTTGAAGAATAGCAAGGGAGCTTTCCCCATTGTCCTGGCCAATATTTACCCTTCAACTAACATCACTCAAATTACCTGGTCAATTATCTCATTGTTGCTTGTGGGACCTTGCTGTATAAGAATTGGCTGCTGTGTTTCCCACTATTACAACAGTCACTGTCCTTCAAAAGTACTTAATTAGCTATAAATTGCCTTGGGAGGTCCTGAGGATGTGAAAGGTGCCGTATGAGTCTTTCCTTTTCGAATCATGTCCACTAATTAAACTGTCCAGTTAGTTCACGTGCTGGTGATGGCAATTCCCTGGAATGGCTTGAATCATATGCCGAGTCTGTGTACACTAAATGATCATCACCAAAAACTTGAATATTTGTACTTTTTACTGGCCTTTAAAAGCTCCAGTGAAAATATCATAAGTAGCAATCGACAAAGGCTGTACTCAACAGAATGTAAAGCCCATCAATGTAAAGCCTCGCAGCTCCAGCGACCCAGGTTCGGTTCTGGGTACTGCCTGTGCGAGTTCTCCCTGTGACCGCGTGGGTTTCCGCCGGGTGCTCCGGTTTCCTCCCATAGCCAAAGACTTGCAGGTTGATAGGTAAATTGGCCATTGTAAATTGCCCCTAGTGTAGGTAGGTGGTAGGAGAATGGTGGGGATGCGGTAGGGAATATGGGGTTACTGTAGGATTAGTATAAATGGGTGGTTGCTGGTCGGCACAGACTCGGTGGGCCGAAGGGCCTGTTTCGGTGCTGTATCTCTCTATGACTCTAATCTTCACTAATATACTGCACCTTATCTTAGATAGGAATCTGGTTTCCTCTATATTTCAAATAAATGCAAAAGTATCAGCATTTCACAGGTCAAGAGGGCCTGACCTGAAGTACTTCCAATGCACACCATCTTATATTATCACAACTGTTCCAAATGCAAGTGGAGACTTGAAATAACAACATTCCAAGGAGACAGAAGTAACTGAGTGAATAAAGATAATCTATTATAAATGTAGGAACCATATTCTCTAGTTTTTTTACAATTCACATTCCTTTTATTGAAACCATTTGTTGGTCTTCCCTTCAATTTTTGGAGCGATTTCCCCCCCCCCAAGGTGCCAGCCAAGGCTCAGTGGGTAGCACTCTCTCCTCTGAGTCAGAAGATGGTAGGTCCAAGTCCCACATCAAAGACTGAAGCACAAAATCTAGGCTGACACCCTAGTGCAGTACTGAAGGAGTACTGCATTGTCTAAGGTACCATCTTTTAGATGAGGTGTTAAAGGGAAGCACCGTCTGCCCTCTTAAGTGAATATAAGAGACCCCATGTTAATATTTTGAAGAGGAGCAGGGGAGTTCACCCAGTGCCCTGGACAATATTTATCCCTCAGTCAACAGCACTAAAAACAGATTATCTGGCCATTATGAGGTTGCTGTTTGTGGGAGCTTGCTGTGCGCAAATTGGGTGCCATGTTACAATAATGACTACATTCAAAATGTATTTCATTAGCTGCAAAGTGCTTTGGGATGCCCCGAAGTTGTGAAAGGTGCTATATAAATGTGAGTCTTTCTTATTTTTAACTGCTATCTTGCTAAAATCCAGACTCTCTTCTTTCACTTACTGTGTTACTCCAATCATACCAGGAAATTTGCCACATCACTAATCCGTTTTAAATTCTGATGCTTTACCTTGTGCGGCCAGGTCAGCGAAGAAATGGAAATCATGTCGGGATAATTAATTTCAAACTTACGCTGAGATCCTCGAGTTACTGTGCGAGTATTTGGAGGTCATTCCACTGGCTGACCGCAAACTGCTAGCTTCTGAATAGAGATCAGAGTCTGGCCCGTCAGCCACCTCCTCATCTAAAAAAAATTAAGACATAGGAGTCACAATTTCTAGTTCTTTTAAAGAAAATCCTGGATTGCATTTGCAAGTAGTGTGCTTAACTGAGGGATCTTTTCCACTTACCTAAAAATCCTTCCTGCGTTTTCTCTTTAATTTCACGAACAATGGCCAGGCGGGATTTGTAATGCAAAAATAAGGTTTTCTGAGAATCTAGGAATGCCATGTGGTTACTATGAGCTAGAAGAAAAAGAAGTTTGACAGAACCAAGCTTAATATTTGTATTACAATTTTCCCTTTCCACTAGATAGTTTCATCAATTACTTATAAAATACTGGTGTACAAGCACTTCAGGGTCAACTCCTGACAGAAGTGGTAACCACAACCATTTAAAATTCTGCAGAGCCATTAAGAAATGATATTCAGGAAAGCTTAATGAATCTGATACGGAAAGCACCTGTTACCGCACTTCAGGACTGTACTGCAAATTCACCAGTGGAGTATTTTGCAAAAGTAGAGAACACATCACCTACCTTCCAATATGGAAGGTTTCAGGTTAGTTTCCAAAATATCAGCCCTGTCGTACTTGTAAATCTAGGAAAATAAGAGAAATGTTTAATTTTCTTTTTAATTGCGACAATATTTATCACTCAACCAACATGGTTAAAAGTGATTATCTGGACATTATCACGTTGCCTTTTGTTAGAGCTTTCTGCATGCAAATTGGTTGCTGAGTTTCCTGCATTACAACTGACTAAACTTCAAAAGTACTTAATTGGCTGCCAAAGCACTTTGGGATGTCCTGAGGTTGTGAAAGGCACTATATAAATGCAAGTTTGCTCTTTTATATACACACAATACCATTAATCCAAGTACCGACTACCATACAAATCTATATTATTAGATGATCTCCTGGCACTGACCATTAAGAAAAAAAATTCTTAAAAATCCTGTAATTTTCTGTTCCACTCTCCAGTTATTTCTGCACCTTTTAGTTTGCTGCTCTTCCTTTCTGACTTTCACATTCTCTCATTGCTGTCTGAACCTCTTGTTCCCCTTTCTACACTTTTTCCCCCATTTGCTTGTTTCCAATTCACCCAGATTCCTTCAGTGATTTGCTGAATTTGAACTGGTTGCAGTATTTTTTTTCAACGGCATGGCGCCCTTAGCAAGATAAACCTGATCAGAGGTAGGGAGCTGAGGCAGGCAGACTGATATTGATTAGGAGATTCGCTTACATGCTTGAGTGTGAGAAGCTGGGATTGGGCTGGGCTAAAGTGAGAGGCAGTGAGCTGGAAAGGAATTAGAAATTAAAACTTAAAATTCTGGAAATATTCAGGAGGTCGTGCAGCAGCTGTGGAGAAAGAAACATTGCTAATGTTTCAGGCCAATGATCTTTTGCCAGAACTGGCAAAGGTTAGAGATGTAAAATGTTTTAAGCAAGTTCAGAGGCAGGGAGAGGTGGGAAGGGGAGGAAAGAACAAAAAGGACCGTCGGTGATGCAGTGGAAGGCAAGAGTAATTAAATGAGAAAAGGGTTGATAGATTGAAGCAAAAGGGGTCAGTAATGGGCCAAGTAAAGAAACAAAAGATGGATCTAGAGGAGCCGTAAATAGCAGCAGCAGAATCATTACCAACTGCTGCTGTCTGAGAAAATGGGAATAATGGTTATTAATCTTAAACTATTAAACTCAATGTTGATCCTGGAAGGTTGTAAAGGGAATTAGCCAAAGGGAGGAAAAAGATGCACTGTTATCCCAAAGACAATGCATCAACTCAAGAGATGTGCTCTTATACCACAGCCTGAATAAACTTCTTGTTGAGGTTGCAGTATATCTGAAATCAGAGCCTTAATCGGTATCCTGCAGCCCTTACACCAATTGCTTCATAGATGCATTTTTAAATTAACGGATAGTCAAAGGTCGGAACAAGCAGGACAGAGTCCAGATAAACTATCTTTCAGTCAAGCTGCTGTGAGACACATTAGAGATTAAGGGCTCAATTTAATGAGTCCTCTGGCATCAGGGGTCGTGGCGGGTGGGGGGGGGTCAAGAATATTCTTGCGGGAGAGGCCCACAACGACCCCCAACGCCAAGAAGATCAGGCCACATTTTACCAGCGAGGCCTTCATTTTAATATTAGAATTAAGTTAAAATCATTTAAATTAACATACGTTGTCCGTCCCACGCCAATATTAGGGCTGCAACTTTAAATAAATAAAAATAAATAAAAAATTTTTTTAAAAACTCCCGCACCTTCAGAACTCTGGAGTTTGGAGTTCCGAGGTGTGACACTGGTGGGGAGGGGATGAGTGAAATCTTCAGGTCGGGAGGGATGTAGAAGTGAGGAAAACCGTTCTGATTGGTTGTGGGGATGGTGGGAAGGGGCTGAGGGTCAAATGTTCTGAAGGCGGGCGGGGGGGGTTAAAGTTCATAATTTAACAAATTAGTTTCCCGGGGGTATAGGTAATTTTATTCATTGAGAACTCATTGGAAGAGTTAGGAGAGGGATGCAAAGTGTGAATATAATCTTATTTGTATTAGTGCGGTGGCACCTTTAAACATTTAAATTTACCTGAACAGCTTGAAGCCCTTTAGAAATGGTGCCGGATGCCAGCCCCTTCTACGTCATCGGGGGTGGCCGCTCCGCCCCCTCCATTTAAATGAGCACCCATGTGAAATATCACAGGGGCTCAGCGACGCCGAGATCAGAGCGTGCCGCCACAATTTGCAGCGCGCTCATAAATTTCAGCCCTAAGTGTCATGCAAACCTTTTGATGCACAGGTCTACACAGATGACGGAAGAATCCAGTAATTGGCAATGCAACAAATGCTATTCAGCTATATCAGATATGACTGCATACACTGTAAATAAGAATTCAAATTAAATATTTTGAGTGAATAAATATGCACACTGACGCACAAATTGGTAATGACCAACAGATACACGGAACACAGTGGAATATCCAGTTTACTTCTCATGAGAGTTATAACAGTCTTGGATACATTTGCTGTCCCCAACTGCAATCCCAGCTATAAAATAAGTGTAATGCTGATTAACTAAGGCATTGGGATGCCAAACAAGAAGAGGTTCCTGGAGGATGGGGTATATCCCAGCACAACAGTGAGACACAAAATTGGAGCAGAGGTTTATTTGAAAAAAAACACATCTATACTTGTACAAACTAGTTTAACAGTTTAAAAATATGCAAAATATATTTTTCACCTTGATAAGGTAAAACTGAAAAAAAAAACCCCCAAGAAAACGGTAATTAAAAACTTGTGAACTCCGCTTCATGAATAAACCACCTTAAATGATATGTTATTTAAAAACATTACCAGTCTTAGTGATTCTTCCCAGGCAGCACCTTCTAAAAGTGACGTAATGGCTTCCTCATAGTCCTGTTGTGAGAGATATCACAAATTCTCTTACACATAATAAGGATGAAGTTCTTAAAAGAATCCATTGGAATAATCAGGCACAGCAGTGAACACTTATTGTCCTTTACGGAACAATGGTAGGCAGTTAGCTGAACGCTGGAATAGGATTATTTTTCCAATGTGTAACATATTCAATTGAAAATTACATATTTATTCAGAAATAAAGTACTGCTTTCTAAAACAGTCACAAGCTAAAAAGACAAGCTTACCTTCGCTGTTTGGCCTTCCTCATTCTCAGAGGAGGCATTCTCCTTGCATCACCAGAGTTGAGCCAGATCTGGGTCACATCCCAGGGAAACTAACAGAGGGGATTCCTCAGGATCCAGACCCGGCCCAACCAAAGTATGAAAATTAGCATAAAATTACTGAATGAACACTCTGCAAGGCCTGATGAGAACGCCAGGTGGATGTGTATAGAATCATGCAGCACAGAAGGAGGCCATTCAGCCTATTGTGCCTGCATCAGTTGAATAGCCCCATTCCCCTGCTCTTTCCCCATATCCCTCCAAATTTTTCCCCTTCAAGTATTTATCCAATTCCCTTTTGAAAGTTATTACTGAATCTGCTTCCACCGCCCTTTCAGATCAGAACTCACTGCTTACTTTTCTTCCCCTTATGTCACCTCTGGTTCTTTTGCCAATTATCTTAAATCTGTGTTCTTTGGTTACCAACCAACCGTTCTGCCACTGGAAACAGTTTCTCCTTATTTACTCAATCAAAACACTTCATAATTTTGAACACCTCCTAAAAATCTCCCCTTAACCTTCTGTGACCTAATTAGTCATTCATTCCTCTCTAAGGCCTTGATATCCTTCCTGAAGTGCGGAGCCCAGAAGTGACCACAATATTTCAGCTTGGCCTAATGGTGTTATATGACATGTTCAGCACAACTTTCTTATGTGGGGAGGATGCTCAATGCTGAAACTGAAAATTAAAGCATCATAAAGCTCGGTTTATTTTAGATGTTGTTCAGATGTACCGGTCCGACCAATACAACAACTCTCCCAACCCCCTTTCTGTAGACTTTGCATCACATACCATAGAGGAGACCCCAAAGCATGGCAAATATTGGTCTGTGACAGATCACAATAAGAGCAGTTCAGGCAGTCACCCTCTAAATTGGCCTTCCCTACAGGGACACACAGATCTGTTCATGGCAGCATGGTTGAGATGGATAGTTTAGTTTAGTTTAGAGATACAGCACTGAAACAGGCCCTTCGGCCCACCGAGTCTGTGCCGACCATCAACCACCCATTTATACTAATCCTACACTAATCCCATATTCCTACCACATCCCCACCTGTCCCTATATTTCCCTACCACCTACCTATACTAGTGGCAATTTCTAATGGCCAATTTACCTACCAACCTGCAAGTCTTTTGGCTTGTGGGAGGAAACCGGAGCACCCGGAGGAAACCCACGCAGACACAGGGAGAACTTGCAAACTCCACACAGGCAGTACCCAGAATTGAACCAGGGTCGCTGGAGCTGTGAGGCTGCGGTGCTAACCACTGCGCCACCCAGCACGTGAGGAGTTCCAGGTGAAAACCCAAGTCCCATTACCCTGTGCTATAACATGAACTGCAACACCATTTTTTTCCCTCAAAAATGAAAAAACAGAGAACATAGCTTAAAAATCCAATCAACATTTTTAAAGTAGATTCACTGGCAATCTATAATTGGCCTGCTCTTTATTTCCCTTCCCAATATTATATAAACAAGCACTGCAACCTACAAACTCAGTCAGTCAGTTGTGTGTCGGTATCCCACACCATTCTATAAGGGGAGACGGTGGCATAGTGGTAATGTCATTGCAGTAGTAATCTAGAGTCCCAGGCCAATGCCCTGGGGACACAGGTTCAAATCCCACCATGGCAGCTGGTTCAATTTAATTAATAAATTCAAAAATAAAAATCTGAATTTGAAAGCTAGTCTTGTCGTGGTCTCAGTAGTGGTGCCATGTCATAAAACCCATCTAGTTTAATACTCCTGCTCCTCAATCGTATAGTAATTAGGAAAGCTAATAGAATGTTATTGTTTATTGCGAGGGGAATTGAATACAAAGTAGGAAGGTTACGCAAGTAAGGAGGTTATGCTTCAGCTATACAGGGCATTGGTGAGACCGCATCTGGAGTACTGTGTACAGTATTGGTCTCCTTATTTAAGGAAGGATGTAAATATGTTGGAAGAAGTTCAGAGAAGGTTTACTAGACTAATACCTGGAATGGGTGGTTTGTCTAATGAGGAAAGGTTGGACAGACTAGGCTTGTATTCGCTGGAGTTTAGAAGAGTAAGAGGCAATTTGATTGAAACAGATAAGATCCTGAGGGATCTTGACAGGGTGGATGTGGAAAGGATGCTTCCTCTTGTGGAAGAATCTAGAATTAGGGGGTCACTGTTTAAAAATAAGAGGTCACCTATTTAAGATAGAGATGAGGAGAATTTTTTCTCTCAGAGGGTCGTGAGTCTTTGGAACTCTCTTCCTCAAAAGGCGATGGAAGGAGAGTCTTTGAATATTTTTAAGATATAGGTAGATAGATTCTTGATAAACAAGGAGGCGAAAGGTTATCAGGGGTAGGCGGGAATGTGGAGTTGAGGTTACAATCAGATCAGCCATGATCTTGATGAATGGCGGAGCAGGCTCGAGGGGCCAAGTGGCCTACTCCTAATTCGTATGTTTGTAATGTCCTTTAGGGAAGGAAATCTGCTGTCCTTACCTGGTCTGGCCTACATGTGACTCCAGACCCACAGCAATGTGGTTGACTCTTAACTGCCCTTTGAAATCATCTAGCAAGCCACTCATTTGTCAAGGACAATTAGGGATGGGCAACAAATGCTGGCCTTGCCAGCAACACCCACATCCCATGAAAGAATAAAAAAAATCTGACATTCAAAACACAAAGCTACCCCCCTCTGCCACTGTCCTTTGACGCATAATGTGTTACACAAGCTACATTTCTGATACACCGAATTTGGCCTAGTGTTTCTGCTTGTTTCCATTGTTTTCCTTCCTCCCCCCACAAACACAATCAACACAAAAAAAATCGCAGAAAACAGGCACAAATTACATTCAGTGTAAGCTGATTTTCTGTGATCTTTTGCACTAACTTAAAAAACACAGTGCTAGAAGCTGGCCCTGGCCACAAACCTGGCCATTTCCACAAGGTGAATTAATCACCACAGCGAGTTTCCATTAATTGCGGCCATTTGTGGGCCTGTGCGGGTTCTTTTGGATGCATTGAAACTAACAAACACGTTTTAAAAGCTTTTGAATATAATTTTTTTTTAAATTACTAAGAAACTGAATACTATAACCCAGGGGTCACCAACCTTTTCTTTAGTGAGGGCTACTTTTGATGAAGGAAAAATATCACGAGCCATCCACCCCTCCCCACCCCCAACCTCCTCCCTCATCCTGTTGTGACGTCAATACGCAGTGACATCAGTAAGTGGTGACGTCAGGATGCCCATGTGTGGGTTAATGCTGGCAGGATGAATTGGGCGATCAGACTGCATTGTCAGGAGCTCTATGCGAGCTACTTGAAGGACAACCCGAGCTACCAGTAGCTCACGATCAACATGTTGACAACTCCTGCTATAACCCAACCGTACTGACAATGGATTTTTCTTCAAGTCATTTTCGCTGATTTAAAATCAGGTTACTCTAGACACTAATCAAAATGCTTTTTTGTGATAAACCCATTTTCAGCTGTATTAATCAAATTGCACCAAGCAAATTTGTTTTTAAATTACGCTCTAAAACGCTGCCCGATTGCATTGGTTCCAGGTGGATTTTACGTTTGGCGAGCGGAAACTTGAGAGAAAAAGATTTCTCAAATCTAGTGCAAGTATGTAACACTGTTTATACAAATACTGGAGAAAGATTAAGACTTAGAATATGACTCAAACAGTAACTAGTTTTGCAAATGTCTATAAAGTCTGCAATTTTTGACAAACTTGAGGCATGCCTGTTTAAAAAAATGCAACTAACACATACAAATCACACACTTCTCCCCAGTTCCCATGATTCTATTTTTGTTAAAGAATTTTAAATGATATGCATTATATCTAACATACTGTAAAACTCTTGCACATCATATCAAGTCCTCAGCTTTCTCTATTTTTTGGGAAACATTATCTGGTCAAAATGGTAGCTGTAGAACATCATTACATTTCAGGACCACAGAAAGATGTACAATAGGTCGTTTAATATTTCAGACACTGTGTCTCTGTGGTAACTTTTTTTTTCTGAAAATAGGAGCAGGAGTAGGCCATTCGGCCCTTCGAGCCTGCTCCACCATTCATTATGATCATGGCTGATCATCCAACTCATTAACCTGTTCCTGCTTTCGCCCCATACCCTTTGATCCCTTTAGACCCAGAGCTATATCTAACTCCTTCTTGAAAACATACAATGTTTTGGCCACAACTGCTTTCTGTGGTACCGAATTCCACAGGCTCACCACTCGCTGGGTGAAGAAATTTCTCCTCATCTCAGTCCTGAAAGGTTTACCCCGTATCCTTAGACTATGACTCCTGGTTCTGGACTCCCCCACCATTGGGAACATCCTTCCTGCATCTACCCTGTCAAGTCCTGTTAGAATTTTATAGGTTTCTATGAGATCCCCCCTCACTCTTCTGAACTCCAGCAAATATAATCCTAATCTACTCAATATCTCCTCATACGTCAGTCCCACCATCCCAGGAATCAGTCTGGTAAACCTTCGCTGCACTCCCGCTAAAGCAAGAACATCCTTCCTCAGATGAGGAGACCAAAACTGCACACAATATTCCAGGTGTGGCCTCACCAAGGCCCTGTATAATTGCGGCAAGACATCCCTGCTCCTGTACTCGAATCCTCTCGCTATGAAGGCCAACATACCATTTGCCTTTTTTACTGCCTGTTGCACCTGCATGCTTACCTTCAGCGACTGGTGTACGAGAAAACCGAGGTCTCACTGCATATTCCCCTCTCTCAGTTTATAGCCGTTCAGATAATAATCTGCCTTCCTGTTTCTGCTACCAAAGTGGATAACCTCACATTTATCCACATTATACTGCATCCTCCATGCACTTGCCCACTCACTCAATTTGTCCAAATCACCCTGAAGCCTCTCTGCATCCTTCTCACAACTCACCCTCCCACCCAGTTTTGTGTCATCTGCAAATTTGGAGATATTATATTTAGTTCCCTCATCTAAATCATTAATGTATATTGCGAATAGCTGGGGTCCCCCACTAGTCATTGCCTGCCATTCAGAAAAAGACCCATTTATCGCTACTCTTTGTTTCCTGTCCGCCAACCAATTTTCTATCCAATACACTACCCTCAATCCCATGCGCTTTAATTTTACATGCTAATCTCTTATGTGGGACTTTGTCGAAAGCCTTCTGAAAGTCCAAATAAACCACATCCACTGGCTCCCCCTCATCAACCCTACTAGTTACATCCTCGAAGAATTCTAGTAGATTTGTCAGGCATGATTTCCCTTTCGTAAATCCATGCTGACTCTGCCCGATTCTACCATTGTTCTCTAAGTGCTCTGCTATAAAATCTTTGATAATGGACTCTAGAATTTCCCCACTGCCGACGTCAGGCTGACTGGTCTAGAATTCCCTAGTTTCTCTCTACCTCCCTTTTTAAATAGTGGGGTTACATTAGCTACCCTCCAATCTGTAGGAACTGTTCCAGAGTCTATAGAATCTTGGAAGATGACCACCAATGCATCCACTATTTCTAGGGCCACCTCCTTAAGTACTCTGGGATGCAGACCATCAGGCCCTGGGGATTTATCAGCCTTCAATCCCATCAATTTCCCCAACACCATTTCTCTACTAATACTGATTTCCTTCAGTTTCTCTCTCTCACTAAGCCCTTTGTAACAACATTTTGAACAGGTTAATTTGCTGGCGACTGCTGAAATCGAGGCTGCCTCTTTGTATTTGTCTAAGAACTCCAGAAGTAAATTTACCTTAGCATACTGCTCTAGTATTACGGCTGCTTCAGAATTTCTCCGCTGCTCCATCAATCTCCCTGGAAAGCAGCACAGACATACATCTTACTACTCACTTCACACAGCGTGTGGAATTTCTAACTTTTAAAACATTACATTTGGGCTCATCAAAGTGAAGGCCATCAGGGCTATTTGAAATATTATCCCACTTTTTATTATCAATGCCAGCAATCTAAGTTAAACCAGTCTCAGAGTAAAAGTCCCTCAGTGCACCGACACTGCACCTTAATGCTGTCTCAGAGCTGCACCAGTACGATATTCATATTTCGCACTGCACCCACCTTGTAACAGGCGGGCGGGATTTCCAGGGCAGTCAGCTGCAGCAACACATCTATTGTGAAGTGACTGACACTTAAGAGCTAGGCTGTTTGGGGTTGATGTCAGGAAGCACTTCTTCACACAAAGGGTAGTGGAAATCTGGAACTCTCTGCACAAAGCTGCTAAGATGGTGGTGGGGAGAGGGATGGTCAATTGAAAAATTCAAAAGCGAGATTGATAGATTTTTGTTAGGTTAAGATATAAAGGGTTATGGAACCAAGGTGGGTAAATGGAGTTAAGATACAGATCAACTGTGGTCTAACTGAATGGCTTGAAGGGCGGAATGGCCTTCTCCTGTTCCCATGACACACTCTAAACTCACTTCACATAAAATCACAGTCAGAGGGGAAACGTCCATCCCATCAGTTCAACCCAGGTTCCAGAGACAAAAGGGAAGTATTCAGACCCACCACATCATTAAGACAAGCTTCAGAGTATTTCTACACACACCAGTCCTTACCTGCAATAGTCCGTGCCATGCTAATCAGTTTGTCCTCAGTGTAATGGAGCTGAGCAGCCATACAGAAAGCCTGCTGCCAACTGTTGCATAGCAGGAAGGCTCCCAGTGCCTTTTCGCATTCTCCGCATCGTGCAAAGATTAGCCCCGCCTGCTCATGGTACTGTGTCTCGCTGAGGTACTCGCCATATGCAATACTGATGTCCTGCAAGAGAAGGAAACCAAAAGCAGGCTCATACTGAGAGTCTGGATTATTGACTTCCTCACCAAAATTTGAGGCACTCTCTCCATCTTCATCAATCAATTGTTACATAGAGTTACATAGAATATACAGCACTGAAACAGGTCATTTGGTCCAACTAGTCTGTTTTGGTGTTTATACTGCACACAAGTCTTGTCCCATTCCATCTACTTGCAGCCTATCAGCATATCTTTCAATACCCTTCTCTCTTATGCACTCATCTAGTTTCTTCCTGAAAGCATGCAAGCTGATTATCTCAATCGCTTCCTGTGGTAGCCAGTTCCACATTCCAACTAGTCTCGAGTAAAGCAATTTCTCCTCAATTCCCTACTGGATTTATCAGTAACTATCTTGTATTTATGACTCTTAGTTTTGGATTCTCCCACAAGTGGACACATTCCCTCCACATCCACTCTATCCAACCCATTCATAATTTTAAAGACGTCTATCCAGTCTCCTTTAAGCCTGCGCTTTTCTAAGCAAAAAGCCCCAACCTGTTAATTCTTTCCCGACAGCTGTAACCTCTCAGCTCTTGTACCGAGTTAATGACTCGTAACTGAGCTTTCACAGAAAGCTACTGAATACCGTTAGGTATAGATTGAGAAGACACCATGTGAAAAATGAATGGCCTATTTTCCATCTGTAATTATTTATTCGTGCATTTGAGAATTAGACTCTCACCGCTATATACAAAAATATTATTCCGCAAACCTGTAAATAAGGCTAATCTAAATTTAAAAAATCACATTCCTCCTATTTGGATCCAACTTCTGTAACTTTCTTGCCCTCACTTCAATGCTGGGCTCTGACCACAATCTGCTAATTAAACCATTGCAGAATATCAAGCACCAAATTTTATGTTCACAAGTCTGGTCAAAGAAGTAGGTTTTAAAAGAGATTCCTAAAGGAAGAGAGGGTGCTGATAGGGATTATAATTGGGTCCTAGGTGGATGAAGGCACAGCTGCAAATGGTACGATGGAGGAAGGTGGGATTTACAAGAGGCCAGAATCAGAGGAACATAGAGGGTTGGGGGCAGAGTTGTAGAACTGGAGGAAGTTAGCGAGAGAGAGAAAGAGAGAGAATCACGAAGGGATTTAAACATGTGGATAAGAATTTGAAAGCTGAAGTGGTAGGGGACTGGGAGCAAGTGTAGGCCAGCAATGACAGGAGATGAAGGATAAATGGGACGGGATATAGGCAGCAGAGTTTTGTATGAGGTGAAGTTTACAGAGGGTGCGGAATGCAAGGCCACCTAGTAGGTCATTGGAAATGTTGAGCCTGGAACTGACAGAGACATGGATGAAAGTTTCAGAGGCTGATGGGCTGAGGCAGGAGCAGAGACAGGTGATGCCATGGAGGTGGAAGTTGATGGTCTTTGTGGTAGAGAGGATATAGGGTGAGAAGCTCTAGAATCGATCAGGTTGCTGCAATTATTTAGTTTAGTTTAGAGATACAGCACTGAAACAGGCCCTTCGGCCCACCGAGTCTGTGCCGACCATCAACCACCCATTTATACTAATCCGACACTAATCCCTACACTAATCCCACACCTGTCCCTATATTCCCCTACCACCTACCTATACTAGTGGCAATTTATAATGGCCAATTAACCTATCAACCTGCAAGTCTTTTGGCTTGTGGGAGGAAACCGGAGCACCCGGAGAAAACCCACGCAGACACAGGGAGAACTTGCAAACTCCACACAGGCAGTACCAGGAATTGAACCCGGGTCGCTGGAGCTGTGAGGCTGCGGTGCTAACCACTGCGCCACTGTGCCGCCCCATTATGAACAATTCCATTCACTCCAGCCCAAAAAGGATAGAATTGGTGCCAAGGGCTGAAGATAATAGCTCCTAAGTAAACTTTGAAACAGTTTGGCTAAGGTTGCATTTCTTTAATAAGTCCCTGAACTTAAATAACCCTCGGTGATTGCTGTGAGACACAAAATTTGCATCATACCTTGTATTCCTGGCTGTTTACCGGGAATAACTTCAAGGCTTCACTGTACATCTGTTGGTCTTTTACCAAGTTTAGAAGCTCAGTGAAATGCTGAGGACCTGAAAAAAAAAAAGTGACATCAGCCTAGTGGATCATTACTGCACTTGCATATTAGACCATGCAAAAACACACAGATGATAGATAAAATGTGGGTTGTGTTCTCAATGCAATTCCTCACTCAAGACATCAAGTAAAGGAGCTAATTGTGTTCCCATGGGGAAGGAAGGAAAAGAAAACTAGCATAATTTTGAATTTTACATGGCACTCAGAGTAGCCCTGTACATTTCCCTTCTCACCCCATCCAACAGCATGCATCATGGGAGACTCCACCATCTCAATCCTATTCATTAGACGTCAAAGCACATACTGGATTCAGAGTTTCACAGTAAATCCACAATGCAGGCATTACAATAGTTAGTCCGATCTTGCAGGTGCCATTGTCAGAGTGCACTCATGCATCTGATGACACACAGATGGTATAAGCCACCCCACACGAAATAGAAGTGTTGCACATTCTAAGCATTAACATATGGGTGAGCACTTTTCAAGGTATAAACCGATTTCAGCATTCCGCTGGTGTTTTATTCTCAACTGAAACACTCTGTCTCCTCAGATATTGCCCCAAGCCCTTCAAAACTGCTGTCAAAAATCCCACCCTTGACCCCTCTGTCCTTGCAAACTACTGTCCTATCTCCAACCTCCCTTTCACGTTCGAAGTCCTCGAACATGACCCCTTCCGAATCCATGCCCATCTTTCCTGGAACTCCATGTTTGAATCCCTCCAATTAGCTTTTCACTTCACCACAAAATTGAATCAGCCCTTATTTTTGTGACTGCCACCATGGTAAACTATCCTTCCTCATCCTTCTCAACCTGTCTTTAACCTTTGTCACAGTTGACCACACCATCTTCCAACACCTCTCCTCCATTGTCCAGTTGGGTGGGACTGTCGTCACTTGGTTCCATTCTTATCTATTGAGTTGTAGTGAGAATTACCTGCAGTGGTTTCTCTTCCCGCCCCCGCACTGTTACCTTTGGAATTTCCCAAGGATCTATCCTTGGCCATCTCTTATTTCTCAACTACATGGTCCCCACTCAGTGATATCATCCAAAAACTTGTTGGGTTCCACATGTACAGTGACGACAACTATATCTCACCACTACCTCTCTTGACCCCCTCCACAGTCTCTAATTTGTCACATTGCTTGTCTGACATCCAGTACTGGGTGAGCAGGGATTTCGTCCAACTAAATATTAGGAAGACCAAAGCAATTGTTTTCAGTCCCCGCCACACACTCTGTTCCCTAGCCGCAAATTCCATCCCTCTCCCTGGCAAGTCTCTCAGCTTGAACCAAACTGTTTGCAAACATGGTGTCGTATCTGACCCTGAGCTCAGCTTCTAATCCTGTATCTGTTCCAACACGTGGGATCCAGGGCAATTTGGCAAATTGGATCCAAAATTGGCTTAGTGGCAGGAGGCAGAGGGTGATGGTCGAGGGTTGTTTTTGCGAATGGAAGCCTGTGACCAGTGGTGTTCCACAGGGATCGGTGCTGGGACCCTTGCTGTTTGTAGTGTACATTAATGATTTAGACGTGAATATAAGCGGTATGATCAGCAAGTTCACAGATGACAGAAAATTGGTGGTGCCATAAATAGTGAGGAGGAAAGCCTTAGATTACAGGGAGATATAGATGGGCTGGGAAGATGGGCAGAGCAGTGGCAAATGGAATTTAACTCCGAGAAGTGTGAGGTGATGCATTTTGGGAGGACTAACAAGGCAAGGGAATATACAATGGATGGTAGCACCCTAGGAAGGATCAGAGGGACCTTGGTGTACTTGTCCATAGATCACTGAAGGCAGCAGCACAGGTAGATAAGCTGGTTAGGAAGGCATACTTAACTTTATTAGCCAAGGCATAGAATATAAGAGCAGGGAGGTTATGATGGAGCTGCAAAAAATGCTAGTTAGGCCACAGCTGGAGTACAGTGTACAGTTCTGGGCACCACACTATAGGAAGGATGTGATTGCACTGGAGAGGGTGCGGAGGAGATTCACCAGGATGTTGCCTGCGCTGGAGCATTTCAGCCACGAAGATAGACTGAAAAGGCCAGGGTTGTTTTCCTTAGAGCAGAGACGGCTGAGGGGGGACATGATTGAGGTATACAAAATTATGAGGGGCATTGATAGGATAGGTAGGAAGAAACTTTTTCCCTTAGCGGAGGGGTCAATAACCAAGGGGCATAGATTTAAGGTAAGAGGCAGGAGGTTTAGAGGGGATTTGAGGAAAAACCTTTGCACTCAGAGGGTGGTTGGAATCTAGAACGCACTGCCTGAAGAGGTGGTGGAGGCAAGAACTCTCACAACACTTAAGAAGTATTTAGATGAGCACTTGAAATGCCATAACATACGAGGCTATGGGCCAAGTGCTGGAAAATGGGATTAGACTAGTTAGGTGCTTGATGGCCGGCACAGACATGATGGGCCGAAGGGCCTGTTTCTCTGTTGTATAAATCTATGACTCTATAACACCAAAAAATCACTTATGTCCACCTCCATAACATTGCCATTATCTGCGTGTGCCTCAGCTCATCTGCTGCTGAAACGCTCATTCATGCCTTTGTTACCTGTAGATGTAATTATTCCAAAACACTCCTGGTTGACCTTCCACCTCAACCCCTAAATAAACATGAGCTTATTCAAAAATCTGCTGCCCATATCCTAACCTGCACCAAGTCCTGTTTACCCTGTACCGCTGATCTACAAAGTCTCAATTTTAAAATTCTCATACTTATTTTAAAATCCCCAAATGGCCTTGCCTCTCCCTATCTCTGTAAGCATTCCAGCCCCACAACCCTCCGAGATCTCTGCGTTCCTCTAATTCTGGCTTCTTGTGCATCCCAATTTTAATCGCTCCACCAATGGGGGCCTTAAGCCCTAACCTCTAGAATTCCCTCCATAAACCTCTCCACCTCTTTTAAGACAATCCTTAAAACCTACCTCTTTGACCCCTGTCCTAATACCTCCTTATGTGGCTCAGTGTCGAATTATGCCCAATAGCGCTACTGTGAAGCGCCTTGGGATGTTTTACCATATTATAAATACAAGTTGTTGTTATGTTACAGAATGTAAAACAGTTCCAGGTACCCCTTATTCCATCTTCTTTGGCCTCCTTATCGCGAGAGACAATGGGTAAGCGCCTGGAGGTGGTCAGTGGTGTGTGGAGCAGTGCCTGGAGTGGCTATAAAGGCCAATTCTAGAGTGACAGGCTCTTCCACAGGTGCTGCAGAAAAATTTGTTTGTCGGGGCTGTTACAGTTGGCTCTCCCCTTGCGCTTTTGTCCTTTTTTCCTGCCAACTGCTAAGTCTCTTCGACTCGCCACACTTTAGCCCCGCCTTTATGGATGCCCGCCAGATCTCTGTATTCCATACAACACAATAAATTATATTAACCAGCCTGATGATGATTGTATTGGCATGATATTATATTGAATGGTAATACTGGCAACTTGCAATAGACTTAGATCATGTGGAATTCATGAAACTAGTTACATAATTCTAGCAAAAGCAGGTTTTGATTTATCAAAAGTGATCTCATCCAAATTAAGCCCATGTACATGCTTACTTTAAAAAAAAATTGATCTGTTGAACAAGGTTCAAAAGAACTCCCTTGCATTACCAAACATGGTCACACCTCAAAAAATGGTTTTCAAAGCCAATGATTCCTTCCTCCTTCACACACATGTATAAGCTTGTACACAGGATGTTATACTGAGTGACAAATTCCTTGGAAGTAAGTCTGCATACCACCCTCCCTCGCCCTCTGAATACCTTAATTTTGAATCAAGCTGCTTAACTGTGAAATTCTGACGCAATGTTCTGAGGTTGCACTTACCACATTTACTGAGGTGGTTGAGAGCCTTTTTGTATCGCTTCAAATATTTATCTATGGTGTATCGCTGGTAATTGGTCTCCATTTTCTTCAATTTGTTCAAAAATGGTAGATATTCCTTAGGATCCTGAAACAAGAGAATAACATTCATGTATATAAACTACAGCATGCTTTAGATCATCCTCAAAGCCTCAATTCATTTGATATTAATAGGAATAGGCCATTTAGCCTAGTTATTTCACCATTCAATGAGATCATGACTGGTCTGTGACCTAACTCCACATACCTGCCTTTGTCCTTTGATACCTTTGGTTAACAAAAGTTGATCAATCCCAGATCTTAAATTAACAATTGACTTAATATCAACTGTTATTTGTTGAAGAGAGTTCCAAACTTCTACCATCCTTTGCAAGTAGAAGTGTTTCCTAACTTCACTCCTGTAAGGTCTGGCTCCAACTTTTGCACTATGTCCCCTAGTCCTAGAATCCCCAAATATTGAAATAGTTTCACTCTATCTACCCTATCCATTATGAAAACTTTGAGCCAATCACCCCTTAACCTTTCTAGTTTGCGTAATTTCTCCCCACAATTTAACCCTTGGAGCCCTATAACATTCTGGTAAATCTATGCTGCTTCCAAGGACAATATATCCTTCCTAAGGTGTAATGCCCAGAACTGCTCACAATACTCCAGAACTAGTCTAACCAGGGCTTTGTATTGTTATAGCATGACTTCTACACCCTTGTAATCTACTCTTCCAGATATAAAGCCTAGCATTCCATTTGTCTTTTTGATTAGTTTCTGTACCTGTTCATGACATTTTAATGATTTACATACATGGCCTCCCAAGCCTCTTTGGACCTCCACCATTTGTAGTTTCCCATCACTCAAAGTATCCTGTTCTATCCTTTTTAGTTCCTAAGTAGATGACCTCACACCTGCCTAAACTGAAATCCATTTATCATAGTTTTGCTCATTCACTTAATCTATTAATACCTCTGTAATTTTATGCTCCCACCCACACTGCTTATAATGTCACTTATCTGCGTCATCAGCACACTTAAATATGTGGCTCTCTATCTGATCACCTAAGTCGTTAATAAATACGATGAATAGTTGATATCTTAACAAATGTGAGACACCACGAGTAACATCGTACCAATTAGAATACCTGACCATCATCCTTGCTCTCTGTCTCCTGTTGCTCAGCCAATTTCCTAACAAGGTCAATAATTTACCTTCAATTCCATAAGCTTCACCTTTGGCTAACAGACTCTTATGAGGGAGTTTATCAAATGCCTTCTGGCAGTCCATATAAATAATATCTATAGACACTCCCTGGTCCACTACTTTAGTCACCTCTTAAGAAAAATCAAACAGTGTAATGCTATTGTTTTTTGTTGTCCAGTCCTCCTCTTCCTCCTTCTCCCAAACCACTGTCTTCCTTTACCCCCTTCTCCTGAACCACTGGATTCCTTTATTCCTCTTCTTACCTCTTTTCCCCAAGCCACTGCCTTCTTTTACATCATTAACGGGAATCTCGAGAGATGGGCTTAGAGGTCTCTGCTGCCCTGTAATCAGCCACTGAATGAAACTGGGCAAAAGCAGTCCATGTCGACTCATTCCTTCAGTTTTGGTTCCCTTATCTCACCCTACAAGGAAACGTTTTATCCTTGCTTTGTGCCTCACCAGCTGAGGTCAAGAAACTCTCTTGGAGAGCAAGTAGGGACCATGCCCACGGTTTTCAGTGATGGAAAAGGCTCTCTACCAAAAAATGCTTCAACTACTTGTCGAAGCTGACGAACCCTGCGGTGTATTTTCAGCAATAAAAACAGAAAATGCTGAAAATACTCCGCAGCTCTGGCAGCATCTGCAGAGAGAGAAATAGAGTTAACAGAGTTAATGTTGCAGGTCACTGCCCTTTTTTCATTTGTTCATGGGCTGTGGGCGTCGCTGGCCAGGCCAGCATTTATTGCCCATCCCCAATTGCCCTTGAGAAGGTGGTGGTGAGCCATCCTCTTGAACCACTGCAGTCCATGTGGGGTAGGTATTCCCACAGTGCTGTTAGGAAGGGAGTTCCAGGATTTTGACCCTGCGACAGTGAAGGAACGGCGATATAGTTCCAAGTCAGGATGGTGTGTGGCTTGGAGGGGAACTTGCAGGTGATGGTGTTCCCATGCATCTGCTGGCTCTGCTGCCTCTGCCCTTCTAGGTGGTAGAGGTCGTGGGTTTGGAAGGTGCTGTCTAAGAAGCCTTGGTGCGTTTCATTAGAACTTGATTTGCAATGTTAACTTCTGTTTCTCTCTCCACAGATGCTGCCAGACCTGCTGAGTATTTCCAGCATTCTCTGTTTTTATTTCAGATTTCTAGCATCTGCAGTAATTTGTTTTTGTATTAGTGTGCTAAACATTCTTCTTATTGCAGATTTGAGATTCTGCAGTTTTTTCTTTTCAACTTTACTGTGGACCTTCTTTGAACAGTCTACAACCTTTTTTTTTCAAGATGTGTATAACCGTAACCATTTTGATTGGTTTTGCCGTGTTGCCTGTTATATTCACCATTGGTCGCACTCTGCTCTACAGAGCTTGGTAAAACCTGTCCTAAAACAAAATAAAGCATTTAAAAAAAAACAAAGCATGCCAACCTTTTGCGATTTCTCTGCCACCATCATCACTAGATCAAAGTCATACGTGCCCACTGCATAGTCGTATAGTTCGTTAACATCCACCAGGAAGATGAGATATTTCAGTGCCTCCTCAGCACTGACTGCCTCAGGGTCAGATGGAGGATTCACTGCAATTCACAATAACAAAAGTGATAGTAAGAAATAAGGGAGAGCATAGAGCTCTTACTTTAATTTATAAGTGAATCTCCTGTGGCACGTCTCATGGTTAGTTCAGAGATGGTATGCATGGAATCAGAGAACATTCCATCACAGAAGGAGGCCATTCGACCCATTGCGCCTGTACTGGCTGCAATTGTTACAAGAGGCAGACAGGGGCCCCCTCTTAAGCAAGAAAAAAAGGAGTTCTAGTTATCCTGCCTTAGGAATAGCAGTGCCATCAATATACAGTAGTCACTAATGAATCCTATTAAGGAATTCAGGAGAAACTGCTTTACCTAGAGAGTGGTGAGAATGTGGATTTCTTCTACCACATGGAATATCTAAGCTGAATAATATTAGATGGCTTGAAGTGCAAGTTACATAATCACATGAGGGAGAAAGGAATAGAAGGATATGCTGATAGGGTTAGATGAAATAGGGTGGGAGGAGGCTCGGGTGGAGCATAAACACCAGCCAGGGCCTGTTGGGCCGAAAGACCTGTTTCTGTGCTGTAAATTCTGTATCACTCTGTGGAGGAACTAAGAATAGCTAGTGTTAATGTTACTTCGTTAACAACTCCAGGATATTAATTTTATATATATATATTTATGTTATATAATATATATATAAAATACATTTTACATACATATATATATATATTCTATTGAAACTCCCAAAGGTTGGTTGCTTAGTTATTTGGGAGGAAATGGTACATCTTTTATCAGTACTGGTTCAGAGGTTACAGCGCCACCCCTGGAGGAGGCAAGAAGAGCAGGGATTCTAATCATTTTTGGAGGGTAACAGAGCCATGCTATAGACAGAAAGAGGAACAGGCATTTAGGAACATCAGCACAGGAAGAGGCCATTCAGCCCCTTGAGCTGTTCTGTCATTCAATGAGATTTGCATCTTAACCCCTTCTGTTATTGATTTGAATGGACTGGCACCCTCCGGCTTAATGGTATCACCAACTCCCAGACCTGCATCAGAAAAACACGGATAGATCTCAATTTTTGTCTGAATTACTTAAATGTTACCTCTCAGCTCATGGACTTTCTGAAGAGCAATTTCCAGTTCTGGAGTACGTCTTCGCACATGGCAGGTCAGTACAGACAAACTGTATCTATGTAAAATAATAGGTAAGTGAAGGCTTTCTGAAAGGAATGATTTACAGTTTTGAGTTCAGAATGATAAGTATATATATATTTTTTAAATCGCAATTGCTTACGAAGTGTTCTAAAGTATTGTAAATTAAGTTTTGGAGATTCAAAAGGAAAAGAAGAATGTTGGCCTTCTCAGTGAGGATTTGAACATTGGTTCATTCTTGTTCTAAAGTTACTGATTTAGTACTGATTGAATGACCTTGCAATCTCACTGGGGGTCTACGATCAAAGGGCAACAGGGCTAAAACAATGGAGCATTGATTCTCCAGCCTCTGCTCCCTTTAGGTGCAGCACCTTGGTGGGTAGGCAGAACCACAGAATTTATCCTGTTTACAGCCAACACAACCATTACCATTAGTGCCAGCAGCGACTCAGTGGGAAGCACTCTCGCTAAGTCTGTAGGTTGTGGGTTCAAGTCCCACTCCAGAGACTTGAACACAAAATCTAGGCTGACACTCCCAGCGCAGTACTGAAGCAGCGCCACACCATTGGCATTGACATCTTTCAGATAGGATGTTAAAGCGAGGCCCTCTCTGCTCTTTCAGGTGAATGTAAAAGATCCCATGCCAGTATTTTGAAGAGCAGGAGAATTCTCCCTGGTGTCCTAGGCCAACATTTATCTCTTAACCAACAACAAATAATAGATTAACTGATCATTATCGCATTGCTGATTGTGGGAGCTTGCTGTGCATAAATTGACTGCCATGTTTCCAACATTACAATAGCTGACGACATTAAAAAAAAACTTGATTGCCTGTCATGGGCCATGCAAGGTGCTACATAATGCAAATCTTTCTTACTTGTGAGGGTTTATTCTCTCCATAGTCGCTCGCAGCGCATCACAAACTGTGTTCACTTTCGTCCCTATCTCTGGTGTTGAAGTTGATGAGTTATGGAGATATGGGTACATTGTTTTTGTGACATCTTCCTCTCTGGAAATGAACAGAGGTGCATGTAGAACAAAATGTTGTCATTGGGTTTAAGGATATTCAGTCTTTGATTCAGATTTTTTAAAAATTAGCTGAGAAATTGGTTGCGCCAAATAACTCGCTGACAGGAACGAGCTCCCAAAAGAGGCGCAAGAGGACCACACAAAATTGATCCTTGTGTTATCAGGCATGCCTGGAAGTGCTGCTCATGCCCCAGGACACAGTGTGCTTGCCATGAAGAGGAGGAAATTCAGCCGGTGGGGACACCAGCACTGGAGCAACGCTGAGTCCTGGGGAAGGGAGATTGGTGGCCAACAGTGAGCTGCATTTTCAACATGGCGCTTGGAGCACTCTTGGTCCAGTTCCATCACAATCCTGACAAAGACCCGATGGAGTGCTGTACTATCGGAGACATGAACTAAAAAAAGTACTCAAGACAATGGCAAATGTTCTTGTCAGCTGTGGCTCAGCGGGTAATGCTCTTTGCTTCTGGGTCAGAAGATTGCGGATTCAAGTCCCATTCCAGAGGCTTAAGTACAAAAATCTAAGTTGACATTCTGAGTGCAGTGCTGAAGGAGCACTGCAATGTCAGAGCTGCTGCTTTTCAGTCGAGCCTCCGTCTGCCCACTCAGGTGGACGTAAAAGGTCCCTGTGTCCTGGACCATATTTATCCCTCAACCAACGTCACTAAAAACAGATTATCTGGCCATTATCACATTGCTGTTTTTGGGACCTTGCTGTATGCAAATTGGCTGCTACATTTCCTATATTACAACAGTGGCTGTACTTCAAAATGACTGTTAAGCTCTTTGGCACGTCCTGTTGTACTCAAAGGTGTGATAGATGCGAAAGTTCCTCTTTTCTGTTTTTACTTTTAATGCCACTTACTTCAGTTCAGTCAGGAACAAATTGATGTAATTAATAGAATTGATCTGTTTCACGAAGTTCTCCAAATTTTCCAAAAATACCTGAAGACAAACAGATGTATTGGCAAATATGTATTCACACGACAAATAAATACAACCCTAGCCAACATCTTAATCAACGTATGTCACTTGGATGATTCCATTTTTATCCTTGTGTTAATCAGTCATGCAGCACTGCACTTAGTCACATTCTGGATCAATTAAACATTTTACTCAACAGGATTCTATTTTCACATTCTGATAATTTATTGCGATTAAAGCTGCAAACTGAGCCTTCAGCCAGTTATCATTAAGTTTCCAGTTACGATAATTAGATAGTGGGTGAAGATGTCTGAACATTCAATGGCTTAGCCTGATCTGACACTTGGAATCTAGTCCGACACACCAGTGCAGTACTGAGGGAGTGCTGCACTGTTGCAGTTGCTGTCTTTCAAATGATATGTTAACCGAGGTCTCGTCTGCTCTCTCAGCTGCATGGAAAACATCCGATGGCATTATTGTGATGAACAGTAGGAGAGATATTCCTGGTGTCCTGGCCAATATTCATCCCTCAACCAACATCACTACAGCAGATTATCAAGTCATTATCAAAGAGATCTGCAAACGTGTATCGAAACCTGGTTAGACCACACTTAAGTATACTGTGCACAGTTCTGGTTGCCATATTATAAATAGGATTTAGAGGCACTGGAGAAGCTAAAAAATAGAATCATAAGGGTGATACCAGAACTAAGAGATTATACGTACAGGAAATGCTGAACAGGGTTCAAGCTCTTTTCTCCAGAGAAGGCTGAGGAGTGACTTAATAGAGGTCTTAAAGACAATGAAGGGGTCTGACAGGGAAGATGCAGAGATGACGTTTCCACTTGTGGGGGAGTCCAAAATTCGGGGCTATAATATAACTAATGAATCCAATAGGGAATTCAAGAGAAACCTCTTCACCCAAAGAGTGGCTAGAATGTGAAACATGCTAACAAAAGGAGTGGTTGAGGCAAACAACATAAATGAATTCAAGAGGAAACTGGATGAGGGACAAAGAAATGAAAGGATGTCCTGATTGGCTGACATTAAGAAAGGTGGGAGGAGGCTTGTGTGGAGCATAAACACCGACATAGACCAGTAGGTCCAAATGACCTGTTTTCATGCTGTAAATTCTGTGCAATTCTTTTAAGCTGTTGTTAGTGGGACCTTGCTGTGTGCACACTGACTTACACTAGTGACTACATTTCAAAAATACTTCCTTGGCTGTAAAGTTCTTTGCCACTCTGAGATTGTGAAGGGAGCTACAGAAATGCAAGTCTTTTTTTTCCTAGCCAATCTGTAGCACATAGTGCGTTTACAACTCTGTGGATCACATCACTAAAGCCACTAAAAATTCCAGAAAAATGGAAGAAAAAATTACACCCCCTCAAAAACAAGTATCTAAGCAAACATCTTTGCTTGACTAGAAATTATTCCACTAAAAGTGTGTTCAGCTAAAGAAATTCAAATGATAAGCACTCCCCTTAACATAAGGTTACCTCCAACAATGTTGGCATTGAACTAAGGAGTAACTTCATGTTATATTGTACCTCCAACTTACATCACCATCACTAAAGGAGCAGTGTACCAGTCCCAATGTCTTCCCTACTTTGAAAATGGCACCGTTGTCAAAACTGGCTGCAAGGCTGATCTTGGCAGACCTAATGCTGCAAAATCAGTACAACATAACTAGCCAACACCAATGGTGGAGATTTGCATCGCAGAATACCCAATACCCCAGGTACACAAGCAAACAATTATTTCACACATATGTACACAGTGGCAAGCACATTCACAATTCAGACACAGTGGAAATAAGAGCATTAAATATTGCACTCTCCAGCTGTACAGATTCAAAAAACAACACTGCTTATTGCACCTATAAGGCGGCGAAAGATTATATTCTGCAGGATAAATCAAACAATAACTGTAGATTGTCACTACAGTTCCTGGAGTGTGTACTTTCGGTGAGTAGAGAGATTTAGAACACACAGGACAAGTACTGCAGTCGCTTGGGTGGCTCAGACAGCTTAATAAAGAGTTTATTTTTATTAATAAAGAGTTTCAAGCTTTCAAAAATGAAATCAGTAGCTTTTCTTCCCAGAAGTCAGCCAGAAATCTAACATGCAAAAGCCCACCATACCTTTTTAAAATAAAAAGATTTCAAACCACATGACTTAGAAATCTAAATGTAGAATTTTTCTTGCCAATATAGTGAATGCTCTCGCTCCATAGGGACACACCCCAATTTAACCAAGTCCTGACAGCCTAGTCATGTGATCGAGTTCATAATAGTACAGCACAAGAGGCCGCCATTTGGCCCAGAGTCTGTGCTGGCTTTTTCGAAGAAGGATCCAGTTAGTTTCACTCCTCTGCTCTTTCCCCATATTCCTGAAATTTCTCTTTTTCAAATATTTATTCAATTTCCTTTTGAAGACTACTATTAAATCTGTATCCACCACCCTATCGGGCATTACATTTCAATCCTAACCACTCATTGCATAAAATGTTTTTCCTAATGTCGCTTGTTTTTTTGGCCAATCACCTTAACTCTGTGACCTTTGGTTATCAACCCATCAGCCACTGGATAGTTTCGCTTTGTTTACTCTAACTAAACCTGTCACAATTTTCAACACCTTTATCAAATCTATTGTTGTTTATGAGGCTTGGCTTCATTCTGAACGTCCATCGCCAACCACAAAGAAACTCTGTTTCACTGTACTAAAAGAGTTTTTATTCAGTTCAGAGGTACACAACTAGGCACAGATCTATGTTGATGCTACGTTTGTCTTCTTTGGGAAAGAAGAGGACCAAAAGAGAACTAAATACGTCTTCTATTAATCAGTTACTATCCAGAAAATATTGTGTCGATAGCCCGGGGACCAATCTCTCTCCTCAGCAGAAAACACAGCACTATGGTAAACAGGATGAAAGCTCAGATGTTTAAAAAGATTTGATAAAAGTACTCACCTTCGGGTTGTGATCATGGATGAGATTGAGATTTATTCTCAGCTTTCTCATACACTCGAAGGCTTCCTTGAACTTAAGCCTAAAGAAAAGGTAATGAACAGGTTGCATCTATAGCGACTGGTACATATTACAATAATTGCCTAACTAGAGTCATAGTTATACAACACAGAACCAGGCCCTTTGGCCCATCATGTCCGTGCCGTCCATCAAGCACCTAACTACTCTAATCCCATTTTCCAGCACTTGGCCCTGTAGCCTTATATGCTGTGGCGTTTCAAATGCTCATTTAAATACTTCTTAAATGTTGTGAGGGTTCCTGCCTCTACCACCTCTTCAGGCAGTGTGTTCTAGATTCCAACCACCCTCTAAACCTCCTGCCCCTTACCTTACTAGATCTTTCAATTTTTTCTCGACTTTATTTTTTTAAAGACAGTTAAAACTGTATAAATAAAATTCCCAAAAGAAAACAATTGCAAAAAGTGGGCATTTATTGAGCAACCCCCAAATAACTTACATGGTGAAGTATACAAGAGGCACTCTGAATTCATTGCTACTCGCAAATTACAAACTACGGTCAGCTTTCAATGCACCAAGCCCCTGAAGGGCATAGCCTGTCGCAAAGCTGCGGTATCTGGAATGTTTACTGAGTCGGGACCACTGGCACTTCATCTTGCATCGTCTCTGCTCCCAAATTCTCGTGATGTCAGTGTATGCAGTCAGCACAAGGCAGCAGCAGGTTTTATAAAAGAAATAGCTCATTACCCAGCATGGACAGCGGTAGAGAAATTACTCCTTCTCTGGGATCAAACGCTTGCACAGCTCTGCCTCGGGGCACAGCAGTTTCTCTCTGCCGCTATGGATACTGAGTTAAAAAAAGTCTTCATTCTACCAAAGACTTTTACAGTGCATACAATGACCATTTTGAATTAAGGACACCCATAATAAAAAAGACATCGTAGTGAGGAGGAAAACCTTAGATTACAGGACGATATAGATGGGCTGGTAAGATGGGCGGAGCAGTGGCAAATGGAATTTAATCCTGAGAAGTGTGAGGTGTTGCAGTTTGGAAGGACTAACAAGACAAGGGAATATACAATGAAGGGTAGGACCCTAGGAAGTACAGAGGAACCTTGGTGTACTTGTCCATAGATCACTGAAGGCAGCAGCACAGGTAGATAAGGTGGTTAGGAAGGCATATGGGATACTTGCCTTTATTAGCCGAGGCATAGAATAGAAGAGCAGGGAGGTTATGATGGAGCTGTATAAAACGCTAGTTAGGCCACAGCTGGAGTACTGTGTACAGTTCTGGTCGCCACACTATAGAAAGGATGTGATTGCACTGGAGAGGGTGCAGAGGAGATTCACCAGGATGTTGCCTGGGCTGGAGCATTTCAGCTATGAAGAGAGACTGGATAGGCTCGGGTTGCTTTCCTTAGAGCAGAGAAGACTGAGGGGGGACCTGATTGACGTATACAAAATTTTGAGGGGCATTGATTTGGTAGATAGGAAGAAACTTGTTCCCTTAGCGGAGGTTTCAAGAACCAGGGGGCATAGATTTAAGGTAGGAGGCAGGAGCTTTAGAGGGGAATTGAGGAAAAATGCTTTCACCCAGAGGGTGGTTGGAATCTGGAACAAAGTGCCTGAAAGGGTGCTAGAAACAGGAACCCTCACAACATTTAATACGTATTTAGATGAGCACTTGAAATGCCATAGCATACAAGGCTACGGGCCAAGTGCTGGAAAATGCGATTAGGATAGCTGCTTGATGGCTGGCATGGACACGATGGGCTGAAGGGCCTGTTTCTGTGCTGTTTAATTCTATGACTCTATCTGATGCCAGTGCCGAATGTGTCTGTAATGTACAGGTTTCACTGTATTAATTTTTCATTGTTCTGTTTTCCAGGTTTCTCTTTGCCAGACAACATCCATGGGAGATTATTCCCAGACCTTTTCTCAACTAACATGCCATAACTGGTGTGAGCAGAGCTCAGTCACTCTCTCTCCTTCTTAGTACCTGCGTGCAATAGCATGTCGGGATTTACGACGAATTCCTAAAACTAAGAATTGTACCACTCTACAGCTTTTCCTATTTTCCCATAAATGCTCCCAAGCTGAATAGACCATCAGTATGCTGCACTCAGCAGTGATGCTTTTCCTACTCATTTGTTACTCTAAACATAGAATCTTACAGCATAGGAGATCATTTGGCCCATCATGCCCATGCTGGCTCTTTGAAAAGCTGTCGAATTCGTCCCCTACCCCCTGCACTTTACCTACAGCCCTGAAAATTTTTCCTTTCCAAGTATTTCTCCAATGCCTTTTTGAAAGTTACTGTTGAATCTGCTTCCACCAATCTTTCAGCATGTGCCTTCCAGATTGTAACTCGCTGTGTAAATAAAATTCTCATCTCCTTTCAGTTCCTCTATCAGTGATCTTAAATCTGTGTCCACTGGTTACCAACCCATCTGTCAACGGAAACAGTATCTCCATACTTACTCTACCAAAACCCTTGATAATTTTGATTGTCTTTATTACATCTCCCCTTCACCTTTTCTGCTCTAAGGAGAACAAATGCAGCTTTCCAGAAGGATGCATAAACTCTAACAAAGTTGACCATTATGGTATTCAAAAAATGTTTAAAACTTCAATTATGATTTTACTTAGGGTCAATGATTTACAGACCTGTCCAGATATTTTCGGACCTGGGCCAATACCAATGCTCGGTGGTGAATGACTTCCAGATTCCCACGTGGCATCTGCACAGAGAACATAAATCTCACAATTCAGTCCAAATAAGGTCCTTCAGCCCTCCAGAATCTCGACGCTCCTCGAATTCTGGCCTCATGCACATACCCGATTTTCATCGCTCCATCATTGCTGGCTGTGTCTTCAGCTGCCAAGACCCTACGGTCTGGAACTTACTCCCTAAATCTCTCCACCCCTCTGTCCTCCTTTAAGACGCTGCTTAAAACTCACCTCTTTGATCAAGCTTTCGGTCCCCTGTCCTAATATGGCTGAGTATGAAATTAGTTTGATAATGCTCCTATGAAGTACCTTGGGACATTTTCCTACATTAACGGTGTTATATAAATGTAAGCTGTTGTAGAAAAAAAAAATATTGTTTAAACCAGTAAAATAGTCCAAGAAGAAAGTTGGGAGGTGGGGGGGGGGGGGGAAAGAAAGGGAAATGACATCTTTCACTTCGAGATTTCTTTACCATAGTTGATATGAGTGGTTATTCTCTGGGGACATGGGCTCCAATCCCACCACAGCAAAAGGTGGAATTTGAAGTTAATTAATAAATCTGGAATTAAAAGCTAGTCTAACGATGGCCATGAAACCATTGTCGATTGTTGTAAAAACCCATCTGGTTCACTAATGTCCTTCAGGGAAGGAAATCTGCTGCCCATACCTGGTCTGGCCTACATGTGACTCCAAAACCACAGCAATGTGGTTAACTCTTACATGCCCTCTGAAATGGCCTAGCAAGCCACTCAGTTGTACCTAACCGCTACAAAGTCAATAAAAAGGAATGAAACCGGACTGACCACCCGGCATCGACCAAGGCACCGGAAACGACAACGGCAAACCCAGCCCTGTCGACCCAGCAAAGTCCTCCTTACTAACATCTGGGGGCTTGTGCCAAAGGTGGGAGAGCTGTCCCACAGACTAGTCAAGCAACAGCCTGACATAGTCATACTCACGGAATCATACCTTACAATGTCCCAGACACTGCAATCACTATCCCTGGGTATGTCCTGTCTCACCAGCAGGACAGACCCACCAGAGGTGGTGGCACAGTGGTATAGTGGGGAGAGAGTTGCCCTGGGAGTCCTCAACATCGACTCCAGACCCCATGAGGTCTCATGGCATCAGGTCAAACATGGGCAAGGTAACCTTCTACTGTTTACCACCTACCGCCCTCCCTCAGCTGATGACTCAGTACTCCTCCATGTTGAACACCACTTGGAGAAAGCACTGAGGGTGGCAAGGGCACAAAATGTACTCTGGGTGGGGGACTTCAATGTCCATCACCAAGAGTGGCTCGGTAGCACACTACTGACCGAGCTGGCCGAGTCCTAAAGGACATAGCTGCTAGACTGGGTCTGCGGCAGGTGGTGAGGGAACCAACACGAGGGAAAAACATACTGGACCTCGCCCTCACCAATCTGCCTGCCGCAGATGCTTCTGTCCATGACTGTATTGGTAGGAGTGACCACCGCACAGTCCTTGTGGAGACCAAGTCCCGCCTTCACATTGAGGATACCGTCCATCGTGTTGTGAGGCACTATCACCGTGCTAAATGGGATAGATTTCGAACAGATCTAGCAATGCAAAACTGGGCATCCATGAGGCGCTGTGGGCCATCAGCAGCAGCAGAATTGTACTCAACCACAATCTGTAACCTCATGGCCCAGCATATCCCCCACTCTACCATTACCATCATGCCAGGAGACCAACCCTGGTTCAATGAAGAGTGCAGGAGGGCATGCCAGGAGCAGCACCAGGCATACCTCAAAATGAGGTGTCAACCTGGTGAAGCTACAACACAGGACTATCTGCATGCCAAACTGCGTAAGCAGCATGCGATAGAACCAACGGATCAGATCTAAGCTCTGCCGTCCTGCCACATCCAGCCGTGAATGGTGGTGGACAATTAAACAACTAACTGGAGGAGGTGGTTCCACAAATATCCCCATCCTCAATGATGGGGGAGCCCAGCACATCAGTGCGAAAGATAAGGCTGAAGCATTTGCAACAATCTGCAGCCAGAAGTGCCGAGTTGATGATCCATCTCAGCCTCCTCCTGAAGTCCCCAGCATCACAGATGCCAGACTTCAGCCAATTTGATTCACTCCACGTGATATTAAAAAACGACTGGATACTGCAAAAGCAATGGGCCCTGACAATATTCCGGCAATAGTACTGAAGACCTGTGCTCCAGAACTTGCCACACCTCTAGCCAAGCTGTTCCAGTACAGCTACAACACTGGCATCTACCCTGCAATGTGGAAAATTGCCCAGGTATGTCCTGTACACAAAAAGCAGGACAAGTCCAACCCGGCCAATTACCGCCCCATCAACCTACTCTCAATCATCAGTAAAGTGATGGAAGGTGTCATCAACAGTGCCATCAAACGGCACTTGCTTAGCAATAACCTGCTCAGTGACGCTCAGTTTGGGTTCCGCCAGGGCCACTCAGCTCCTGACCTCATTACAGCCTTGGTTCAAACATGGACAAAAGAGCTGAACTCAAGACGTGAAGTGAGAGTGACTGCCCTTGACATCAAGGCAGCATTTGACCGAGTATGGCATCAAGGAGCCCTAGCAAAACTGGAATCAATGGGAATCAGGGGGAAAACCCTCGGCTGGTTGGATTCATACCGAGCTCAAAGGAAGATGGTTGTGGTCGTTGGAGGTCAATCATCTCAGTCTCAGGACATCACTGCAGGTGTTCCTCAGGGCAGTGTCCTAGGCCCAACCATCTATAGCTGCTTCATCAATGACCTTCCCTCTATCATAAGGTCAGAAGTGGGGATGTTCGCTGATGATTGCACAATGTTCAGCACCATTCATGACTCCTCAGATACTTAAGCAGTCCGTGTAGAAATGCAGCAAGACCAGGACAATATCCAGGCTTGGGCTGATAAGTGGCAAGTAACATTCGTGCCACACAAGTGCCAGGAAATGACCATCTCCAACAAGAGAGACTCTAACCATCTCCCCTTGACATTCAACGGCATTACCATCGCTGAATCCCCCACTATCAACATCCTAGGGGCCATCATTGACCAGAAACTGAACTGGAATAGCATTATAAATAACGTGGCTGCAAGAGCAGGTCAGAGGCTATGAATCCTGAGGCGAGTAACTCACCTCCTGACTTCCCAAAGTCTGTCCACCATCTACAAGGCACAAGTCAGGAGTGTGATGGAATACTCTCCACTTGCCTGGATGGGTGCAGCTCCAACAACACTTAAGAAGCTCGACACCATCCAGGACAAAGCAGCCCGCTTGATTGGCACCCCATCTACAAACATTCACTCCCTCCCCCACTGACGCACAGTGGCAGCAGTGTGTACCATCTACAAGATGCACTGCAGCAATGCACCTTAGACAGCACCTTCCAAACCCGCGACCTCTACCAACTAGAAGGACAAGGGCAGCAAATGCATGGGAACACCACCACCTGCAAGTTCCCCTCCAAGTCACACACCATCCTGACTTGGAACTATATCACCGTTCCTTCACTGTCACTGGGTCAAAATCCTGGAACTCCCTTCCTATCAGCACTGTGGGTGTACCTACCCCAAATGGACTGCAGCGGTTCAAGAAGGCAGCTCACCACCACCTGCTTAAGGGCAATTAGGGATGGGCAATAAATGCTGGCCAAGCCAGCAACGCCCACATGCCTGAATGAATAAAAAAAAGTACTCTTTTTTTAATTCCACTGCACTTAACACAAACAGTTGAAATAAGGATATCAACAAAGTTTGTATATTTGGGCAAACTCACACATATTTCTTGGATATATGAGGTAGTTATCGTGATGACCATACCTCATGAAATTAATTCCAGTACTCCTCAAAAGAGAATCAGCATCAGAAGCAGTCGAGAGCTGAACACTCTGCTCAGTTCACCTCCATGTCACTGTTTCCCTATGGTGTCAAGTCAATGATTCTGGTCAACTAGACCCCTGAACACGATACTACAGTGCTCCATAAAACACAAAAGTTTCCACTCCATTATAAGGACTTTCAGAAGGCTTTCGATAAGGTCCCAATTAAGAGATTAGTGTGCAAAATTAAAGCACATGGGATTGGGAGTGAGGTACTGACATGCATAGAGAACTGACTGACAGACAGGAAACAAAGAGTAGGAATAAACGGGTCTTTTTCCAAGTGTCAGGCAATGACTAGTGAGGTACCGCAGGGATCAGTGCTAGGAACCCTGCTATTCACAATATATATTAATGATATAGATGAGGGAATTAAATGTAATATATCCAAGGTTGCAGACGACACAAAGCTGGGTGAGAGTGTGAGGAGGATGCAGAGAAGCTCCAGTGTGATTTGGACAGGTTGAGTGAATGGGCAACTACATGGCAGATGCAGTGTAATGTGGATAAATGTGAGGTTATCCACTTTGGTGGCAAAAACAGAAAGGCAGATTATTATCTGAACGGCGATAGATTGGGAAATTGGGAGGTGCAGCGAGACCTGGGTGTCCTTGTGCACCAGTCGTTGAAAGTAAGCATGCAGATGCAGTAGGCAGTTAAGAAGGCAAATGGTATGTTGGCTTTCATAGTGATAGGATTCGAGTACAGGAGCAACGATGTCTTGCTGCAATTATACAAGGCCTTGGTGAGAACAAATCTGGAGTATTGTGTGCAGTTTTGCTCTCCTTATTTGAGGAAGGATGTTCTTGCTATGGAGGGAGTGCAGCAAAGGTTCACCAGACTGATTCCTGGGATGGCAGGACTGACGTATGAAGAGAGATTGGGTCGATTAGGCTTGTATTCGCTAGAGTTTAGAAGAATGAGAGGGGATCTCATAGAAACTTACAAAATTCTAACAGGACTGGACAGACTCGATGCAGGAAGGATGTTCCTGATGGTGGGGGAGTCCAGGACCAGTGGTCACAGTCTAAGGATAAGGGGGAAGCCATTTAGGACTGAGATGAGGACAGATTTCTTCACCCAGAGAGTGGTGAACCTGTGGAATTCTCTATCACGGAAAGCAGTTGAGGCCAAATCATTAAATATATTCAAGAAAGAGTTAGATATAGTTCTTAGGGTGAATGGGATCAAGGGATACGGGAAGAAAGCAGGAACAGGTTACTGTGTTTGGATGATCAGCCATGATGGTATTGAATGGAGGAGCAGGCTTGAAGGGCCAAATGGCCTACTCCTGCTCCTATTTTTCAATGTTTCTATCGCTATACACACGATTAGTGAAAAGCAACAAAGGATCATGAAGATTAGGAGCAGTTTCCTAGGCAGCACTGACAATTTTTTTGTACTTTAAGGCAATCCTTATTTCCTGGTTTATTTGAAGATGGTGAAATGAAGAATAGTTTCTAGGAAACCAAAGCCATGCAGCCCTGGTTAAAGACTCTGATCAAAGGACTTTACACAGCTTGCAGTACTGTTAGATTTCCTAGGGGATAACATATTGGCATAGATGGAAGATTAGCTAGTTAGCAGGAAACAGAGAGTAGGCATAAATGAGTCATTTTCTGGTTGGGAAGATGTAATGAGTGGTGTGCCACAGAGATCAGTGCTAGGGCCTCAAGTTTTTACGATTTATATAAATGACTTGGATGAAGGGACTGAAGGTATGGTTGCTAAATTTGCTGATGCCACAAAGACAGGCAGGAAAGTAAGTTGTGAAGAGGACATAAGAAGGCTACAAAGGAATATAGATAGGTTAAGTGAGTGGGCAAAGATATGGCAAATTAAGTATAATGTTGGAAAATGTGAAATTGTCCATTTTGCAGGACGAAGAAGCATATTATCTAAATTGGGAGAGACTGCAGAGCTTTGAAATGCAGAGGGATCTGGTGCATGAATCGCAAACAGTTAGTATGCAGGTACAGCGAGTAATTAGGAAAGCTAATAGAATGTTATAGTTTATTGCGAGGGGAATTGAATACAAAAGTAGGAGGTTATGCTTCAGTTATACAGAGCATTGGTGAGACCACATCTGGAGTACTCTGTACAGTACTGGTCTCCTTATTTAAGGAATGATGTAAATATGTTGGAAGCAGTTCAGAGAAAATTACTAGACTGATACCTGGAATGGGCAGGTTGTCTTACGACGAAAAGGTTGGACAGGCGAGGCTTGTATCTATTGGAGTTTAGAAGAGTAAGAGGCGACCTGATTGAAACATACGATCCTGAGGGGTCTTGACAGGGTGGATGTGGAAAGGATGTTTCCTCTTGTGGGAGAATCTCGAACTAGGGGTCACTGTTTAAAAATAAGGGGTTGCCCATTTAAGACAGAGATGAGGAGAAATTTTTTCTGTCAAGAGGGTTGTGAGTCTTTGGAACTCTCTTCCTCAAAAGGTGGTGGAAGCAGAGTCTTTGAATATTTCTCAAACAGAGGTAGATAGATTCTTGATAAGCAAGGGGGGATGAAAGGTTATTGGGGCTAGGTGGGAATGTGGAGTTGAGGTTACAATCAGATCAGCCATGATCTTGTTGAACGGCGGAGCAGGCTCGAGGGGCGGAGTGACCTCCTTCTGCTCCTAATTCGCATGTTCGTACCCCAGCAACCTTCCTTTTTAAAAAAAAAACTTTTATAAAGATTGCCCCCGAGATAAATACTTGAAGGGAAACATTTGCATGGTTACAGAGAAAGAGGAGGGCGTAGGATTAATTAAGATAGCTCTTTCAAAGTGTCAGCATAGGTACAATGGGCTACATGTCCTTTTGGTGCTGTATGATTCTTTAAAGTTTTCCATCACTTCTCCTGAAAGTGGTGAAACATTGAGGCTAAACTCTGTCTGCTGTATCTTGCTCATAGGAACATAGTGATTGTAGAAACAGGAGTAGGCCATTCAGACCCTCGAGCTTGTCCTGCCATTCAATTATATAGCTGGTGTTGATGTGCTGGCCAATAGCTGGCAGTAGGTTGGTATTTTGTTCATTAAGTAAAGAATCAAGTTATTTAGTCACTAGTGCCAGTCATTAGGCATCACATATCAGAATCACAGAATGATAAGAGCATTAAAGGAGGCCCTGCCGCCCACCTTAATTATGTCAGCAAGTTGATGAACACAGGAACACGAGACGATCATTCAGCCCCTCGAGCCTGCTCCACCATTCAATCAGATCATGGCTGATCTGTATCTCAACTCCAGCTACCTGCCTTGGCTCTGAAATATTTCAATTAACTCTCAACTTCAACAGCTTTCTGAGGAACAGAATTCCAGATTTCCTCTATCCTTTGTGTGTAAACCTAGAAACTAAAAGATAAATTTGCTGTGATGTTGCAGGTGTGGGATTTGTGCCCACCTGTGTAGCACAGTAGACTCTCAACAAATCTTCTGGAAATCACAAGCTATTCAGTGTTAGAGCTGAATCACAACTTCAAAGGAAAGTTATTTATTTCTTTAAAAAAACAGGTTGCTGTTTTGTTTTGTTAACAATTATTATACCCCTTCTCCTAGGTACTGCACTGCACATAAGAGAAAGGACACTAACTCATTTCAGTAATAACGTTGCTAACCTGGAGGACGAGCTTGGTGTCCTGGGGTACAACGGTCACTATGCGAGATCCTCTCTCCACTCGACGAACTGTTTCGTCATTGGGCTGGGAATCACTACTTGAAAGGTGTGACAAAGCTGTTTGTGGAGACAGCAAATTCAATCAATCTCAGACAGTCAAAGTCTTACTTAAAAAGTTATAGCAAGCTGCCAACAAGCACAACCAAAACAGCAAAGACCTACAATTTGCTAGTTAAGAAGAGTTTAGTGATTTAGTATCAGATGTAAAAATTGCTTGCATAGGTTTAAGCAGATACTTGAACTTACATTGTGATAAATGGCAGAAAGGTTGTTGTATATGGGCTGGTGAGTGGCAAGAGAAATTTCCCCTTCTTGTAACAAATAAAACTCCTTTAACAAGTCTATCTAATAATACTGATCTTTGAATGTCTTAATCCAGATTGCATAAGTTTTGCGTGGGTTTTACACACTCACCTTTTAATGTAGTCCTTAGATTGAGACAGCGACAAGTGTGTGAATGGGTCGTGAACAGCAGGAACTCATCATAAACTATAAACGAAGTAACGTTGGAGGCTATCTGTTCAGAACATAAACAACCCCAAAATAATTTCAAAAGTGCCATTCGTGCCTTTTGCAAAGAGAAAAATGCTTTATAGAAATCACATAACTTACCTCTAAGTCATTAATAAAAAAGCGAGATCTTTCTGTCAGACCCAAGACCATTTCCTATAGGAGAAAGCAGATAGGAAATACTGAAGTCAATTTTAGATACAGATGTTTAAATCACTAAAATAACCCATCCATTACTTCTGTTGGTTAACAAAAATGAGTAGCTGAGCCATAAAAAACCAGGAAGGTCTAAGAGTCGATGAGTTGTATGATCTCCAATGGTTATCAATAGGGTCCCTATATTTAACTCTCAATTAAGGAGAGATACATCACGCAGAGTTTGCTCCTCAATGCTGTTCAGCACACACTGCTGGAAACACAGGTGGATGCCAGATAGGGATAGGATCAGGTTTCACTGTGATCCCACTATGTCAAACAGCCTGCTTACACTCAGTGTTCAGGAACTCCCATTAAGAACGGCGTTCTGTCTAAGGATCCCGATTGCATCTGGTGCATATGGAACAGCACTCCAGCAAGGAGCCGATGCTTTCAGGAAGTAGGGAAGAGAAGAGAAAAAACTGGCAGAGGAAGACAGACCTGCTTACCTCTCCATCAACAGTACATAGAGCTGTCTCTACACAAGGCTGAGGAAATCGTACTAAACATCCAGTAGTTGACTTCCACGGTTTCACACATGCCTCAGAGGAATCTGTGGCTGAAAGAAACATTGAAATCTTATTATACTATGGCTGCAACAACAACAACTGCTGTAACAAGCAGCAGCAGCATTTATACAGCATTTTCCATAGTTCAAAGGTGCTTCACAGGAGTGTTATCAACCACCGTGTGTTATTCACACCGAGTCACAGAGGCGAGTTTTAAGGAACGTCTTAAAGGAGGAAAGAGAGGTAGAGAAGAGGAGAGGTTTAGGGAGGGAATTCCAGACCTTTGGGCCAAGGCAGCTGAAGGCACGGTGCCAATGGTGGGGCGGAGATCTTTTGGTTATAAAATAAACACACATAGGCTTTTAGTACCATTCCTTCTCATCGCACATCCACAGATCTATAATTCTCTAAACTATATATAAAGACATGTAACACAAAGTCACTTATTACATCTTCTTTGGCCTCCTTATCTCGAGAGACAATGGATAAGCGCCTGGAGGTGGTCAGTGGTTTGTGAAGCAGCGCCTGGAGTGGCTATAAAGGCCAATTCTAGAGTGAAAGGCTCTTCCACAGGTGCTGCAGAAAAATTTGTTTGTCGGGGCTGTTACACAGTTGGCTCTCCCCTTGCGCCTCTGTCTTTTTTCCTGCCAACTACCATGTCTCTTAGACTCACCACACTTTAGCCCCGTCTTTACGGCTGCCCGCCAACTCTGGCGAACGCTGGCAACTGACTCCCACGACTTGTGATCAATGTCACAGGATTTCATGTCGCGTTTGCAGATGTCTTAATAATGACCAAACAAAAATTCAGCAGCCATTAATATGCCTTACTGGCCATTATTATTTGAACGCAACTGTTACCAAGAACTGTAGTACAAAACAAACTCAACTATATTTTTGTTAAGAAGTAGATTTAGTCAACTCCCCAAAAGGGAAGTAACCTTGGAATTGACAGTGTTAACTGCCCAACGATGAGAAGAAACAGACAATACTGCACCTCAAAGCATTACTGAGATTAAGCTCGATATGTAGACACAGGGGCATGTTGAAGTGTTATGACCACAAAACGAATTCAAGGTGAAAGTTTGGCGGGAGATGGGAGGGGCAGAAAACAGAGACTTTCAAAATTGTTTCTACATGTTTGCAAAGGTTAACAATTACACAGAATATACAGCACAGAAACAGGCCATTCGGCACAACCAATCCATGTCAAGCTTCCTTCTCATCAACTCCATTAGCAAAACCCTTTATTCCGTTTTCCCTCATATGCATATTTAGTTTCCCCTTAAATGCATCAATACTATTCACCTCAACTACTTCTTGTGGTAGCGAGTTCCATATTCGCACCACTTTCTGGGTAAAGGTGGTTATTCTGAATTCCCTATTTGATTTCTTGGTGACTACCTTATATTAATGACCTCTAGTTGTGCTCTTCCCCACAAGTGGAAACACTCTCTGTCTACTTTATCAAAGCTTTTGCAATTTTAAAGACCACTATTAGGTCACTGCTCAATCTTTGCTTTTCAAGAGAAAAGACAGACCCAGCCTGTTCATCCTTTGCTGAGAGTGTGATGTAATGAAAGTGTCTTGTCCGCAGGAAGGGCTTTCCCATGGGAATTTTCAGTCCAGTGAAAGCAACATCTGGAGAATGACAGGGAGCAAGGCCACGATTTCTCAGTCTTGATATGCAGTCCTGGAAAACAAGGCTCCCTAACAGAAGCTCACATTCCAAAGAACTGGTCAGAGGCAGATAATAAAATACTGGTCAAGTTCCATTTAAGTGTTTGATTAGAAATATACAAACCCCAAAGGTATCTTAGAATCTGCCCACTGGAGAGCTCCAAGGCAACACTCCGTGTCTTCAGGTTGTGACACAGGTTGATCACGTGACCATCCACAGTTATAGGAGACCTGGAACAATTAACACCATAACTGTAAAAAGAAATCCAGCAGGCCCTCAGGAAACAGGATTAGAATCTAAGGACAATATGAGACACAGCAATACAAAAGGCAAAATACTGTGCATCCCAGAAAACAAATATAAACAGAAAATGCTGGAAATACTCATCAGATTAGGTAACACTCCTCCATGGATGCTGCCTGACCTGCTGAGTATTTCCAGTTTATAGTTGATATAGCAATTCACACATCGGCAACTTGGACATCAAGACTCTGTACAAACAAATAAAAACAAATGCTGTACATATGGGGGAGGGACATTTGCTGAGTAAAAGAATCAAAGACACATTCTAATTAAATAGATTTAACTTGAGAGAGCAGAGACTTAATTCTGGTGCACAGCATGGTGGACTTGCTGGCAAGGGCGTGGGTGAGCAATCAGGAGGGAAATAATGAAGACCAAAAACAAACTTATAAAATAGCATGTACTTCAATATGCCAATATTTACTGAATTCCATAATATAACCCCCAAAATCACTGCACTCATTAATGCTTTAAAAAAATTCCGCCTCGCACCCCCCCCCCCAATCGCTGCCCACCAGCCAATCCCACCAATCCTAACACCCATGATTGAAGCTATTGTAAATACCATAACTTAGCAATACCATAAGTTGCAAACACTGTGCTCCTGGTATGCTACAAAAGTATGAACTCTGCACTTTCAGAATTCCAGTATTAGGATTTTTTTTTAAAGTTTTGGGGCTCTACAAAACTGATAATCCTTCCAAGACAGGTCAGATTCCATACCTAATCTGAATCTCTCCCTCCTGAGTCTTCTCTGATGAAGTTATCAGCTGACAGACAACAGTCTGCGACGTCCTCGGACCTTGACTCAGAGCCAGAAATATATTTTCCTTTACCCAGGTTATCATACGCAACTTCAATGGCTTCAGGGATTCACTCTTTCCTTCTTCAAAATTAATTCTGTCATTTCCACAAAAACAAAAGGTTGGAACAAAAATTAATTAAAAATTTAATCATTCTTATGTAAAAGAATTCATCCAAAATTGGGCAGCAAATGATGTTTCCAAAGTTCAATTTTTAAAAAGAAATGAAAAATAGTTGGGAAAACTTCAGTGATGTTAATATTTCAATATGTATTTTCTATTTCTATTGTGTTTGGTTGTAATATATTGTCATATCTTGTTACATTCTTAGTGCACAGTATATAATTTGCACCATACATACTCGTGTGATAAAATACTCAGCCAAACTTGCAGTGTGACTTGGTTCAGGGACTAGCTCTTGGGTGCATTGGCAGCATTAGGCTGCACTTCTGCACTAGCCTGCAGGAGTCATTATTGGGAAGGCTCTGGTTTGAGTTACTGTATTTGGGTGTGTTAGCCTTGTTTCTCTTGCATGGCGCCTGAATTGTCATGTCCAGTAAAGGCATGTCCTATTCATAACTTTAAACATGGACTGTATTCAGCATAGAATCTTCGAGAGCTGAATATTCTTTTTAAATGAACCACAATGGGCGTTAAATGCTGCAATAAGATGGCTGCTGAGGATCAGGTGACTTTTGCAATTTCGGCCCAGACTCGGGAGTATCTCAAGCATCTGGAAAGCTCCAACCTCTAAACTTAAAGAGGGCTGTAAGAAAACTATGATATCATAAGTAGGTGTGAATGGCCACCATAATTCCCCATTGTGCAGCAATGGATTCAAACTTCAAATCATTCTGGGCGGACACGCCCATGGATCTACATTATCATTGGACATCTAAAGAACAAACCAGGGCAGTTTAAAATCAATGCCCTTCACTAATGAACGAAGACCAGATATTTTACAGGCAGTAAAGGAAAGCCATCTCTGAACTTTACTCCCACATCTACTAATGGTCATTTTCACAGCAACAGTTGTGAAGTCTGGGATCAAACCATCTTGCCATGAATTGTGTATGGCACGAAGAGTTCATGAACGAGAAAGCAAGAAAAATACCACCAAAATAAACCAACCTGTATGTTTTTACCAGTTTGGGAGTTAGGATGCGTATCTTCGATCCACTTTCACCAAGAGCACCAATTTTAACTGTAGAGTCTTGATTTACACCTTCACCTGCTCAAGAAAAAAGTGAAAATACAAATCTAATTGAAAATTCTTTTAATAATTCAACAAAAAGTTTTGCATTTTGTTAATCAAGAAAAACATGCATTTGTACAGCGTGTTTCACAACTTCAGAACATCCCAAATCACTTCACAGCTAGAGTACTTTTGAATTGTCACTGTTGTAATGTAGGGAACACAGTAGCCAATGTGCACATAGCAAGCTCCCACAAACAGCAATGTGATACTGACCAGTTAATCTGTTTGAGTGTTGTTAGTTGAGGGATAAATATCTGAGATCTTTGGTGTCCTTCTGTGACTAGCGCCATGGGATTTTTACATCCATCTGAGAGGGCAGATGTGACATAACATCTTATCTAAAAGACAGCACCCCCAACAGTACAGTACTCCCTCGATATGGCACTGAAATGTCAGCCTGGATCATGTGCTTAAGAATCTGAAGTAGGGCTTGAACTCAAAACTCAGCACTGAGCCAAGGCTAACACATATCAACTACAGTTATTTTTGATGAAATTATGGATAGAGATAATTGAATGTTCTGTGGAACTTGTTGGTCAATGAGCCACTGCAGCTAACACAAAGAAACCACTGAACTATAGACAATGTAGGATTTAAGGATTCACAGATATAAAAAGTACTGGAGTAAGTACAAAACAATTTACAAGGATGATACCAGAACTGAGAGATTATACCTATCAAGAAAGGCTGAATAGGCTGGAACTCCCTTCTTTAGAAATGATGACCTGATAGAGGTCTTTAAAATAATGAAAGGGTTCAACAGGATAGGCATAGAGAAGATGTTTCCACTTGCATGGGAGACCAAAATTAGGGGCCATAAATATATGATAATCAATAAATCCAATGAGGAAAACAGCAAATATTTCTTTACTCAGAGAGTGGTAAGAATACTGAACTCATTACTACAGAGATTGGTTGCATTTAAGGGAAAGCTAGATAAACACGCAAAAGAGAAAGGAATAAAAAGGATACGTTGATGCGTGAGATGAAATAAAGAGTGGGAAGAGGCTCATAAGGAACAAACACAGAATGGCGTTTCTGTGCTGCAGATTCTATGTAATATTCTGAATTTTTGCTCAATTTAGTTGAGGAAAGGCTGCAGGACAAAATCTTTGACAGCCTTCACTCAGAAGATTAAATGGATTGTGTTTTGGTCTGTGACGGACTGGACAGTTCTTAATGTGTGGAAGCAATGGGGGTTTGATGGAATGAATGGCCTGTTATGCAATGCCAGTTTACTTATTACCACAGCGACTCTTGACAACGCACAGCATATGCAGAGCGAACGCAGATGTCATCAGTGCATGCAAACATTTGCCAGCTTGCCAGTATGAATGTGTGCATGCGTGCTGACGTCACCACGCAATGATGTCCTCAGCCTCAGTAGCCACGATCGCTGCCTCCATTCCCCCGAACAGTACCCTGCTCCCTCCCGCCATGCCCGCTTCAATCACTGCTTTCAATTTCCCACTCCATCCCGCCTCGCCACTGTTTTCTCTCAGTCACTCGCTCCGGCCCTCGCCACTTCCTCCCTCAGCCACTCGTTCCGGCCCTCGCTCGCTTCCCACCTCGCCACTTCCTCTCTCGGCCACTCGTTTCCCGGCTCAGCCACTTGCTCCTGCCCTCTGCGCTTTCCCCTCAGCCGATTGCTCCTGGCCTCACCGCTGCCTTCCCTCGGCCACTCGCTCCCACCCTTGACACTTCCCCCCCCCTTGTCTAATTGCTTCCCACCGCGCCGCCCGAAGAAACGGTCGGGAACGAACTGCCGAAGCGGCAAGACGGGGAGCGAGCAGTCAAGGGGTGATGGGGCAATGCTGCAGCGAGTGGCTGAGGGGTGGGGCGGGGAGCAGCAAGACCTGGAGTGAGTGGCCTGGGATGGGGGGAGGCAGCGGGCAGCGAGCGGCGAGGGCGGGAGCAAGTGGCTGAGGGAAGGCAGTGGTGAGGCGGGGAGTGAGCGGTGAGTGGATGGGCACGTGAGGGAGCGGCGAAGAGAAGCTCAATGGCAGAAATTGAGGGGATTTGAGTTTAATTTGTTTTATCTGATAAACTGAGCAGTGCCATCATTATTACTGACAGAGACATTTCAGTAGATGAGGCTGCATTTGCGCACGTGTCACTTAGTGGTTGCGTTATCAGCAAATGCAGCCTACCATAAAATGGTGTTATTCTTTTCGCTTGTTCAAAAATTCTTGTAATGAAGCAGTTGACCAGTAACCATGCAGACTCACCAGCCTCGCACACTGAAATCCGATTATCTGTTGTCAGGACTGCAAAATCATTGCTCCTCTGTGGATCTGAAGTGAACATAATCTGATTCACAGCACAGGGCAGCTGCAACTCATATGCACACATTGGTGGAGGCACCACTGTTTGGCGAAAAGGTGTCACTAGTACTTTATCTGCCATTGTCAAGAAAATGAAAACAAGTATTATTTAAATCAAAGTGATATTTTTTAAAAGTTATTGATTTTCTGTCATTGACGAGATCTGATATTTTGCAAGCTTCAAACAGGAAAATTAACTCTAAGGAATCTCAGTTAATGTTGTACCTGAAAACAATAATCTGTAAATACGCGTATATAACGACTTTGACTAAACTTCATCAGTAATTCACTGGTTGCAAAAACATCTTGGCACGCAATTAGGCAACACACAAGTGCAAAGTCAAAATGCTGCAGATGCTGGAAATCTGAAATTAAAACAGAAAGTGCTGGAAACGCTCAGCAGGTCAAAAGATTATCGACCTGAAACGCGAACTCTGTTTCTCAAGTACAAGTGCATTCAAGTTTTAATCTGATTCCTGTCAAAAACCTCAATTTGCTGAGAAAATAAATATTTCTTGATTCATCAGATCACCAGCTGATGCAAGAAATAATCCACATGCATAAACTGCTTCTAGATGATGCATTAAGTAACTGGAGAAACCTATAAATCACTGCACAGTATCTTTCAAGACTCAAGTAAAACCAAGCTTATAAAAAAGACTTGCATTTATACAGCACCATTCAAGATCTCAGGGTGCCCTAAACAGCCAAAGTACTTTTGAAGTGTAGTCAAAGTTGTATTGTAGGAAACACAGCAGCCAATTTGCACACAGCAAGGTTTCACAAAATGAGATATATGTAGACAACTGATAGAATCTCAGTAGATGATCGTGGATTCCCTACTCTTTAAAATTCCTCAACTCAGTTTTCTCCTCTCCTGAAGGTGCCAGTGATTCAAACTGGGCCATGGTTCCACAGGCTTTAGCATCCCTGTGAGACCTTACCCAAATGATTATTCCTCGTGTGATTAAATGCAGTGAACATCAATAGGTTATGTAGCTGTGGATGGCATCAAGTTTGAATGTCGATGTTGCCTTATGTTTACACACAAGTATTTTCTAGAACAGGATGACTAGTTGGCAATCAGAAGCAGAAAGCCTGCTGGGATGTTATCCTTCCTTTGTCCTGGAGTGCGAAAGCAACTACTGCCTTATTAGCACTAATTCATCTAATTTCAGGAGTAAACCTTGAACATTTTGATCAAAAGAATCATGCTGGCAAACAAACCAGGGTGGGAGGTGTAGAAGAGGAGAAATGTTTTTATGCTGCGAGTTATGACGATCTGGAATGCGTTGCCTGAAAAGGCAGTGGAAGCAGATTCAGTAGCAACTTTTAAAAGAGAATTGGATAAATACTTGAAAACAAGAAATTTGCAGGACTATGGGGAAAACAGTAGGGGTGTGGGAGCAACTGGATCGCTCTTTCAAAGAATCGGCACAGGCACAATGGATTGAGCAACCTCCTTCTGTGCTGTATGATTCCAGTATCTGTTTGGCTGCTGAGCCTTTCATTCCTCACTTCAAAACAAAAACAAGCAAACTGTTTTGAATGGAATAGCTTGATTCATTGCTATTTGAATCAATGGGTGACAAACTTGCACGTAACAGTGCTGTGTTTAAGTGGAATGGACTCTCTTGTGACAGTGCGAAGGCTGGGTGGAAATAGATGTTTTTAGTTCAAATGGTTATACAATTTATAACTGTAAGGTTAGTGCAGATATTTACAAACTTCAACACTGACATTTACTGGTCATGATGCCTATAAGCAACAAGTCTCAGGCTAAACAAACTTTTTACCTCCATCAATCACAGCTACATTAGCAAAGTCAGTGCTGTCCTCTCCCATACTTCGATCGGTGGTCCAATGCCAGTTATAGGACAGGTAATGCCACCTGCTGCAGAGGACGTGCAGTCGATAGGGGCTCTCAGAATCCCACATTAGGGACACAATTTGTCCTGCCTGATCACAATCAAAATGTAGATTCTGCTTCAGGTACCAGTGGTAGTTTCCCACTGTCCACAACTGAACTGCAAGACAACAAAAATAAAAACAGCAAGTATTGCTTAATTGGTGTGACCAAGGGTACAGTTACAATACAGTTTCCAATCAGAAAGTGTAACATCCTTTTCTCTTAGAACAATGATTCATTTCATGAGGTTACTTGGATGCGGGCAGCTGGAGAGAGGGCAGTGATGTTAAAAGGCAATGCACAAAGCAGGCTCACCATCACATCTTTCACTCCACCTGACTTGCAGCTGACTAGATTACAGATTTGCATCAGCAAAAAGTGTGCCCCACCCCCCACAACGTGATCCCGGCTGCGGATTAATAATTCTCAGAAGGGTCAACACTGCAGATGGGTTCATATCAACGGATCCAACATTTTTTCGTTTATTTTGTTTGATGAAAACCAGCATCATTCCCTCAGCAGCTGATCCACTGGTACCACAAACTGCCACAATTTTGAGATGTTCAATGAGACCACATCTGGAGTACTGTGTACAGCATTGGTCTCCTTATTTAAGGAAGGGTGTAAATGCATTGGAAGCAGTTCAAAGAAGGTTTACTAGACTGATACCTGAAATGGGCGGGCTATCTTATGAGGAAAGATTGGACAGGCTAGGCTTGTATCCTCTGGAATTTAGAAGAGTTTAAGGTAGAGGTAGATAGATTCTTGATAAGCAAGGGGGTGAAAGATTATCAGGGGTAGGTAGTAATGTGGAGAAATCAGTTCAGCCATGATCTTACTGAATGGCAGAGCAGGCTCGAGGGGCCGAGTGGCCTACTCCTGCTCCTAATTCGTATGTTTGTATATGTGGGGTTTTGATACAGTACATGTAGAGAAACTGTTCCCACTGGCAGCAGGATTGGTAACCAGAGGATACAGATTTCAGGCAACTGGCAAAAGAACCAGAGGGGAGATGAAGAGAGATTTATTTTTTCTGCAGTGAGCTGTTGTGATCTAGAATGCACTGCCTGAAAGAGGAATGGAGGCAGATTTAACAGTAGCTTTCAAAAGGAAGCTGGATAAACTGGATAAATAATTGAAAATGAAAGAATTTACAGGGCTCTGGGGAAAGAGAAGGGGAGTGGGTCTAATTCGATAGCTCTTCCAAAGAGCTGGCACAGGCACAATGAACCCGATGGGTGATTCTAAGCCACACACCCCATTTTATTTTAACGTCAGAACATTGTTCTGGCCTGGCAGTCTAAGTAATTTTCAAGCAGCCAATTTTTAGACATAATTACAAAGCACAGAGAAGAAACGTATTTGGTAAAATCAAGCTGAATATTTGATTTGGATTTTAGATAAGAGACAAAAATAATGAACTCCAGACAGTCTGGAAGATAACTTATTACCGTATGTATTTTGTTGGATATCCTTGATTCCTTCATCCGTTGATTTCAAATCCTCTAGCCAAATTGCCAGCACAGTGGACTCACTGTTCCAGAGCAGCTCCTTTACCTGATTAACAGTAAAAACCAAGCCAGTCAGTACCATACAGAGCACTGCAGGTAGAGTATTTCCAACAAGGTGCAGAAAATCTACTGGTTAGGAATACCAATACACTTTCAATCCACCTGCTTTGATCCAAGTACATCGCCCGATCCAGTTCAGAAATTGAGGGCAGGTTAGATAAAGGGTGTCAACCACTGATGCACCAACCTGTTACACAAAGCAATTTTTTAAAAAGCCAATGAAGAAATCTCAAATATGTCAACAATGAAGTTTTAAATTCTTATGGATAACTTGGGTGAATATAACGTAGAATGTACAGAACCATAACGCTCCACACGACCCTTATGAGCATTACCTTCTATTCCATTGTCCCTCATATACTTACCTAGCTTCCCCTTAAATGCATCTTTGCTATTCTACATAACCTTTCCATGTGGAAGCAAGTTCCATAATCTCACCAGTCTTTGGGTAAAGAAGTTTCGCCTGAATCCTCTATTGGACTCATTGGTAACTATATTGCATACATGGCCCCTAGTTTTGCATACCCCTGCAAATGGAAACATCTTCTTTACATGTAGCCTACTGAACCCTTTCATAATTTTAGAGACCTCTATTAGGTCACCCTGTCTTCACTTTTCTGGAGACAAGACCTCCAGGATGTTCAATCTTTCTGGATAGTTGTACCCGCCCAGTTCAAGTTCACCATTGTAAATATTTTTGCATTTTCTCCAGTGCTTCAACATCCTGTCTATAATATGCTGACCAGAATTATGCACAGAACTCCAACAGTGGTCCAACCAAGGTTCTATATAAGGTTTACATAACTTCGGTTTTTGAGTCCTAGTTCTCAGTAAATGAACCCAAGTGCGTCGTTTGCACTTTTTGTGGATTACTCAACCTACGTTGTTACCTTTAATGATTTGTGAACCTGTACTAGATCATTTTGCACTTCTACCGCATTTAGGCTCTTATTTTCCAAGAAGTAAGCAGCCTCATTATTCTTCCTACCAAAATGCACCACTTATATATAAAGAAATTCTTTTGCTATTTATACACCCATTCTGCAAGTTTGATAATGGTGTTGTGTATTTTGCTGCAGTCCTCCCCAATATTAACAATATGCTTACATAGAATAATGTATTCCTTGTGCTTTTTCATATAATGAAATATAATATAATCCAATCTGCACCAAAATACTTACCTCACTGTGTTTTAAGAGCTGCATTCAACATAAACTTGAATTTCAGCATATAATCTGATCTGAGGTGATTTACAAACTTAACTGGCTATATTTTATTGCAAGCTCTATCCCACATAAACCAAAATGTTGTAACATATATTGCTTCATAGGACATATAAAAAGATTAACAAGGAACAATGACGGGACGAATCTTTGGTACCCCAAATAAGAAAAAAGGCGACAGAAGAGGGGGACAACAATCATCTGAAGAATTTCACAAACAAAACACAAGAAATCAGCAATACATATAAAGAGCACCAATGAACTAATCTAAACAGATGTAGCCATTGTGTTAACAACCCAATTGTAATTTCTTAAATGAAAAGGAATACTTAAAAATGTTCCCAAATTAAAGCTAAAGTAGGGTAAATGGGTATTTTCATTTATAAGCTGATTTCTCAAAAATCTTAAGAAAAGATTCTTCACATCACAAATGCAATTCCAAGTCTATACAGTACATTGTAGCACCTAAAAATTAACCAGACACCAAGCATGCCACATTTCAGATATTTGGAAGTTACAAATCTAATAACACAATATCATGTAGAACATTTGAAACACCATGTATTAAAAGGCTTCAGAACAGACATGCCTCAGTAGACTAATCCATCACATGTTGTGTTACCAGGACACGTTAATTTGTTGGCTCTGCTTGGATGACTGCATATAGTGACATCACTGTTCCTGTGCAGAATGGACATGATTAGGTAATTTCCCTGTCAATCACTCCTGGAGACCACACTTTTGTAAGTGAATGGGATTGATTATATGTATATAATTTGTGTGTAACTATCCTCCACTTACTGCATTTTGCTGGAGAAATCACTCTGCTTTTCCTGGGAGATGTTGTAATTTAGGTCATACGTTCTGTTTGCTGTTGTTCGTAAAGACTCTTTCCTAATCAGACTCTGTAGACTGTTTGCTGTGGTGTGTTGTTTAAATAGACTCTGTTTGCTGAATCAATACTTTGTAAAATAGACTGTTTTCTGTGAGTCCGACTGTAATTCCTTCCCCACTTCCAATTCAATGGCTGACACGGTGACGTTAATAGACACACTGTGCTTAGTTAGGCAATTTTGGTAGGGAGCTGGGGACAACATTCATATCTCTTGGTAGGGAAGGAAACACTAGTTAGGGTTCACTACACTGATCAATGGTTGGGTCACCCACACTGCACATGGGCGGAGGTTTCAGATGAGGATGTAGCCAACTTTGGCTATGATGCCCATGGTCAAATCTGAAGAATGACCATCTGGGCAAAGTGCCCATGTTAAGAGGAGAAAGTTGAAAGGGGAGAAAGGAACTTCCAGTACTTGCCTTAACTTGATCTTTGTCAAAAGGAAGTGAAAACTCTCCATGTAGTAAACCATTCTGTTCGAAGAACACAACATTGTGCTTGTTAAGCTTTCGCTGTGTAGAAGCAATCAAGTTCCCTGATGGTCTAGAAGTGGAACATTGTGGTTAAAAAAAAAATGCAGATTACAATGGATTCTCAGACATCCCGCATTTCCATTCAGAATTAATATTATGACCATGGAAAATTTAGGCTCCTGTTAATGGGAATATAACTTTTCTATTTCCATCAAAAGCAGTATATACATCCCAAACAAAGCACCCTTTCAATCTAATTACAGTATGATAGCAGCATGCAGCTCTGAGTATGGAATTCATGTGACTCTCATCAACAGCTGGCATGTCTGTAAGGAATGGATGTTGATTGTACTATACTAGACATGTCGGACTAATACAGGGTTCAGAATGTGGAGGTCACTGCTCCCTGAGAATATATAAGACTGCTCTCAGGCTTCTATCGATGCCAGTTCAGTAATGCACCAATATTTAAGACTTCAATGCACAACCTTTTGACTCAGAGGCAAGAGTGCTACCCACTGAGCCATACATGACATCTGTTAATGAGAATTTTTTAAAAAATTGTTTTTAAGTTATTCAGTTGCAGCATAGTTCACTTCAAAACTCAGCAGGTTTAAAAGCAAAAGATTTGAGAACCACTTGCTGGTGCCATGCTCTGGATAGCCAAGTCATTGTACCCCAAAGCAAGGCTGCAAGGTTATTCACGTAACATCTTCACACAAATCAAGTTTCTGATCTCAGTAAATAGACATGAATTTATATAGCACCTTTCATGACTTCAGGATGTCCCAAAGCACTTTGCAGCCAATGAAGTCCATTTTTTTGAAACATGCTTACTGTTGTAATATAGGAAATGCAGTTGCCAAGTTGCGCATGGCAAGCTTCCACAAACAGCAATGATTTAATTGCAGATAATCTGTTTTAGAGATGTTGGTTAAGAGATGAATATTCATCAGGACACCGGGAAAACTCCCCTGCCCTTCTTCGAAAGTTACGCGAACTTTTACGTCCATCTAAGAGGGCAGATGGGGCCTTGGTTTAACATCTCAGCTGAAAGATGGCACCTCTGATAGTGCGGCACTTCCTCAGTACTGCACAAAGGTGTCAGCCTGGAATTTATGCTCAAGTCTCTGGACTGGGACTTGAACCCACAGCCAATTGATTTAGAGGTCAGAGTGCTACCAATTGAGCCATGGCTTACAATGTAGTATTAGGGGAGGCCATGTACATACCCAGCTTGGGGGCGCGGTGGAGTGAAAAGAAGAAAAGGGTAGAGAAGCCACCTCAGCATCTCTTGTGCATCTTCTGTCAGCTCATTACAGAGAAAAATTGTCAGAGACCTCAGAGAAAGTTGCTGAACAACCCTTTCAGCAAGACTATGATTCAAAGGCACACAGAAAGTGCCAGAGGTAAAAATATAGAAGAGACCTCTTGGAGAATACATGCAATTATCTATTCGGGTGGCCACAGGACATCTCTGTGTGAATTTCCCATGTGCATCCCCTTCATCAACATATCAGCAGTCAAGGTTCTATGTAAGAACTCTTCAGAAGAGGAGAATCTTGTATAAAATACCAACTTGGCCTGGCAAATTTAATGAGACAGAATTTGCTGGAGTGGGACATCTCATGGCGAGCCCCCTTAGACTTTTCCTGCACCCTTCAGCTCAAAAATTAATTTTGCCCTGCAACTTGTTGGAACTGAGAGCTGATAATGGCATGTCAAGGGTAACAGGGTATCCAGGATCTGAATGATGGGACCAACAGTCTATTACCTTAACCAATGAGATTTAAGGATTAAGAAATAAATAGAGCAATGATGGAGAAGGTTAGAGTCAAATGGAGGTAGATAAAGAGAAATAAAGTGAGGGAAAGAAAGACTGGATTAACAGCAGGATAAAGAAAGATTTTTTTAAAAATTTGACATCTTTAAAATCTCCAACAACAATTTTCTACCTGAAGGAATGAGATGCCACAGTTTAAAATGTTCACTTTCTGGGCCAGAGAGGTTGATTGGCAGTGATTGACGGTTATCACATTGCTAAAAAAAATTACTTGTACTGTTAATTACTAGAGTTATGATGGGCTGAATGGCCTCCTTCTGTGTTGTAAATTTCTATGACTAACTTTCTGTGGTATGTTCAATTGCAATTAATGTGCAAAGTTCTTAACAACGGCAGGGAGGTTAAGGGCAAATTAATGTGAAAATCCAATAAGTTGTCAATAATGGAAATGCCATTGGTGTGAAGCAAGTGGCGACACAGCGTAAATCAACCAGCAAGTTCTGGAGTTTTGCAAGTCAGAGCCTATCTCTTCCTCGCCTGAACTCGCTGGATGATTTGCACAGTTTTAACACTGTTATTTTCAAGGCAAATTCCGGCCCAATACATTAGTCAAATGACGGCAAATGTATCCACACAAAAAATTACCTATAAACCTCAAGAGGAACATCAGGGTGCAATTTGATTTAAATTACTCACTTCCAGCATAGGGCCTGTTCAATTCCACGCACAGACTCACTGGTTGACTGAAGCACACATTCTCTATTCCATATTCTCAGCCTTCTGGATCCTATGTGAAGAAATTTAATTTGAATTGACCTCAGACATGTATAAATTGTGAAAATACAAGGACCTTTGCATATAAGTTTTAAGTGAAAAATGAGAAGGTGAAAAACATGAAAGACAAAACAATTTATCAGCATCCAGAAGAATACATACATAAAAACCCTGTTCAAAGCTGGTTAACATTATCTTCTAATGTGTGAAGCGCAGTGCAATAAAAACTAAGACAAGTCTACGTTAAATTCATTCGCCCTTCTTTCTCATCAAGAAAAGCAAAACCCGTCTAAATATTGCATTTTTGCTAGCACTCGCTGGCATTCACAATTGAACACAATTATTTGAAGGATAACTGTACTTGACTTGGAGATTGTGCCACAATGCTAAAGTTCTGAAACTTGTCTCCAGGGACATTGTGAGTAGTGACTGCTACCCAGAGCACACTGATTCCCATTGGTGCAAATCAAAAACTCCCAGCCTGCCTCTAGAAACAAATTCTAAGTACAAAGTGGTTTTCGTTTGACCAGCTGGATGTCTCACACATACGGAGACCCAGTACTATGCTGAAGAGTCACCAATTCTATTTGCCCAATAGGGAGTGCACATTCTTCCCTTGTAGGGACAAATCCTACTTACCCAATACCAGAGAGTTCTGCTGAGGGTTGGCACAGCCAATACTCAGAGATTCTCAAATGTGTACAGAGGTAATGTTGCAGTTTATTCAGCTTCCATCATGCCAGAAAAACCACTGATTGGTTTCCCATTGTTTGTCCAGCTAGGACGACTCTACCCATTATTTAATAAAAGCAAAATACTGTGGATGCTGGAAATCTGAAATAAAAACAAGAAATGCTGGAAATACTCAGCAGGTCTGGCAGCATCTGTGGAAAGAGAAGCAGAGTTAACGTTTCGGGTCAGTGACCCTTCTTCAGAACTGACCCACTACCAAACGTATCTTCCCCTCCCTTCCCCTGTCAGCATTCCGAAAGGATCGTTCCCTCCGCGACACCCTGGTCCATTCCTCCATTACCCCCACCACCTCGTCCCCCTCCCATGGCACCTTCCCCTGCAATCGCAGGAGGTGTAATACCTGCCCATTTACCTCCTCTCTCCTCACTATCCCAGGCCCCAAACACTCCTTTCAGTTGAAGCAGTGATTTACTTGTACTTCTTTCAATTTAGTATACTGTATTCGCTGCTCACAATGTGGTCTCCTCTACATTGGGGAGACCAAACGCAGACTGGGTGACCGCTTTGCGGAACACCTCCGTTCAGTCCGCAAGCAGGACCCTGAGCTTCCGGTTGCTTGCCATTTCAACACTCCCCCCTGCTCACATCTCTATCCTGGGCTTGCTGCAGTGTTCCAGTGAACATCAACACACGCTCGAGGAACAGCATCTCATTTACCGATTAGGCACACTACAGCCTGCCGGACTGAACGTTGAGTTCAATAATTTCAGAACATGATGGGTCCCCCATTTTACTTTCATTTTTATTATTTTTTCTTTTTTACATTTTTGACAATTTTCTTTTGTATGTTTATTTCATTTCATCTTAGTTTGTTCAGTTTGCTTACCCACTGTTTTTTTCACGTTTGTACTTGCTGCTGTTCAATCTTCAGTCCGTTAACACCCTATCTGTACTAATGCTTTGTCTTTCAATACATCATTAACATATTGTTTGCCTTTGCTCCATGACCTTTTGGTCAGCTATGTGGCCTTATCCAATCTACACCTTCTCCTTTGTTATCTCTTGCCCCACCCCCGCCTCACTTGCTTATAACCTTTGACATTTCTAATATTTGTCCGTTCCGAAGAAGGGTCACTGACCCGAAACGTTAACTCTGCTTCTCTTCCCACAGATGCTGCCAGACCTACTGAGTATTTCCAGCATTTTTTGTTTTTATTTCTACCCATTATTTGTATAGCTAGGACGACTCTACCCATTATAGCTTTGGACTGAAAAGGTTATCAGGAGCTGCGCGGGAAAGAATTCCACCTCCTTGTACACAAATCCATCTCACAGCTTGGTCCTGTAATGCACAAATGGGCGGGAAGAAGCCCATCTCTTGCACAAGACAAGCAAAGGGAAAAAAACAATATTTGTGCATACTGCTCCCAGAGACAGTCTAACACTCTGGTTCCATTAGTGAGCCAGGCTGGCTAGTCAACTATCAACAGTAACCCAGAGCATTGCCGATCTTCCTGTCTCAGGGAATGAATCACCCAGTCTGCTATGTTGGGTTGACTTGGTGTGTAATCTTGGATCTAACTCAACCCAGAGGCTCTGCCTACCACCCCATCCAAGTAGGTTAAGCAATCAATGAAGGTTGGGCCTGCGTTCGGTGTACAGCATATATTAGAATATGAAATAGTTACTGTAAGATGTGTACACATTGTCACAGCATGGACATACATCATATCCCACTGAATGATGGCTCCACTGGTTAGAGATGCAGAGCAGCAACAACTATGTGCCTCTCTGCAATCATGGCAGACACCAATCCCTATGATATAGAAGGCCACGATCCCATGCCTGACCTTTAGATAACACTATTTAGCAGCTGCCTTCCTGGACTTCAGAGTTTCATCATCAGCTACAGGATACTGTTAGCATGTGGAAGGGCTTACATGGGAAGCTTGCTTTGTAACAGCCAGCTTGATGTTCTGGACATCTAAGTCCAATGTCATGCTCATCTATCACCAATTGATTAATCCATTCCCTCACTTGAGGGATTTTGACAGAGACATACCCATTATAAGGCCACTCTCCCTCCAAGGAACTCTGATAGAGTTGGCTTTGATCTACACCAACCTATCTGTAACCATTTCCTCTTTTTGTACACAAATCCATCTCACAGCTTGGTCCTGATTCTCAAAAATGAGCTGGAAGAAGCCCATCCGTTGTATAAGACAAGTAACGTGAAGAAACCAACATTAGTACACAGACATGCAGTGTTTTAACACATATAGAATTGTTGGGTATCCCAGAAAGAGTACAAGTGATACACCTCCCTTTTAAGAGTATGCTCAAAGGTCAAAGTTGAAGTTAGATACATACCCGTCACAGGACAAATGGCACTAACTGCAAACAGTTGCCCATCCCCTCGCCAGGTTACTCGTGACCTCCGATCATCCCAAGGAAATGCTGGCTCAATTTCCTATCAAACAGAATAAGAAATTGCATTAACAGATTTATAATATATTTGGGAAGCCAATACGTACTATTTCGAAACTCCACGAAGGGTGAACCCGGCTGGAGCTCCAAGTCACTTGGCTGTTAAAGGCAGTGAGTAGCTGAGCCATACAGAGCAGTGAAGATCCCAGGGTTGATTCCTAGCTAGTCTGTGCTGGGTTGAGCCTGGAGGTGGGGGGGTGGTTAGGGGTACCTTAGGTGCCCCCTGGGATAAGGAGGTAGAAAGAAAAAAACAGGCAAATTCCCATTCGGAACAGCAGGAATGGTCAGCAAGCGAGAATAGGATCAAACCCAGCCATGGAACCTCTGCAGTCGAGTGATCAGCCAACAACAACTTAAATTTATATAGTGCCTTTAACGTAATTAAACATCCCAAGGTGCTTCACAGGAGTGTTATAAAGCATAATTAGACAAGCCACATAAAGGCTATATTAGGGCAGATGACCAAAAGTTTCATCAAAGAGGTAGGCTTTAAGGAGCATCTTAAAGAAAGAGAGGTAGAGAGGCAGACAGGTTTAGGGAGGGAATTCCACAGCTTAGGGCTAGGCAGTTGAAGGCACAGTCACCAATGGTGGAGCAATTAAAATCGGGGATGCTCAAGAGACCAGAATTAGATGAGCACAGCGATCTCATAGGGTTGCGGGGCTGGAAGAGATTACATAGGTATGTGCTGGGCCAGGTCATGGAGAAATTTGAAAACATGGATGAGAACTTTAAAATCGAGGTATTTCTAGACCGGAAGCCAATACAGATCAGTGATCACATAAGGAGTTACAGGTGACTGGGACTTGGCGTGAGTAAAGACATGGGCAGCAGAACTTTAGATGACCTCAAGTTTATGGAGGGTAGAATGTGGGAGGCTGGTTAGGAGTTTGTTGGAATAGTCAAGGCTAGCGGTAACAAAGGCATGAATGAAAGTTTCAGCAGCAGATGAGGTGAGGCAGGGACGAGGTAACAGAGGTGGAAATAGGCATATTACCGTCTAGGCTCCCATAACAGCAATGGTAATCGGGCAAGGTACGGTGGAAACCTGTGCAGCCATATGCCAGTAAGGTTTCAGGAGAGATTCTTATTTCTTTCTCCACTCTCCCTTCCTTGGTGAGTACCAGTGTTACTCTTCGTATTAGTTATAGAACAGCTTTACATGTTAATTGTTGATCAAAGAAAAATCATCTGTTAAACATTAGTATCTTTTAGTTTGTATTAATTAAGTGCTGCTATCTTCAATACAATGTTCAGTGAATTTGATGTTTGTACTTGAATATTTGTTTGAATTGGGTCTGAGGAAGAGACACAACTGGCATTGCCTTTATTGTAGATCCCTCATGGTCCTGACCTTTCTCCTTGAACAATTGCAAACTTTGTAGTGATGGTGCTTCTGCAATCACATCAGACAGGGAATTCCACGATACTGAACCAGCAACTATAAAGGAACTGAGATTAATGTCAAGTTCAGGATGGTGTGCGACTTGATGTGGACTTAAAGCTGATGAATGTTTCCTGGGTCATTGTCAACAAGTCCATACAACCTTTTCCTTATTTTTGAACTTTGTAGACTTGCTAGGCCACATCAGAGGCAAATAAGAGACAACCACAGGTGTAGGCCAGACTGATAGGTCTTCCTCCCCTGAAAGATATTGGGGAACCAGAAGCTCTTATAATTATTTTTCCAGAGCTGGCTCACAAATTACCTGATATATTGAATTCAGTTTTACAGTTTGCCAAGGTGGGATTTCAGCTCATGATCTCTGGGTAGCTGTACATGATTTAGATGTGTTTATTTTTTTTAATTGTTTAATGTAGTCCCTAGACCTAGATGAATACTTGAATGGCCCACAATAGGACAGAATTCAGACACCCTCATCTATGAGTTTTTCATATGACTCAAGTTAACAAATTCTAACAACAGGCACCCTCAAAGACTGGGGTTTCAACCAGAAGCTTCTGACAGCTTACCCTACCAAGACAATGCACAAATCCTTTACTTCTGCATTGTAAGAGCTCTATAAGGTTTTATGAAGTATTTACAGCACAGAAACAGGCCATTCGGCCCAAGTCGTCCATGTTTTTTGCTCCACATGAGCTTCCTCCCACCCTCCTTCATCTATCCCCATCAACATATCCTTCTAAGGGTATATTTAAATAATAGTCTAAATCTCTGCTGTAAGGATCGAATGGAAAATGAGCTTGGGTAGGTTCAATTCAGTTCTTATCAGATGCGAGCTCACAGCAAAAAAAAAAAATCGCCCTTAATTTGCCCGTTTCGCTCAGACTGGAGCAGGATGGCTGTTCTGATGCAAGGTCAACAATCTGAAAGGTTAACTCTGTTTCTCTCTCTCTGCATATGCTACCTGATCTGCTGACTGCTTTCCAGCACTTTTTTGTTTGCTTTTCAGATTTCCAGCATCTGTAGCAAGTTGCTTTTCTGTCATGGCTGTTGTGGAGAATTGAAAAATATCATGCTGGTGCAAAAATGAGGGAGGGAGACTTCTCTAAGGTTGCAGATAAAGCACACTGGCAGAGTAGATTAAATTATATTTCAGGGTTCTATTGAGAGTGGATACGTGCCAGAGGACTGAAAAGTGTCCTACATAACATTCGGTTTCAAAAAGAGTGAGAAAGCTAATCCAGGTAGTTATAAGCTATCTGTGATGGCTAAACATTTGGAACCTTACATTAAAAAAACAAACTGACTAATTATCTAAATGAAGAGAAAAGGATTAGAAGCAGCCAACAGGGATTTAGGAGAGCGTTACTGTATGCAACAAAGCTGGTAAAAACTTTTGAGGAGTTGACAGATGGGGTAAATTCAATGGATGAGGCATTATGTGGACTTGTTTGACAAGGTACCACACGAGGCTACTGGAGATGATTAAGGGACATGGAATTTGGGGAAGTGTAGCAAACTGCATTAAAAACTAGTTACAAGGGAGGAAAGAGAGCTTGGGAGTTAAGGACAGTTTCTCACTATGGTTGCAGGAAGATATCAGTGGCCCACAGGATTCAGTTCAGGCAGGTAAAAATGGAACGTGAGACTGCAGGTTGAGTCAGCTAGCCTCATTACTCCACTACCACAGAATTCACTCGATAATATTCAATCACAATTCCTCCCACAAACCTTGTGAACTCCTTGAGTAACTGTGTTAACATGGTGTCAAACTACAGGTCAAAGTCAGCCGAGACATCTCAAACTTATTTCACATGGAACTTCACACATGACACAAAGGGAAAATGTTTAGGCTTCATTGGGTTCAAACCCAGAGCTTTGATTCAGTGCCAGATCTTGGGAGGATTCTATGCTAATCTACAGAACCACATAGTCCTGACATTTATTTCTCTTAGCTGTGAGGTTACATTTCATAAGGAAATGGGAGTGTATTGTTACGACCAGGTAAGAAAAGTGTCTAGGGAGCTCTCTCAGCCTTCACCTGGTCTTACCATAACAGGGTTTAATTTTAAACACACCGTGTTTTCAGCTCCCACTTGGTGAATCCTGGTTCACCACTTTTCAATTGTAAGGCAAAGAAACCAGCACAAACAGGTTTTCTTAGGTTTTAAGAAGAAAAATTGAAATTAATTAAATTTAAACTCTAATTCGGTTACGCCTACGGATGCACGACACACTGACGCTAGCATGCATATGCGATACACACATGCAAATAGAGACAGAAAAGAGAAGAAAAATAAAGTGGGAAAGTTTGAGGCAATATCTGAAGAGTTTTTGTTAGTTCTTCGAGCACACTGTACAGTCCTTGATTATAGGTAGATCTTGCTTTTCGTTGGGGCCCAGTATTCTCCTTAAACCTTGTTCGTTGTAGGAGACTTTTCTCTCTTGGGGTTCATGTGTCTTTAGTGGATTCAAAAGCTTGTGAGATAGATGGGAGCAGACAGGAGAGCTCTTCTCAGTCCAGGAGCAAACAGTCTTTTCTGTGTTCAAACTCTCTGTGACCAATTCAAAAGAAAACCCTGGAACAGCCAGGTAGTCATGTGACCAGCTGGTCTAACCAGTCCTGGCCCTTGTGGATTGTATCCTCCTTAGCAGGCCCTGGAATGCGTTTCCTCACCTCGACGTCTGTTAGTATGTAAATGTTTTTTCCAGCCACAGCTGATCTGTTTAACAAGTCATTTCCTCGTTCCAATAACAGTTGCTAGTTCCGAAGAAGGGTCACTGACCCAAAACGTTAACTCTGCTTCTCTTTCCACAGATGCTGCCTGACCTGCTGAGTGGTTCCAGCATTTCTTGTTTTTATTTTGTATTAGTTAAAAATCAAAGTTCGTGACAAAATTGATGTGCCTCATTCTTGGCAGATGGGGGCCTAGATGACAGTATCCTTAACGCAGTAAAACCCATTCAACCATTAGCTACATAAAAGAAATAGTTCACGGCAATCAACTTCATTGACCATGAACCGTACGAGGGACAAACACCTAGGTACAAGAGTTCAACACAATACTCACTGCTGGCTTACGACGAGCTGCTTCCTTACCCTCTGTTCCATGGAACTGAGTCTCCTTCTTACCCCAACCAACAGTGATGAATTTTCCTGAAGGGGAAGACACCAATTTATAGACAAATAAGACACTTCATTTTTGTCTTCTCTATAAAGTTTTTTCAAAAAAGATATCCATTTCTTTCTGTTACTTCTTTTTGGCATCTTTATGCCAGGCACATTTATTTTTCAGAAAGGAAAGGCTTTGAAGCCTCTGCTAATATCAGCAAGAGCCAGATGGAGATACAGCAGAGTAATCTGGAATGACTCCCCCACCCCTTCTGACTTTTGGTTGTGAAGAATATACAAAAGATAGGCAAGGAGCATGATTCCTGGCGTAAGTGGCACTGCACTATTATACAGCACAGGAGAACATTCAGATCATCAGGCCAGAAAAACTATGGAGATGCACTGTGTCTTGGGTTTGGTTCGCTGGAGTGGCATATACTTACAGTGGATCTGTTTCAGCTCTTTATTATTAAGGACATTGAGAACACACAAGTGGATAGATTGTTCTTGGGTAATGAGGCCAAGGAGAGCCAGGGGCCATCCATTTAAAATTGAGATAGCAAGCAGTGAAGTTAGATGTGTGGATGTTTTATTTTTCTCTGAATGACCTGTGAAACGGCATCTCGGAGGTGACAGCGTGGCCTGACTCCTTGCAAGCTCTTCAAGGAGGAGTTCAACACATTTGTAGAAAACTATGAATTTACAACAGAAGGATTATGGGAAATAACCAATGGATTAGGAGCTTGCCTGATCACCTTTAACGGATCAGAGAGGAATTTTTGACAGATGTTTTCTGAATTGGCTTTGAGTCTCCTTGCTTCTCCCAGGAGATGGGGGAGGAAGATAAGAAGGATGGGGACATGGGGGATGAGCTCAGTAAGAATTGGGGTAGGTTCATATAGGCCTGGTGGCCTTTTCTCATCCTGAGTACATAACAAAGTGAGATTGGGATCTCATTTATTTATTTATTATTGTCTCCTGTAAAATGTAAAAATGTATCTGGCATGACAAATGTGAAATGGAAGGGTTGAGGCAACTCATGATTGTATTGAAGCAAACGGACCTCCTTTGCACTGTTTGTAATTTTTGACTTGGTGCTGTTTGAAACTGTTTGGTAATGTATTTTTGAAAGATTTTTATGAATATTTTGGGAATTTTTATTTATTTATTTATTTAGAGATACAGCACTGAAACAGGCCCTTCGGCCCACCGAGTCTGTGCCAACCATCAACCACCCATTTATACTAATCCTACACTAATCCCATATTCCTACCACATCCCCACCTTCCCTATATTCTCCTATCACCTACCTATACTAGGGGCAATTTATAATGGCCAATTTACCGATCAACCTGCAAGTCTTTGGCTGTGGGAGGAAACCAGAGAACCCGGCAAAAACCCACGCGATCACAGGGAGAACTTGCAAACTCCACACAGGCAGTACCCAGAATTGAACCCGGGTCGCTGGAGCTGTGAGGCTGCGGTGATAACCACTGCGCCGCCCTGCAGAGAATTATGGCACACCAAAATCACTACTGTGTATAAATGTAATTGTAGGACAGTCATGTAGAACATAGAACATAGAAAAATACAGCACAGAACAGGCCCTTCGGCCCACGATGTTGTGCCGATCCTTTGTCCTCTGTCAAGGACAATTTAATCTATACCCCATCATTCTCCTTTATCCATATACCTATCTAAAAGCCGTTTGAAAGTCCCTAAAGTTTCTGACTCAACAACTTCCCCAGGCAAGGCATTCCATGCCCCGACCACTCTCTGGGTAAAGAACCTTCCCCTGACATCCCCCTTATATCTCCCACCCTTCACCTTAAATTTATGACCCCTTGTAACGCTTTGCTCCACCCGGGGAAAAAGTTTCTGACTGTCTACCCTATCTATTCCCCTGATCATCTTATAAACCTCTATCATGTCACCCCTCATCCTTCTCCGTTCTAATGAGAAGAGGCCTAGAATGTTCAGCCTTTCCTCGTAAGACTTATTCTCCATTCCAGGCAACATCCTGGTAAATCTCCTCTGCACCCTCTCCAAGGCTTCCACATCCTTCCTAAAATGAGGCGACCAGAACTGCACACAGTACTCCAAATGAGGCCTTACCAAGGTCCTGTACAGCTGCATCATCACCTCACGGCTCTTAAATTCAATCCCTCTGCCAATGAACGCTAACACCCCATATGCCTTCTTCACAGCCCTATCCACTTGAGTTGCAACTTTCAACGATCTATGCACATAGACCCCAAGGTCTCTCTGCTCCTCCACATGCCCAAGAACCCTACCGTTAACCCAGTATTTTGCATTCGTGTTTGTCCTTCCAAAATGGACGACCTCACACTTTTCAGGGTTAAACTCCATCTGCCACTTTTCAGCCCAGCACTGCAACCTATCCAAGTCCCTTTGCAGACGACAATAGCCCTCCTCGGTATCCACTACTCCACCAACCTTTGTATCATCTGCAAATTTACTGACCCACCCTTCGACTTCCTCATCCAAGTCGTTAATAAAAATCACAAACAGGAGAGGACCCAGAACTGATCCCTGTGGCACGCCACTGGTAACTGGGCTCCAGGCTGAGTATTTACCATCTAAGACCACTCTCTGCCTTCTATCAGTTAGCCAATTCTTAATCCAACTGGCCACATTCCCCACTATCCCATGCCTCCTGACTTTCTCCATAAGTTTACCATGGGGGACCTTATCAAATGCCTTACTAAAATCCATGTACACCACATCCACTGGTTTACCCTCATCCACTTGCTTGGTCACCTGCTCAAAGAATTCAATCAGGCTTGTGAGGCAAGACCTACCCCTCACAAAACCGTGCTGACTGTCCCGAATCAAGCAGTGTCTTTCCAGATGCTCAGAAATCCTATCCCTCAGCACCTTTTCACCATGTAGGAATATTATTTTGTAAACTACAGACATTTTTTGACACGATGTGGAATACATTCTCAACAAGTTGTTGCAAACCTTCTGACAACAGTTTAAAAGTAGTTCGGTATTATTCTGACAGAAATGTTTTCTTGAATTATTCAATAAATCTTAGCAGGGGTACCTACAAATGGCTGACAGTCTATGCTGGAGTTTTACAGAAAAGAACACAGGTTTTAAAATATACTTATGAAACAAGACAGCGCACCCACCTTCACCAAAGTCATCCTGGTGGATTTTGACTTCAGTGACTGGATCAAAGTCCTTGGTCATCATTATGATGGTGTCTTGTCCTACAAAAGCGATAAATTTAGCTCATTGCATAGGTCTTTTGCCAAAATAGTACACAGTTAAAGCAATAATCCCACTCACTTGCTGCTGCGTAGCAGAAATATACAACATAGTAGTGCCTTCTGAAAACTGAGTTTAAATTTCTACAAAACTGACTCAGCTATATTTGAAAAAGCTGCTTAATGTATTTGTGCTTTTGCTACCATTGTAATGAAAATATTTCACTCTAGGATCACTATTTCAAACAGCATTTTAAAGTGTGTTAAAAATGACTGCTAGTTAAGGAGTGTCCTCTGTTGTTTCATTTGATTAGGATGCATCTGCTAATACTTTTTTATTTAAAGCAACTTGTCCAATTAAAACTCACCCTCATGATATCCCCCCTTGACAATTTTCTCCCCCTTCTCTCCTCATACAGGAATATGACTCCATGATCTCCAGTGTCCCTGTGGTACCCCTTAACTAATCCTTCTGATATACAAGTGAGTGATGTAAATCTTGAAAGGCCGTTCAACTGCCAGAGGCATTGTAAGCAAGATCCAACATCCTCGTCCAACACGGTCTCACACACACACGCATACAATTTCCAGGAGAGGGGGCTGCAGGATCAGAAACCTTGCTGAACCTTTCCCTATCGAGTGAAGTCAATTACAGCATAAGCATATCTTGTTTAAGGCTCTCAATATACTGAGTGAGCCTGTTAAAGGTGCTCAAGGCCTCCACTCCCCACCTGTGAATCGCTATGGTGTCGAGGGGCTGGGAACGCTCCATTGGCCATAAGACAGAAGCTTAAGGGTTAAGCTTGCAGACGCAAGGAAGCGGTGAGACCAGATGGTTACAACTGCAAGGTATGTATACAGAACTAGCAAGTGAAGTGTTTTGTAGCACTTGCTTGTGGACTGGCCGTCGAGGTAAAGTCGCCTGATTTCTGTTTTTTCTGAAATCCATGCTGGTCACATACCTAATAATTGGACATGGACTAGTCAGCAATGCTGGAGGAACTATACAACTCCACATTCTTACAGATACAAAACCTTTCATAATGCAGACAGACTTTGAAAATCATCAGAGCTAACATACTTCAACCAAGCTCATCTTGCAGCGCTACAGTGAGTAAGAGTGATGGGTATGGCAGTCAAGCCTTTTGTGTCAGTCTCTTCATGCCTTGCCTCCTCTCTATCTGTCACTCACTCCAGCCCTACATCCTCCAAGATCTCTGTACTCCTCCAATTCTGGACTCTTGCACATCCCCGATTTTAATCACACCACCATTGGTGGCTGTACCTTCAGATGCCTATGGCCCCAAGCTCTTGAATTCTCTCCCTAAACCTCTCCGCCTCTCTCCCCACCTTTAATGCTCCTTAAAACCTACAACTTTGACCAACCTTTTGGTCACTTGTCATAATATCTCCTTATATAGCTCTGTGTCAAATTTTGCTTGATAATAGCTCCTGTGAAGTAAGTTTTATTATGTTAAAGGTGCTATATAAATACAAGTTGTTATGTGTTGCTTAGGAAACTGGCTCAAGCTGCAGATTGGCAGAAAGATATAAGTGGCCTTAGTGAGGTAGCAAAAGCACACATTTGCTCTTTATGAAATTTTAAAGGAAAAATGGAAGCAGCACAGTTATTGCAACTGTTTCACCACTGCTTGATTTATTAGGGCTCAGATAAAGGAATTAAATGTAGGCAAATCTTAATTATTCATGCATAATTTACTGCGAGACACCAGCCATGAAACAAGTTCTGGGGTGGAGGGGAAGCTCTACAGACTGGCTGGACTTCTACTAAACAAAACTATCCTTAACAGTGAGGGAAAAGAGGGATAGCTTTCATAGGATTTTACAGCACAGAAATAGAGCTATTCAGCCCAGGCATCTGCACCATCTCCGGAAAAGCTATTCACTTAGTCCCATTCCCCTTCAGACTTGCACATACCTGTGGTGAGCGCAACCAGTTCCTGGTCTGGACTCCAGCTCATCCCAGTCAGTCCGCTGTCGACACTGCCAACGCATTCCAGCTGGAAGAAATTACAGAATCTTAGAATTAAACAGTTTTGTTAATATGTATGTTCTGTAAACTATATTATTTACTTTTCTTGCCCTTTTTAAGATCTCCAGTACCACTCATCAGCCCAAAGCCCTGAACACAGCAAGCCACCTGTTCCTTGACCTCCTAGATTCTGAGTTCATACAAAACTCTGCGACCTACATCCTAACACACATCAAGTTCTGATCGTCCAACATCCGTGTGCTCACTGACATACGCTAACATCCTGGCAATGTCCAATCTTTAAAATCCTCATCCTTGTTTTTAAATCCCTCCATGGCCTTGCCTCTCCCCATCTCTGTCACCTCCTTCAGCTCTACAACTCTCTGAGATCTCTGTGCTCCTCCAATTCTGGCCTCTTGCGCATCCCCGATTTTGAGCCTTCAGCTACCTAGGCCCCAATCTCTGGAATTCCCTCCCTAAACCTCTACGCCTCTCTCTCCTCCTTTAAGACCCTCCTTAAAACAACCTCTTTGACCAATCTTTGGGTCACTTGTTCACCATCTCATTATGTGGCTCAGTGTCAAATTTTGTTTGTTAACGCTCCTGTGAAGCGCCTTGTGACGTTTTACTATATAATGCAAGTTGTTGTTGATTCTTTATGCTCATTTCCTGCTGAGGAAGAACTTTAGCTCCTTTCAATTTTAACCAAAGCAAGCCATCATCTCACCAGTATCATGGTACTGAGTGCATATGAAAACATGTTTAGTACATAAAATTATATTCCTCAAGTAATATTTATTTCCCCCTGTTAAATAAGACTATCACATCACATTTTACCTGAGTTGAGTTTAGATTATAAAGTATCACATCCCCAGATGCAGTAGCGACACACACAGATTCCAGATCGGGCAGCTCCTCGATACCAACAATATACCCAGTGCCATCTTCAGGGAGAAATGCTTCTTCAACCAGGGACACCTTACTGACCACCTGCAAGCAGAAGGAGGACAGAGCCTGAATCAAAGTCTACCTGAACAAACTTGTCAATTCAAGGCTGTATTGGGTTAAGATAATTCACTTCTTGAGAGCCAAAGGCCAGTACAGTGAAACCTATAAATTACAGAGACTGCAGGAATGAGCATCAGCTTCCCTTCTTTTGCAGGTTATTTTCAAAATTATCGCGCACATTGTAAAAAAAAAAAACAGTAGAATGGGAAGTTATTCACCCAGCTTCCATAGCAGCAAAGAAACTGGGCTATTCCTGGAACTCAGTCATGCAAGCACTCAGTCCCAGCGCTAGAGCAGTTTCTCTGCTGCTGGGCGAAGAACCTCACACGCCACAGAAGCCATTTCATTGCACAAACCCACTGCCAACTTGCAGTGACCAGTATAGGCTGACCTCACAAAGACGTAAGGAATAGGAGCTGGAGGAGGCCAATCGACCCTTCAAGCCTGCACCGCCATTCAACAAGATCATGGCTGACCTTGATCTCAACTCCACCTTCCCGCACTATCCCCAAGTCTCTTAAATTCCTTAGTACCCAAAAGTCTATCAACCTCTGCCTTGAATATGCTGAACTACTGAGCATCCACAGCTCTCTGGGGTAGAAAATTCCAAAAATTCACAACCCTTTGAGGGAAGAAATTTTGCATCTCAGTCCTAAATGGCCAATCGCTTATTCTGATACTGTGACCCCTTGTTCTAGATTCTCAGTCAGGGGAAACATTTTCTCAGCATCTAACCTGTCAAGTCCCTTAAGAATTGTATATGTTGCAATTAAATCACCTCTCATTCTTCTAAACTTCAGGGAATATAGGCCTAGTCTACTCAGTCTCTCCTCACAGGACAATCCCCTCAACTCAGGAACCAGTCTAGTGAACCTTTGTTGCACTCCCTCTAGGGCATGTCTGTCCTTCCTTACTTACGGAGCCTAAAGTTGCACACAGTCCTCCAGGTTTTTGAATTTGGGAGCAGAAAGGAAACAAGATCCAACAGTTCTTCCTTGGGCAGATTCAGCAGTTGGGAAATTATCCAGGTGACTATTTCTAAATTTATTTGAGTTGTACTTTTTAAAAATATTGCACAGTGCTGATGTGTAGTTGTAATTTTTGCATCTTTTTTGCCTGACAAGAAGTGTTTTATGATATGGTATATATATGCGTACATCTATTTTTAAACGAATAGCTCAGTAATGTAATATGTTTTATCATATTCTGGGTTTCTTTTCAAAATGGGTCATCTAAATTTGTAGACATGCATGTCTCCAGCAATGTATGTTACTGCCACCTATGGAATAGCATGTGATTTCTTCACTGTTAAGAAGTGAACCCTCATCATATTCTATTTTATGGTTTAATGATTATAAGAAATCAACAATTATAACACAAAAATGATGAAGGATTTTGACAGAAACAGTTTCCTCTGGCAGATAGATTACATAGGGATATACGCACACAAACTAGCCATTTGGCCCAATCAGTCTATGCTCCACATGAGCCTCCTCCCATCTTGCCTCATCTAAATCTATCATCGCAACCCTCTATTTCCTTCTCCCTCATTTGCTTGTCTAGCTTCCCCTTAAATCCCCCACCAACATCATGATGGGGGTTACCATCAACCAGAAACTAAACTGGACCAGCCATATAAATACTGTGGTTACAAGAGCAGGTCCGACGCTGGGAATTCTGTGGCAAGTAACTCACCTCCTGACTCCTCAAAGCCCATCCGCCATCTACAAGGCACAAGTCAGGAGTGTGATGGAATATTCTCCACTTGCCTGGATGAGTGCAGCTCCAACAACACTCAAGAAGCTTGACACCATCCAGGACAAAGCAGTCCTCTTGATCAACACCCCAACTGCCACCTTAAACATTCACTCCCTCCAGCACAGTGGCAGCAGTGTGTACCATCTACAAGGTGCACTGCAGCAACTTACCAAGCCTCCTCCAGCAGCACCTTCCAAACCTGCGACCACTCTACCACCTAGAAGGACGAGGGCAGCAGATGAATGGGAACACCACCCCTCCAAGTCACACACCATCCTGACTTGGATCTATATCGCCGTTCCTTCACTGTCCCTGGGTCAAAAACCTGGAACTCCCTTCTAACAGTACCGTGGGTGTACCCACACCATATGGACCGCAGTGGTTCAAGAAGGCGGCTCACCACCACCTCTCGAGGGCTATTAGAGATGGGCAACAACTGCTGGGCTTGCCAGTGATGCTCATATCCCATGAAAGAATAAAAAAAACCTGCTTGCTTCATCCACTCACTGTGGTAGCGAGTTCCACATTCTCATCACTTTTTGGGTAAAGAAGTTTCTTCTGAATTCCCTACTGGATTTCTTAATGACTATTTTATATTGCTGGCCTCCATTTATGCTCTTCCCCACAACATTCTCACTGTATCCACTCTACCAAAACTTTTCATAATTTTAAAGACCAGATTTTAAAGATTTTTTAGGTCACCACTTCGTCTTTTTTCAAAAAAAAAAAAAATTCAAGGTAATTGGCAAAAGAACCAGCAAGAAGGTGAGAATTTTTTAACGCAGCAATTTATGATCTGGAATGCACTGCCTGAAAGAGTTGGGGAAGCAGATTCAAAAGTCATTTTCAAAAGGGAATTGGATACAAATTGAAGGGGAAAAAAATTGCAGGGACTGCGGGGAAAGAGCAGGGGAGTGGGACTAAATTGGATAGCTCTTTCAAAGAGCCAGCAGAGGCACGCTGGGCTGAATGGCCTCTTTCTGTGTTTAGTTTAGTTTAGAGATACAGCACTGAAACAGGCCCTTCGGCCCACCGAGTCTGTGCCGACCATCAACCACCCATTTATACTAATCCTACACTAATCCCATATTCCTACCACATCCCCACCTGTCCCTATATTTCCCTACCACCTACCTATACTAGGGGCAATTTATAATGGCCAATTTACCTACCAACCTGCAAGTCTTTTGGCTTGTGGAAGGAAACCGGAGTAGCCGGCGAAAACCCACGCAGACACAGGGAGAACTTGCAAACTCCACACAGGCAGTACCCAGAACTGAACCCGGGTCGCTGGAGCTGTGAGGCTGCGGTGCTAACCACTGCGCCACTGTGCTGCCATCTGTGCTGCAAGATTTTATGATTCTATGAAACAAGCTGTCAGTGATTCAAACTCAGTGAAAGTTCCAGATACCATAGCTTTCAGCAGGCTATGTCCTGTGTTTTAAATTGCAAAAAGGGACTTGGTGCATTGAAAGTGCCTGTAGTTCATAATTTGTGACCCTCTGTACTTTTAGAGTGTTTCTTGTATATTTTACTATGCAAGTTATTAGGGCCATTAAGTGTCCATGTTTTGCAAGGGCCTGCTTTTTGGGAGTGTCCATTTATACAGGTTACACTGTGAGAATTGATTAAGTGAATCAATACAGAAAGGTCAATAAATACGTACTTCCAAAACAACCACTGTGGGATTTAACAGAAAGTTCCTCAAAATCAAGATAATTAGTAAATATTTTAAAGAAATAATCAAGCTTTAAAAAATGCTGTCCAGTCTCTATTGAGTGGGATCAGCATACAGCTGGTGTGAAAAATTTTAAAAATAGCACAAGAAGCGATGCTTGTCTGAGGTTGCAGATGAGGCACATTGTTGGGCTGGAATAGAGACAGCTTTACCCTGCACCTGGCTGTGCTATATGTGATTTAGGAGTGTTTGTTACTGATACTAGGCACCTGAAATTGGAAGAGTTCCTTTCCTTAGCGCTATTATGTCTCACTTTGATTCGAACAATTATTAAAAATATCAACACGTCTTGTGTAAACTCCCTAGATCAGTGCATACTAAGAAAACCATTTGTAAGCGCTCTCAATCCAGGTTGACACTCCCAGTGCAGTAGTGAGGGAGTGCTGCACTACTGGAAGTGCTGTTTATTGGATGAGACCTTAAAGCAAGGCCCCGTCTGCCCTCTCAGGTTGGCATTAAAGATCCTAAGGCACTATTCTTAGAAGAGCAGGCGGAGTTCTGCCCTGGTGCCCCAGCCAACATTTATCCCTCAACCAACACCTAATACAAATGATCGGACCATTCATTTAATTGTTGTCTGTGGAGCCTTGCTGTGCACATACTGGCTGCTGTGTTTCCAAACCAGTGACACCACCAATTTAGTGCCAATTGACACAGAATCAGGGCAGTGTTTGGCAATGAGCACTTTTCCACGAGAAACTGGATTAGACTGGACAAGCTCATTTCCAATTGGACCTAGTTAAATCTAGTTAAATTAACTTCATGAATCTAGTTAAATTAATTTCTGCTTAAAAAACAGCTTTGAAATCGACAGAACGTGGGGGAGGGCAGTGGTTAGCAAATGAACAGGTTTCAGCCCAGCTTCAGCACCAGTCTATTCATGTTGGACAGGATGCAGCTGTAAGGATTCATGGTTACTTTGATTTGGTCAAAGCAGAATCAGGACTTCAAGCCAACACTATGCAATGACTTCTCTTACCCAAAACTGTTCCTGCACTGCCTACAAAATATTTATAGGAGCCAACACCTTTACTTGCCAATTGTGTCTATGGTGGAGCTCTGTCAGGCTTATAAAAGTCTCAAGCCCTCTGAGATCTAACAGATTACATTGTTTCTTCCAGAAAGTACTTTTAAGCCTGAACACAATTGTTCCATGCTTAACTCATAGCAAAATATAGCAGGGTGAGATGCTTAATTTGCCAGTTGCTTGTTTAAAATTTATAAGTCCATTCTAGCCTACAAGGCATGGTCTGACAAAAGGTCCTGAAACATTAACTCTGTTTTTCTTTCTAGAGCTGTTGCCCGAGCTGCTGAGTACTTCCAGCACTTTCTGTTTTTATTTCAAACTTCCAGGATCTGTAGTATTTTGGCTTTGTATAGTCTGGCTTTCTATGGCTGGGAGTCTCTCACCAGCAGGAGTCTTGCTTCTGCATTACTGTCCCAACTTAACAGCCTATAGCATTCTCCAGTTAGGTACAACATCCTTCATTGGACACATTAAATCAAGATCCTGTCTGATCCAATGACACCATTTCAAAGAATATCGGAGTTCTCCCTGGTGTCCTGACCAATATTTATCCCTTAACCAACAACTATAAAACAGATGATCTGCTCTTTATCTCAGTGCTGTTTGTGGAATCTTGCTGTATGCAAATTGCGTCACGTTTCCTACATTATAATTAGTGACAACTCTTCAAAAGTACTTCACTCGCTATGAAGCTCTTTTTTGATGTCCTGAGGTTGTGAAAGGCAGTGTATAAAATGTAAGCCTTTCTTTTCTTTAAAATAAATTATTTGTAGTACACTGGCCCTTATTCCAAGTGAGATACCTTAAAACAAAATAATGAACCTTAAACCTCCCAACAGCCATACAATTGAACTGCCCAATTATTGGCAATAATGCTAATCTTTAACCTTTTGGACTCATTTTAAATATGGAACTGGGTTACCATTAATTTATTAACATGTATCCATTGGTGAGAGGCCTTGAGCTGAAAGACAGAGTAACATGTTCTCTTATGTTGCATCAGACAACATAATGTGAGATGCATGGAGTTCAGCTGAAGATTTCAAACAGGTTTATTTACAGCTAAACTATTATGGTCTCTTCAGACTACTAGAAAAGATCGGATGTCCACCAAAGCTACTAAGTATCATCACCTCATTCCATGACAATATGAAAGGCACAATTCAACATGGTGGCTCCTCATCAGAGCCCTTTCCTATCCTGAGTGGTGTGAAACAGGGCTGTGTTCTCGCACCCACACTTTTTGGGATTTTCTTCTCCCTGCTGCTTTCATATGCGTTCAAATCCTCTGAAGAAGGAATTTTCCTCCACACAAGATCAGGGGGCAGGTTGTTCAACCTTGCCCGTCTAAGAGCGAAGTCCAAAGTACGGAAAGTCCTCATCAGAGAACTCCTCTTTGCTGACGATGCTGCTTTAACATCTCACACTGAAGAGTGCCTGCAGAGTCTCATCGACAGGTTTGCGTCTGCCTGCAATGAATTTGGCCTAACCATCAGCCTCAAGAAAACGAACATCATGGGGCAGGACGTCAGAAATGCTCCATCCATCAATATTGGCGACCACGCTCTGGAAGTGGTTCAAGAGTTCACCTACCTAGGCTCAACTATCACCAGTAACCTGTCTCTCGATGCAGAAATCAACAAGCGCATGGGTAAGGCTTCCACTGCTATGTCCAGACTGGCCAAGAGAGTGTGGGAAAATGGCGCACTGACACGGAACACAAAAGTCCAAGTGTATCAGGCCTGTGTCCTCAGTACTTTGCTCTACGGCAGCGAGGCCTGGGCAAAGTATGCCAGCCAAGAGCGACGTCTCAATTCATTCCATCTTCGCTGCCTTCGGAGAATACTTGGCATCAGGTGGCAGGACTATATCTCCAACGCAGAAGTCCTTAAAGCGGCTAACACCCCCAGCTTATACACACTACTGAGTCAGCGGCGCTTGAGATGGCTTGGCCATGTGAGCCGCATGGAAGATGGCAGGATCCCCAAAGACACATTGTACAGCGAGCTCGCCACTGGTATCAGACCCACCGGCCGTCCATGTCTTCGCTATAAAGACGTCTGCAAACGCGACATGAAATCGTGTGACATTGATCACAAGTCGTGGGAGTCAGTTGCCAGCATTCGCCAGAGCTGGCGGGCAGCCATAAAGACAGGGCTAAATTGTGGCGAGTCGAAGAGACTTAGTAGTTGGCAGGAAAAAAGACAGAGGCGCAAGGGGAGAGCCAACTGTGCAACAGCCCCGACAAACAAATTTCTCTGCAGCACCTGTGGAAGAGCCTGTCACTCCAGAATTGGCCTTTATAGCCACTCCAGGCGCTGCTTCACAAACCACTGACCACCTCCAGGCGCGTATCCATTATCTCTCGAGATAAGGAGGCCCAAAAGAAACTATTATATACAATGCAGAGCTAACTATTTGCAGAACCTTACTCTGGGTGTTACAGCAACAGAATGAATCAGGCTTGTAGTCACATGGCTGCATTCTGGTACTTGGCTCATTAGCATATTAAGATCTTAAAGGGACAACACTCTTAAAGGCAATCACACAACATCCCCTTTCTTTCCAAAGCTATGTCTCGTATGCTAAAAGTAAAAATACATAAAATTAGATATCCAAATTATTTACACATGGATAGAGATTATAAACTTTACAAGTATAGAGGCTTAGCAGTCCATATATCGTTCCGGTGGTTTGACAACTCTTCCAGATCTGGTTATGGTATAACCTTCTGGGGATGTGGATTTCATCCCTGGCATTCCTGGGTTTGCAGGCATGTTGTCAATGCGTTGGCTGTCGCCCTGTTGATCTGACACACCCCCACTGTGGGAGCGTGCTCCCTCGAGTCCACGAGGGACTCGTGGAATACTGCACATCTCTCTCAGTTGGCTTCAGTTCCTTCTCAACACCACTCCATTAGATGTTGTAATCTCGTAGGACCTGGGCTCACCGCACACTCCAGACACCTCTGCAGGCAACCATGTTTTCTTTGTGGTTGTATGACCCTGACCTTTTGTCCTACATGTAGCTGAGGTAGTTCTACCCGTGTTTTGGTCATGCACCATCTTTATTCTCCCCTGTTTTTTGAGCACAGTCTCCTGCATCTCGGAGAATTTGGACAGATGATGGCTTGGCAGAGTTGTCTGTCAAACATGATCTCTGCTGATGACGATAAGCCCATATCCATAGGCGTAGATCTGAGGTAGAGCATGGCAGCATGAAAATCTTGTTTCGTTGTCCTATACTTTTAGGATAAGTGCTTTGTGTGGACCATTCACTTGGCAAGAACATTAGACCCAGGGTAATGTGGTGAGGACATCACATGGTTTACATCCCATTTGGCGCACATATCCCTGAAAGGTCTGCCCGTATACTGTGGCCCATTGTCAGAAATGATTTCTTCAGGTGCACTGAATATAGCACTGTGTGTCTGTGACCACCGCGTTTAAAGTGTCTTTAACCTGTCTAACAACTGGAAATTTGGAGACATAGTCAGTGACTAAGATAAGGTCTTCTCCGTGAACGGAAAATAGGTCAGCAGCGATTTTGGACCAAGGGACTGAAAGAATCTTGTGTGGGTATAGAAGCTCTTTGTATTGTTGTGGTTGGTGACACTGGCATACCTCACACATGCTCACGAACCTTTCAATGTCATTATTGATCCCTAGCCAATAAACAGTGTCTCGTGCCAGTCATCTTGTTCGCTCTATGCCCATATGGCCTTGGTAAAGTTGTGACAAGATGTCCTCTCAGAGAGCTTTGATTGACAGCAGCAGGTGTTTTGCAGTGCTTTTCTGTTTAGCTTCCAGCACTCTCGACTGTATGTTTACACAGTTGTGCAATAGGCATTTCACGTGCTTTTTTTCTTTCTGCTTTCTTTGGCCTCTTTGTCTCGAGAGACAATGGGTAAGCGCCTGGAGGTGGTCAGTGGTTTGTGAAGCAGCGCCTGGAGTGGCTATAAAGACCAATTCTAGAGTGACAGACTCTTCCACAGGTGCTACAGATAAAATTGGTTGTCGGGGCTGTTACACAGTTGGCTCTCCCTTTGCGCTTCTGTCTTTTTTCCTGCCAACTGCTAAGTCTCTTCGACTCGCCCACTTTAGCCCCCCCTTTATTGCTGCCCGCCAGCTCTGGCGATCGCTGGCAACTGACTCCCACGACTTGTGATCAATGTCACAGGACTTCATGTCGCGTTTGCAGACGTCTTTAAAGCGGAGTCATGGACGGCCGGCCGGTGGGTCTGATACCAGTGGCGAGCTCGCTGTACAATGTGTCCTTGAGGATCCTGCCATCTTCCATGCGGCTCACATGGCCAAGCCATATCAAGCGCTGCTGGCTCAGTAGGGTGCATATGCTGGGGATGTTGGCCTCCTCGAGGACTTCTGTGTTGGAGATACGGTCCTGCCACCTGATGCCAAGGATTCTCCGGAGGCAACGAAGATGGAATGAATTGAGACGTCACTCTTGGCTGACACACGTTATCCAGGCCTCACTGCCGTAGAGCAAGGTACTGAGGACACAGGCCTGATACACTCGGACTTTTATGTTCCGTGTCAGTGTGCCATTTTCCCACACTCTCTCTTGGCCAGTCTGGACATAGCAGTGGAAGCTTTTCCCATGCGCTTGTTGATTTCTGCATCGAGAGACAGGTTACTGGTGATAGTTGAGCCTAGGTAGGTGAACTCTTGAACCACTTCCAGAGCGTGGTCGCCAATATTGATGGATGGAGCATTTCTGATGTCCTGTCTCATGATGTTTGTTTTCTTGAGGCTGATGGTTAGGCCAAATTCGTTGCAGGCAGCCGCAATCCTGTCGATGAGTCTCTGCAGACACTCTTCAGTGTGAGATGTTAATGCAGCATCATCAGCAAAGAGGAGTTCCCCGATGAGGACTTTCCGTACTTTGGTCTTGGCTCTTAGACGGGCAAGGTTGAACAACCTGCCACCTGATCTTGTGTGGAGGAAAATTCCTTCTTCTGAAGACTTGAACGCATGTGAGAGCAGCAGGGAGAAGAAGATCCCAAACAGTGTAGGTGCAAGAACACAGCCCTGTTTCACGCCACTCAGGATAGGAAAGGGGTCTGATGAGGCGCTGCTATGCTGAATCGTGCCTTTAATATTGTCATGGAATGAGGTAATGACACTTAGCAGCTTTGGTGGACATCTGATCTTTTCTAGTAGTCTGAAGAGACCACGTCTGCTGCCGAGGTCAAAGGCTTTGGTGAGATCAATGAAAGCAACATAGAGGGGCATCTGTTGTTCACGGCATTTCTCCTGTCGCTGGCTAAGGGAGAACAGCATGTCAATGGTGGATCTCTCTGCTCGAAAGCCACAGGGTAGACATGCTCAGTGTTTGTTTATACAACTGTTCAATAGGCAATTCTTCACAGTTGAGTTGTTTTATGTTTCTTTTTAATTCTGGCAGAGTGAATGAAAGCTCTTCATGCTTGAGTGGTTTGATGATTTGTTTTTTATACTTTAGCTGCGAACTGCGTGGAGAATTCCCGCACTTTCTGCTGTCAAGACGCCTCCAGGAATGGCGCCGAATTCGATCAGCCGGGGGAGCCTTTGAAAATAATTGATCAGCCAGACATAGGGATTGGGTTTTTCCTGTTTTTATCTTTTACTGAGCCTTTAAACAAAAAAATCAACTTTGCAAACACCTCAAAGCTTTTTTTCAAACAGGGATTCCTGGACTTATGGGACACCCGATCACAGTGATTGATTTGCAGCCTCTCGTTCAGTGCTCTGTCTTCTACAACTTGAGGTATGTGTTTTCTTCTTTCCCTGTTTGGGCCAGTATTTTGTTTTCAACATTCTCTCCAGTGGCTGTAGCAAATGTAGTTTTTACAGCTGTTGTACCTGTGGTCTTCAATCTCAGACTTTGTCTTCTCACCACAGCTGCCACCATGTAATGAGTTCTTTTCATGTTGTCTGATACAACACAAACGAGATGCGTGGAGTTCAGTTGGTTGAAGATCTCAAACAGGTTTATTTACAGCTAAACTATTATATACAATGCAGAGCTAACTATTTACAGAACTTCACTGCGAGTGTTACATCGACAAGAGTGAATCAGACTTGTAGTCACATGACTGCATCCTGGTACTTGGCTCATTAGCATAATAAGATGTTAAAGGGACATCAGTCAAAGGCAATCACACAACAGACAGTAATCATCCTTTGCGTCATACAGTATCCCAAGATTCTTTTCCTTATAAGAATCAAAACTAAAAGGTAGAGAATCGTCACATAAAAATCCACAATAAAATAAGTCCATACCTGCTCAGAGTGTGGGTCGAGTTCTGTGATTCCCACGTTGGATCCCACAAGCACCGTCCCTGTATCCGTGCGCACAGTCAGACACCGAGGTGTTCCCAGGCCCTGCCACCCACTGCAGTGCAGGCTGTGCAGCAATTTCAGATTACGCATGGCAAATGCTGCAAAGGCTTCTCAAAACAAGCAGAGAAACGTGAACTCACATAACAAATCAGTGGTACGACACAGACACAATAGAATGTGTATTTAGTGATCAAACAATTCATAGAATCACAGAACATAGTAATACAAAAAGCAGAGATGTGTAACTATGCACGACTGCTCTTTTAAAGAGCCAGCTTAGGTACCACGGGCTGAATGGCCTCTGTTATAGGTTTCTATGATTATGAAAATACTAAAAACAAAAATCCTAATGGCCTAATGGGAAAAAAGCACTGACTGATTTTGAACTTCAGCATCCAATACTAACCTCTCAACCAACATTACATATAAAACAGATTATCTGGTCATTATAGCATTGCTATTTGTGGGACCTTGCTGTGTGAAAATTGACTGCCGCATTTCCTACATTACAACAGTGACTGCACTTCAAAAAGTACTTCATTGGCTGTAAAGTACTTTGGGAGTCCTGAAGTCATGAAATGCACTGTATAAATGCAAGTCTCTTCTTTCTGACAGGATGCAGCCCCAAGTTTGATGCCCAGTCTGTGATAATTGGAGTGCCACTGGAGTAGAAGGGTGATTTTTTAAAAAATCTAGGCTTGCTCTCTCACTGGTATTCAGTAATACCTCCTCCCTCCCTGCTGCACGTGTAGGGACGTGTTGCCAGGGTCAGGTCCATCACCTAGGGGTGGGGCAGGGGAAGAAAGAGAAAATTGGGGCAGGGGGAGGAAGAAATGAAAGCTGAAAACAAGCAGTTGTATTAAGAGCTGAAGGCTGTGCAAGGTGGCATGATGCTTGCCTTTATCAAGCCCTGCTTTAAATAGTTTTGTCTCTGGACAAGCTTTTCTCCCAGTGGCTCTGACTCTGCCTGAATTTGCTCACTTGCTGTCACAAGAGTTTGGGCAGGACTCATTCACTGAGAGCCGCGCGACTCTGACAGATGATGGTGATGGTGCTGCTTTAGGTACTGACAGTGCTAGTGGTGGTGGTGCTGATGTTGGATCTGGTGCCCCTGTTCCACCGCACAACTATACGCCCAAAGACAAAACACTAAATAAATCGAAATATCAATTAAATCAGATGCAACTTGGAAGCCCCTGCGCACAGCCCCCCACACCCCGGGGTCTGGGCACTGGGTGGGGAAGAGATTGGGGCCAGGCTCTGCGGGGTGCGGTTGGGGGAAAGGGACGGAGGATCTGGAGAGGTCTCGGGTGGCAGGTCCAGAGGAGGGGGAGAGAGGGATCCCAAGTTCTTGGGTGGGGGGTATCAGGGGTGGGAGAGGCAGAAATGGGGGGGCAAGAAGGGGGTCTTGAGGGCTGGTCATTGGTTCTGTGGGGGTGGAGGGAGGGGGATCTAGGGCGTGGAGGAAGTGGGTTCTGTGGGGTGGAAGGTGGGGAATCTGGGAGGTGGAAGGAGGAGGACCTGTGGGGGTGGAGGGAGGGGGATCTATGGGGTGGAGTGAGGGGGATCTATGGGGTGGAGTGAGGGGGATCTATGGGGTGGAGGGAGGGGGATCTGGGGGGTGGAGAGAGGGGGTTCTGTGGGGTGGAGGGAGATCTGGGGGGTGGGGTGGGGGATCTGCGGGGGTGGAGGGAGGGGGATCTGCGGGGGTGGAGGGAGGGGGATCTAGTGGGTGGAGGGAGGGGGATCTATGGGGTGGAGTGAGGGGGTTCTGTGGGGTGGAGGGAGATCTGGGGGGTGGGGTGGGGGATCTGCGGGGGTGGAGGGAGGGGGATCTGCGGGGGTGGAGGGAGGGGGATCTAGTGGGTGGAGGGAGGGGGATCTATGGGGTGGAGTGAGGGGGTTCTGTGGGGTGGAGAGGGAGATCTGGGGGGTGGAGGGAGGGGGATCGGGGGTGGAGGGAGGGGGAATCTGTGGGGTGGAGGGAGGGGGTTCTGTCGGGTGGAGAGGGAGATCTGGGGTGGTGGAGGGAGGGGGAATCTGGGGTGGAGGGAGGGGGTTCTGTCGGGTGGAGAGGGAGATCTGGGGGGTGCGGTGGGGGATCTGCGGTGGTGGAGGGAGGGGGATCTCAGGGGTTGGAGGGAGGGGGTTCTGGGGGTGGAAGAGAGCGGAGGGGGATCTGAATGGGGTATCTGGGGAGGGAGTCCCAGGTTCTCCCGCCCTGCCGCCAGCTTCTGCAAGAAACGCACCGAGGGTTTGAAGGAGAATCGGCCGCACCTTCTGCGGCCTCAATTCGCTGAAACCCCGGGAACTTTCTCTCAATTCCTCAGCGATACATCCGCCCCTCAGCAGCCATGCGAAAGCCTGCTCACCTCTGACCCCCGCTCACTCCCACTTCCAGCCCCCTGGCGGCGCGGAGGACTCACTGCACAGCTCCCCTCAACAGGGGCACTGGGCTGGCTGGCTGCAAATAAAACTGGGAATGCTGGAAATCTGAAATTAAAGCTGAAAATGCTGGATGTCTGAAATGAATGCTGGAAATGCAGTATTTTTGAAAACAACCCAGTGTCACGAACTGTAATCCAAAGTGCTCTCTCTGCCTTTCAAAGAGGCACAAGTAATAAATAACCAAAAAACCTTGGGAAAATGATAAAACTTAAATAATAGTGTTATTACCATTATCCACTGTACACTCCAGTCCCTGCAGTACCCACTAACCATGGTATACATCAAGTGTATCAGCGTGCTCCCTCTCCTGGGCCACCTGGGTGTGGACAAGACCACAGAAGAGAGGCAGCCAGCCAAAACGACCCTCGACCCCAAAGACTGCATACAACCTGGACCTGTGAATGGGGAAGTGCAGTTTCAGTGTCTGGGAGAGAAGGGTAAGGAGAAGCTGCAGTTTTAATCCAGTAAATAGCAAAGTAGGTACTGACGTTAAGGAAGTTCCTCACACTGATATTGATTAAACACACAATAAGGTTGTGGGTTCAAGGTCCACTCCTGACACTTGAGTACAAAAATCCAGGGTGACAGTCCAAATGCAGCAGTGAGGAACTGCTGCATTGTCAAAGGTACCATCTTGAATGTGAGACTGATCATCCTGGTCAATATATATCCCTCAGCAAACATTACTATTGCTGTTTCTGGGAGCTTGTATGCAAATTAGCTGCTGTATTTCCTAGATTACAACAGTGATTACATCAAAAGTACCTCCTTGGCTATAGAGTGCTTTGGAATCTCATGAGGTTGTGAAAGGCACTGTATAAATGCAAGTTTTTCTTTGTTAAAAAAAACAGAAAATGCTGGAAACCATCAAAAGATCAAGCAGCATCTGTGGAGAGACCCGCAGAGTATTTCCGTTATTTCCTGTTTTAATTTCAGATGTGCAGCATCTGTAGTAGTTTGCTTTTGGTTAAATGTGGAATGGACTTCTAGGTAAAGTAGTGGAGGCAAAATTCCTGGAATCATATAAAAATGACCTTGATGCAGTGAACTAGGGGACTGCAGGTTCTTTTTGGCTGGATCAACTAAAATGGGCTGAATGGCCTTCCGCATCTGTAAAAAAGTGTTGTGAATTATTAGAGGTAAACTTGAGCTCATTGGAAAACTCTGCTACCCATAACCTAACTCGCACAAAGTCCTGTGCACCCATCACCCTTGTGTTCGCTGACCGATATTGGGTCCCAGTCTGGCAACACCTCAAAGTAAAAATTCTCATCCTTGTTTTTAAATGTCTCTGTGACTTTGCTGTCTACCCACCCCCCACAACCCCACAACCTATAAGCTCCACCAGCCCTACAACCCTCTGAGATCTCTGTGCTCCTCCAATTGTGGCTGCCTATGTATCCCTGATTTCCTTCACCCTGCCATTGGGGACCATGCCTTCAGCTCTCTAGGCCCTAAGCTCTGGAATTTCCTCCCTAAACCGCCTCTCTACCCTTTCTCTCCTCCTTTAAGACGCTCCTTAAAACCTATCTCTTTGACCAAGCTTTTGGCCACCTACCCTAACATTTCTTTATATGGCTTGATGTAATATTTTGTCTGATAATGCTTCTGTGAAATGGTTTGGGATGTATTACTACGTTAAAAGCACTATATAAATACAAGTTAATGTTGTCTTCCCGACAAGAGTGATTACCAGCAGTTTTACATTTGGCATCCAGTCAACAGTGGAAGATCTGGACTTAGTAAACCTGATAACATTATCAACAGCTCTTGCACAATATGAAAAAGCACCTATAGCTTCACCAATCGACAGCAACAAAGCCAAAGCCATCACTGATGCCAAATCAACATGCTGTAGTTATGCTGGAGGAAAAGAACACAGCTACAATGTGTTATTGAAAAACGTTCTGTAGCTTATTTTGAAGAACAGCTGCAAGTTTAACATTGGTGAAGAACAGAATACAACCATCAAGAAAAATATAAAGAGCCAGCATAGCTTCCATAATAAAAACAGAGAGTCTTAAAGGAGGAGAGAGAGGTGGAGCAGTTTAGGGATGGAATTCCAGACACATTATTGGCAGATATTTCAGGCTGTCAGAATTAGCAAGTCTCAACAGCTTTACATTTATCTCGAAGGCGGCATTGGAAAACCTACAATTGCAGCAATGCCAGCAGCATTAATGCAATATAAAAGTGATTATGTTGTTAATGTAAGAAATGGAAGCAGGAGTAGGTAATTTGGCCTTTGGAGCAAGCTCTGTCATTCAATAAGATGACCTTCGACCTCCAATCCACCTTCCTACATTATCCCCGTATCTCTTGATTCCCTTCGTATCCAAAAATCTGTCAATTTCTGTCTTGAATATACTCAATGACTGAGCATCCACAACTCTCTGGGGTAGAAATTCCAAAGATTCACAACCCTTTGAGTGAAGAAATTTCTCCTCGTCTCAGTCTTAAATGGTCAACCACTTATTCTGACCATAACCCCTAGTTCTGGACTCCCCAGCCAGGGGAAACAACCTCCCAGCACCTACCCTGTCACGCCCCTTAAGAATTGTTCTTTGTACCTACTCTTTCCAAATTTCCAGTAAAAGTTGACTAACGTGAAAGTAAAACTGTCCAACTTTTATGACCACAGAATGGTGTTTTATTGCTTAACCATCTGCTGTTTAGCTCACAACGCACACTCAAAATTAGGTTCTTTTTATTTGTTCAACTGAACTTTAAACATAGTCAAATTGTTTTCCTTCTCAGACAGTGCATTACTAATGTTATAAGGATGCACAAATAAGCATTAGTCTTTTCTCCAGGATTCATGCTTTAAAATAAATTTACATTTTTCAACTACATTTTAAAAAAACTGTAACATTCAGGAATTTGCAATGTTACATAGACGATGACAAATACCTTAAAGCACCTAGAATATTAATTTGGAAGGGTTTGGTTTCAACTTGTTTAAAAATTGATTTCTGGAATTGTACTTGTAAACAACCAGTGTTGCCTCCGGTTGCCGGGTAACGTTAGTCCGGCCCCTTGATTCTAATTTCCGGATTGTCGACCAATCGGATGTCCCGACGCAATTTTGTGATGTTGCCGGAGGGTTTGTATTAAGTTAGTGACACTGGCGCGTACGCTGGGAATTTCCAGCTGTGGGAACATTGGGGGCAGTGACAGCGTAAGCAGCAAGTTGGAGCAGGAGGTGGGGAAATCGTCTCACTAGGAAACATGGGACGTACAGCTGGTGTGTGTAGGTGTGTCCGGGCGCAAGTCTTATGATCTGTCTGGGCGTGGGAGACAGGGAAATTGGCAAGTGCCTGAAGATTAGAGAAACAAAAGCAAAATTTCAGATTTCCAGCACCCGCAGTTTTTTTGTTGTTGCTGAAGATCGAGAAGACGCAAATAGTATCATCCTAGACATTGGAGCAAATAAAATATTTCAAGCTAACCACAAGCAAGAGGATCGACTTGTTGGCCTGTGTGAAGTTGAGTGATGCCACCAACTCAAATCGCCAGGCATAGTAACACTTAATTCATATTACAGTTTATATTTGGTACGAGGTGCCACCTCTCTGAGTTTGGACCGATCTATGGCCTCGTTCAACTGGGTCAAGAGAACGAGAATGGATAAAGAAATTTAGCGTGGAAAGACTGGCGTATTTGGAATGTTAACTCTGCCTATTGACTTCCCTGAAATATTTGCCTATTATCTGCAATTTCAGTACCAATAGTGTATGCGTGTAAATTTATTGTAGAAGGATGGCAGATGAATTCGAAGTGAGCAAGACTGATCAAACGGAGACCTTCAAGCCGGTGGCAAACTCAGCCATCCAGGCAGAATGTGAGAGTGTGAATGAAGAGACACTTCCAGAGAATCCTGATGATTTGGCCAACTATCTGCAATCAAAGCCTCCGAATGAGGAACGTGTTCTACCCAAAAAACTCTGCGGATACCTCAACAAGCTGGGGGGCAAGGGGCCGCTGAAAGGCTGCAAGACTCGCTGGTTTGTGTATGACCAGAAGACATGCCATCTGTATTATTTCCGAACAGCCCAGGACAGCAACCCGTTAGGGAGCATGGATTTATCAAGGGCTGCCTTTAATTATTGTTTGGAGGCAGAGGAAGGGACTTTTGAAATCATAACTCCGGACAAGGAATATGTTCTGAAGGTGAGTGTTAAATTACAGGGGTGTTATGTTGGTGCTTCTATTTGTTCATGGGATGTGGGTGTCGCTAGCCAGGTCAGCATTTATTGCCCATCCCTAATTGCCCTTGAGAAGGTGGTGGTGAGCTGCCTTCTTGAACCGCTGCAGTCCATGTGGGGTAGGTACACTCACAGTGCTGTTAGGAAGGGAGTTCTAGGATTTTGACCCAGCGACAGCGAGGGAATGGTGTTCCAAGTCAGGATGGTGTGTGACTTGGAGGGGAACTTGCAGGTGGTGATGTTCTCAACCATTTGCTGCCCTTGTCCTTCTAGTTGGTAGAGGTCTCAGGTTTGGAAGGTGCTGTCTAAGGAGCCTTGGTGCATTACTGCAGTGCATCCCGCAGATGGTACACACTGCTGCCATTGTGTGCCGGTGTTGGAGGGAGTGAATGTTTGTAGATGGGGTGCCAATTAAGCGGGCTGCTTTGTCCTGGATGGTGCTGAGCTTCTTGAGTGTTGTTGGAGCTGCACCCATCCAGGCAAATGGAGAGTATTCCATCACACTCCTGACTTGTGCCGTATAGATGGTGGACAGACTTTGGGGAGGCAGGAGGTGAGTTACTTGCCACAGGATTCCTAACTTTTGACCTGCTCTTGTAGCCACGGTATTTATATGGCTACTCCAGTTCAGTTTCTAATCAATGGTAACCTCCAGGATGTTGATAGTGATGTCAATTGCAAGCTTAACAAAAATCCGCTGTTACCTTTCCCACTCACTGGCTGCCTTACTAACGAGGGGTGATCTCTTCAGTAGAAAATTAAACATTTGATTGTGAAATAAGCTAGTCCGGTTTCGGTGACTTACATGAAAGTGTCTCTGCCTCTGTCTCTCTGCCTTCCTGTCTGTATCTTGCTATCCAGTTTTAGTAGTTTACTATATATGAAGTATTGACCAAATGGTTGGGGTGGGCTTTAACAATACTTAACTGGCCAACGTCTGTAAGGAAGCATGGGAAAAAGTGCTATGATTGTTGCAATGCAGAGTTTGAAATCGTTAATGAAAGCAATTGTTCTTCCCCCTTTCCTGTTTCACCTATCCCAAGCAAGTCATTACTTTTGCTTCCAAGGTACATGTAATTGTTTAGAAAGAAATGTAGAAGGCAAGTGATCGTTTTATTGGCTAGAACAACCATTTAGATTTTTAGATAAGTACAAAGTAGAGCCTTGAGTCACTTATCTGCAAGATTTAGTCATCATTCCTGAGCAAATATGTTGCACATCAATAATAATTTTATGCTGTGGTGCATGAACTGCATTTAATTTTTTGCAACATGTTTGTGCATCTTGGTTTTGTGTGAAACTCTGCTGGAAAGGCAAATCAAAATAATTTTTTGAGTGAGGTGGAAGTGTTTGGGGATAGGTCCCGATTGAGGAAGTGGCATCTTCCCACACTCTCCTGGTTGCTGAGCTGTCCTTGACGAACCAAGCAGGTGGTGGGGGTGGTGCTGGTGATTTTAGAGCTGAAGATAGGGGATGGAAAGATTAGATGGGCAGCTTTTACATGTTCCTCGTGACTAAAGGAAGCATTGGTCAAATCTGCCTTCCCTATAGGCTGCAGCATATAACATGAGAAATAGGAACTAGAGTAGGTCGTTTGGTCCTTTTGAGCTTGCTCTGCTATTCAATAAGATCATGACTGGTCTTCTGTCTCAACTCGACCTTCTCTCACTATCCCCATATCACTTAACCAAAAGTCTATTGACCTCTATCCTGTTCATAGGGTCAGATAAAGAAGAAGGGGAGGTAGCTCGTATTGAGCATAAACACTGGCATGGACCAGAAGGGCCGAGTGGCCTGTTTCTTCTCTGTGCTATATATAATGCACAATACCAGACAGATGGCTGGAATTTTCTAGTAGAATACATTTTGACTTTTTAGAAATTTTTAGAAAGCTGACAAAGGCAGCCTTTATATCAGTAGAGGAGAGACTTGCTGGCTGTTATCTTTCATTATGGGTGATGTCACTGAAGTACCAGTAATTAAAATGGTGCCATACAGCAAATGCCATTTTTAAAAGCAGAGCCAGGTGACCTAATGCAATCATCTTTTGAGATGTGGTAAGAATAGCCAGAGGAATGGCCTTGATAACCTTGTCACAGTGTGAAAAACCTTCCTTCAATCTGTCTGTGTGTATGCGTGCGAAAATGACTGAGATGATCAAAGGCAATCGGAAGGACATTACCAAGTGTAACCATTACTCATGCAGCATATGACCAATCTATAAGTTGAGGTATTTGTTTGATATAGGCCAGCTTTCACTCCTGTGCAATGTTCCCTCTAAGCTGCGCAGCACAGCAACACGAAAGTCCACACACAAGCTACGCACAATTCGGTCCCTTTAAATTACTGTGCGTGCGCGGCCACGCAAAAAAAAAAAGGCGCCATGCACTTCAGGAAATAACCTGTGCACTCAGAAAAAAATTATAGGGAACATTGCTCCTGTGTAACATGTTTATCAAAACTGCTCCTCCAGTGCAGTACTGAGGGAGTGCTGCACTTGCAGAGGTGCCTTTTTTTGGATGAGACATTAAACAGAGGCTTGTCTGCCCTCTCTGGATGCATAGGAACATAGAAGCAGGAGTCAGCCATTCAGGCCATTGAGCTTGCTTTGCCATTCAATTAGATCATGGCAGATCATCTACCTCAACGCCACTTTCCCACGTTATCCCCATATCCCTTGATATCATTGGTTTCCAGATATCTGTCAATTTCTATCTTGATCATGCTCAATGATTGAGCTTCCACAGTCCTCTGGAGTAAAGAATTCCAAAGATTCATCACCCTCTGAGTGAAGAAATACCACCTCATCTCAGTCTTAACTGACCTACCTACCCCTTATTTTGAAACTATCTCCCTTGGTTCTAGACTCACCAGCCAGGGGAAACATCCTATCTACATCCACCCTATCACGTTTCTCATTCTTCAGAACTCTAGAGAATGCAGACCCAGTTTCCTCAATCTCTCCACAAGACAATCCCCCCATCCCAGGGATTAGTGTGGTGAACCTCCTTTGCACTCCCTCTCCGGCAAGTATATCTTTCCTTATAAAAGGAAACCAAAACTGTACACAGTACTCCAGGTGCGGTCTCACCAAGGATCTGTACAATTGCAGCAAGACATTTTTACTTCTGTACTCAAATCTTCTTGCAATAAAGGCCAACATACCATTTGCCTTCCTAATTGCTTGCTGCAGCTGCATGCTAGTTTTTAGTGACTCATGAACAAGGACACCCAGGTTCCTTTGGACATCAACACTCCCAACCTCTCACCATTTAAGAAATACTCTGTCTTTGTTTTTTTTTACCAAAGTGGATAATTTCACACTTATTCACATTATATTCCATCTGCCATGCTCTTGTCCATTCACTTGGCCTGTCCAAATCCTCTTGAAGCTTCCTTGCATCCTCCTCACAACTTACATTTCCACCTAGTTTTGTGTCATCCATGCATGCGAAAATATTCCATTTGGTCCCCACATCCAAACATTTATATAGGTTGTGAACAGCTGTGGCCCCAGCACTGATCCTTGCTGTACCCCACTAGTAACAGCCTGCCATCCTGAGAATGAACCATTGATTCATACTCTGTCTGCTTTCTGTCTGTTAACCAATTCTCAATCCATACCAGTATATTACCCCAATCCTATGTGCTCTAATTTTGTTTACTAACCTCCTGTGGGACCTTATCAAAAGCCTTCTGAAAATTCAAATGTACCACATCCACTGGTTCTCGTTTATCTATGCTACAAGTAACATCCTCAAAAAAACTCCCAATAGTTTGTCAAACATGATTTCCCGTTCATAAATCCATGTTGACTCTGCCCAATCCTCCCATTATTTTCTAAGTGTCTAATTATCACATCCTTTAGAATGGAGTCTAACATTTTCCCTGCTACTGATGTCAAACTAACAGGTCTGTAGTTCCTGTTTTCTCTCTCCCTCCCTTCTTAAATAGTGGGTTTACATTTGCTAGTTTATAGTCTGCAGGAACCTTTCCAGAATCTACAGAATTTTGAAAGATAAACAATGCATCCACTATCTCTACAGCCACTTCCTTCAATACTCTGGGATGTAGCTCATCTGGTCTGGGGTATTTATCAATCTTCAATCTAGTTATTTTTTTTGAGTACTGCCTCTTTATTAATGCTAATTTCTTTCAGTTCCTCATTTTCACAATTCCCTTGATTCCTGTAATTCTGGGAGATTTTCTGTATATTCCTCCGTGAAGACAGACACAAAGTAATTGTTTAGTTTCTCTGCCATTTCCCTATTCTCCATTATAAGTTCTTTTGTCTCTGCCTGTAATGGAACCACATTTGTCCTGGCTAATCTTTTCCTTTTTATATACCTAAAGAAGCTTCTACAGTCCGCCTTTGTTTCTCGCTAGCTTGCATTCATATTCTCTTTTCCCTTTATCAGCTTCTTGGTCATTCTTTGCTGGATTCTAAATAGCTCCCAATCCTCAGGCTTACCACTTTTACTGGCAACCTTATAAGCCACTTCCCTTTATCTAATGCAATCTTTAACTTCTTTTGTTAGTCATGGTCTTTCATCTTTCCTGTTCGCTTTTTGTGTCTTAGAGGAATGTATATTTCTTGTAGACCATGTAACACTCCTTTTAAATACTAACCATTGCCTGTCTACTGTCAAATATTGTAATGTATTTTCCCAATTCACCATAGCCAACTTGCCCCTCATACCTTCATAATTTCCTTTATTCAGATTTAAGACCCTAGTTTCAGATGCAAAAGGTCCCTCAGCACTATTTCAAAGAAGTGCACAGGAGTTCTCCCCAATGTCCTGGTCAATTTTTATCCCTCAACCAACATCACTAAAAACAGATTATCTGCTTATTGTTTCATCCGTGTTTGTGGGAGCTTGCTGTGCACAAATTGGCTGCTGTTCTTCCTACATTACAACAGTGACTACACTTCAAAAAAAAACTTAATTGGCTGTAAAGCAATGAGGGATGTCCTGAGGTTGTGAAGGGCACTGTATAAATGCAAGTTTATTCCGTGTGGTACCAGGGAGTTGTGTGCAAGGGCAGGTGGTAATATCAGGATAAGTTTCATATCTCTAATGGATGCTGAGTGACTGGTTTTGGAATCAATTGTCACAAAATGTTCTAATTGAGAACCAGAAAGAGACCTGCGCAATATTTAAGCAGGCTTGGTAATGATTGACATTAAATATTATGGTAAAGGCATGTCTTATAGCAGTGATCTAAGTTGTGCCTTTTTGACAGATTTTATATGGTGAATGTATCTAAGCATTTTTTAGATGTAGGGAATGCTTCTTAAACTTCTGCAACTGTGGACCATTTGCCGATCCTACCCTACCAGCTTTTGCTTGCCGCCACAAAAAAAAATCATCAGAATTAATAGGAAGAATGACACTGCTTTTGATGACACATCAATGAGGTTATGTCTGGTTCCAAGTTGGACAGCTTCAGTCTCATTTCTCCATGTGTCAGTTGGTTCCTCCTCTGTTTTCAGATCCACAAATGTTGAAAATTCCATCATGTTGCTGGGAATGGCAACATGTGCTTCAGAGCTGCGCTGGCAAGTCCAGGATACTTGTAACATATATTGAGCCAAACGTTTGCCAAACTTATCTCGCCTAATAGCAGCTTCAGTGACTTGTATTTTGCACCAGCCCATGGACCACCTGGAGGACTCTCTGTGGGCCACACTTTGAGAATCACTGATGTAGGGGAATATCACAGGTCCTGTGGTATTTTTCTTGTAGCTGGTGGGAACAAGTAGGGGGCAGATTTCGTGAAGATTTTCCGAGACATGGCTCTGTGTTTTTGTGGCATTTTGTCCGTCTCCTGCCATAACTATCACAATTGATCACTTTCAAAAAGGCAATAATCCCTGCTGTTGGGGGGAAAAAAAGAATTTCCATTCCTGTAGCACTTCGTCCCATTCTCAGGACGCCCTGTGGTGCTTCCCAAACAATTTTGAAGTGCAGTCATTCTTGTTGCTTGGGCCACTTTAGACACAGCAAGGTCCAACATCGTGACTAGATGAACCACTTAATGCCATCAGCAGAGCTAATTGATGGAGGAATGTGAACCAAGGCACCAGGGGACATGCATACCCATAGTCACAGTGTTGTGGGATGTTTTGCTTTCACTTTCGGTGTGAAGTCGAGCCTTGGTTTGACATCTTGTCTACAAAATACATAAGCACAGCAGAATTCCTGCATCAGTGCGATTTTTTTATTTTTTTTATTTTCTCACCGCATTCTGGGTGATATCCGTGTGAGACCTATAGAATCAGAGAATGGTTGCAGCACAGGAAGTTCAGAGGGGAAGTGAAAAAAGAAATGAGAAGCAAAGAGAGAGTATGAGAAGAGACTGGCAGCTAAAAAAAAAAGGGAATCCAGAAGTCTTCTATGGGCATATAATAGTAAAGGGAGGAGTGGGCTGATTAGGGACCAAAAAGGAGATTTACACAGGGAGGCAGAGGGCATGGCTGAGGTGCTAAATAAGTACTTTGCACCTATCTTTACTAAGGAAGAAGATGCTTCCCAAGTAATTGTGAAAGAGGAGTTAGTTGAGATAGTGGATGAGCTTAAAATTTGATAAAAAGGAGGTCTTCAAAAGGCTGGCTGTATTTAAAGTTGGTAAGTCACCTGGACAAGATCAAATGTATCCAAGGATACTGAGGAAAATAAAGGTGGAAATTGCAGAGACATTGGCCGTAATCTTTCAAGCCTGTTAGATACAGGGTAGTGCCAGAGGATTGGAGAATTGCAAATGTTACACGTTCAAAAGCGATGCAAGGATAAGCCCAGCAACTGCAGGCCAGTCAGTTTTAAACCTCAGTGGTGGGAACGTTTTTAGAAACCATAATCCGGGACAAAATTAACTGTCACTTGGACAAATGTGGATTAATTCAGGAAAGCCAGCACGGATTGGTTAAAGGCAAATGGTATTTAACTAATTTGACTGAGTTTTTTTGATGAGCTAATGGAGAGATTGATGAAGGTAATGCGATTCATGTGGTGTAAGTGGACTTCCAAAAGGCGTTGTATAAAGTGCTACATAACAGGCTTCTGTGCTGTAACCATTTTATGAGAAGGAGGCCCTTTAGCCTGTCGTGTCGCAGATCTGCAAAAGCATCTCAGCTGGACTCACTCCCTGCCCTTTTCTCATAGCCCTGCAGTTTTTTTCTCTTCAGGTGCTTATCCAATTACCTTTTGAAAGTGATGATTGAATCTGTTTCCACCACACTCAAGCAGTGCATTCCAGGTCCAAATCACTCACTGCGTTTAAAAAAAAAAAAAAATTTCCTCATGTTGGCTTTGGTCCTTTGATTCTTTTTTCCTTTGCCAGTCATTTTAAATCTGTGTCCTCTGGTTCTCAACCCTTCTGCCAATGGGAACAGTTTCCCTCTATCGACTGTGTCTAGACCCATCATGATTTTGAACACCTCTATCAAATCTCCTCTCAGCCTTCTCTGCTCTAAGGATGACAACTCCAGCTTCTCCAAAACATCCACGTAACTGAAGTTCCTCATCCCTGGAACCATTCTTGTAAATCTTTTTTGCACGTTCTCTAAAGCCTTCACATCTTTGTTATGTAAATTCCATTCCTCTGTAACCTCTTCCAGTCTTCTGAGATCTCTGTCATTCCCCAGTTCTGGCCTCTTGTGCACCCCGATTTTCTTTGCTCCACCATTGGCGGCTGTGCCTTCAGCTGCCTGGGCCCTAAGCTTTGGAAACCCTTTGCCTCTCTACCTCTCCTCCTTTAAGATGCTCCTAAAACCTACTTCTTTGATCTGTTTTAATATCTCATTATGTGGCTTGGTGTCAAATCGTGCCTGATAATACTCCTCTGAATTGCCTTGGGATGTTGTTTCTGCAAATAGTTGTTTCTCTTCACGACTCCCATCAGTTTTAACAACACTTGATGGACCCTGATCTCACTTTCAGACTGAGGTTACTTCTTCCAGATTTCCATCTAAGTAGGCAATATTGCCTGGTCATTTTCGGGAAGTTGTAGTTAGAAAGTGATTAGTTCGGTTTTCACCCCAGTGTGAATGCAACCGGATTTGAGTTGTGTCTGTGTAGTAAGTTGCATCCTGACCTAACATGAATAGAGAATTCTACTTATCAGCCACCAGCCAGGGATTGACAGTATATCTGAATCATTGTCCGTGCTACAACTTTGATAAATGGTGTAAGTTCTTCAATATTATCTTATTTAAAAGTTGTTTTAAGGTTTTTATGGTGAGAGCAGTAACGTTGAGTAGGACAGTTTTACGGTGTAACACCATGTGAATTTGCTCTGAAGAGAGCAGTTGTTTCCTTGAAACAGGAGTTCTTAGAAGAACTGGCAGGCTTCAATGCTTCAGGCAGTGTATTCTGCCTGTCATCTGGAGAAATAACTGGAATGGGTGGAAACAGTAAGTTTATATGTGTGAACAGGAATGTGGGGTGGGATCTTACTGCTGATAGGTGATTACACAGGTATCCAGATATCACTGATGAGCGGGCCACTGTCTTGGAGGATGGTGTGGTGTTGGTAGATCTCCATAGTCTCCCCGTTGTGTTTTGTTTGCCAGTGCATAATGGATGAGGTGACTTTGTAATTGGATCATTCGATGCGATGGTTATTGAGTTGCATGTGCTTGACAATGGCTTTCTTAATAAACTGATACATGCTTTACTATTTAAGTTTATATATTTACTATTTAAGTCCCTATTAGGGAAAAGAAAATGGGCAGTTCCAAATATAATCATGTCAAAGGGGGAAGTGTTTCCACAATTTCAATTGTCTGAAGTATAGCAGATGTTTCCTGTCATTTTAGATATCACTTTCTGGTATCGGGCCCTGGCTATAAATGTTACGGAAGCAAAAATGTTTTTAAAAACCGCAGAGGCTGGAACTCTGAAACAAAAAAAAATGCTGAAATGCTTCTTCGGGTTGTGTCTTAAGTAACTTTTCTCTCCGCAGCAACTCCAACTTACAAAGTATTTACAGCACAAAAACAGGCCATTTGGCCCAACAGATCCATGCTGGTGTTTAAGCTCCAGATGAGCTTCCTACCATCCCTCTTCATCTCGCCCTATCAACATATTCTTCTATTCCTTTCTCCCTCATGTATTTACCTAGCTTCCCTTTAAATGCAGAAAAGATTTATGAGAATGGTTTCAGCATTGAGGGACTTCAGTTATTTAGGACGGCACAGTGGTGCAGTGGTTAGCACCGCAGCCTCACAGCTCCAGCGACCTGGGTTCAATTCTGGGTACTGCCTGTGTGGAGTTTGCAAGTTCTCCCTGTGTCTGCATGGGTTTCCTCCGGGTGCTCCGGTTTCCTCCCACATGCCAAAGACTTGCAGGTTGATAGGTAAATTGGCCGTTAAAAATTGCCCCCAATATAGGTAGGTGGTAGGGAAATATAGGGACAGGTGGGGATGTGGTAGGAATATGGAATTAGTGTAGGATTAGTATGGATGGGTGGTTGATGGTCGGCGCAGACTCGGTGGGCCGAAGGGCCTGTTTCAGTGCTGTATCTCTAAACTAAACTAAACTATGTGGATAGAGTGGAGAAACTGGGGCTGTTCTTACAGAAGAGAAGGTTGAGAGGAGTTTTGACAGAGGTGTCAAAATCATGAAATGAAAACAGAAAGTGCTCAAAATACTTAGCAGGTCTGGCAGCATCTGTGGAGAGAGAAACAGAGTTAATGTTTCAGGTCTGTAACCTTTCATCACCTTCTGATGAAAGGTCACAGAACTGAAAGATTAACTCTGTTTTCCTCTCCACGGATGCTGCCTGATCTGCTGACTATTTCCAGCACTTTCTGTTTTTATTTCAGATTTCCAGAAACTGCAGTACTTTGCTTTTATGTTGAAAATCATGAGTTGTCTAGATCGAGAGAAACTTTTCCCAGAACGGTCGATAACCAGAGGGCAATAGTGTAAGGTGATGTGAGGAAAAACTGTATTCCATAGTGAGTGGTTATGATCTGGAATGCACTGCCAACAGCTCAATGGCTCTGAGCCGAAGCTCCTCAAGCTACAGACACGATTGCCATGGCATCAAGGAGCTCCCATGTACTGCAGCCACGACACATCACCTGTCCTGCCATCTTTATTGTGTTAATTTAGAACATTACAGCGCAGTACAGGCCCTTCGGCCCTCGATGTTGCGCCGACCTGTGAAACCATCTGACCTACACTATTCCATTTTCATCCATATGTCTATCCAATGACCACTTAAATGCCCTTAAAGTTGGCGAGTCTACTACTGTTACAGGCAGGGCGTTCCACGCCCCTACTACTCTCTGAATAAAGAAACTACCTCTGACATCTGTCCTATATCTATCACCCCTCAACTTAAAGCTATGTCCCCTCGTGTTTGCCATCATCATCCGAGGAAAAAGACTCTCACTATCCACCCTATCTAACCCTCTGATTATCTTATATGTCTCTATTAAGTCACCTCTCCTCCTCCTTCTCTCCAACGAAAACAACCTCAAGTCCCTCAGCCTTTCCTCGTAAGACCTTCCCTCCATACCAGGCAACATCCTAGTAAATCTCCTCTGCACCCTTTCCAAAGCTTCCACATCCTTCCTATAATGCGGTGACCAGAACTGCACGCAATACTCCAGGTGCGGTCTCACCAGAGTTTTGTACAGCTGCAGCATGACCTCGTGGCTCCGAAACTCGATCCCCCTACTAATAAAAGCTAACACACCATATGCCTTCTTAACAGCCCTATTAACCTGGGTGGCAACTTTCAAGGATTTATGTACCTGGACACCAAGATCTCTCTGCTCATCTACACTACCAAGAATCTTCCCATTAGCCCAGTACTCTCCATTCCTGTTACTCCTTCCAAAGTGAATCACCTCACACTTTTCCGCATTAAACTCCATTTGCCATCTCTCAGCCCAGCTCTGCAGCCTATCTATGTCCCTCTGTACCCTACAACATCCTTCGGCACTATTCACAACTCCACCGACCTTCGTGTCATCCGCAAATTTACTAACCCACCCTTCTACACCCTCATCCAGGTCATTTATAAAAATGACAAACAGCACTGGCCCCAAAACAGATCCTTGCGGTACACCACTAGTAACTAAACTCCAGGATGAACATTTGCCATCAACCACCACCCTCTGTCTTCTTTCAGCAAGCCAATTTCTGATCCAAAGCACTAAATCATCTTCAATCCCATACTTCCGTATTTTCTGCAATAGCCTACCGTGGGGAACCTTATCAAACGCCTTACTGAAATCCATATACACCACATCCACGGCTTTACCCTCATCTACCTGTTTGGTCACCTTCTCAAAAAACTCAATAAGGTTTGTGAGGCACGACCTACCCTTCACAAAACCGTGCTGACTATCTCTAATGAACTTATTCTTTTCAAGATGATTATAAATCCTATCTCTTATAACCTTTTCCAACATTTTACCCACAACCGAAGTAAGGCTCACAGGTCTATAATCACCAGGGCTGTCTCTACTCCCCTTCTTGAACAAGGGGACAACATTTGCTATCCTCCAGTCTTCCAGCACTATTCTTGTCGACAATGACGACATAAAGATCAAGGACAAAGGCTCTGCAATCTCCTCCCTGGCTTCCCAGAGAATCCTAGGATAAATCCCATCTGGCCCAGGGGACTTATCTATTTTCACACTTTCCAAAATTGCTAACACCTCCTCCTTGTGAACCTCAATCCCATCTAGCCTAGTAGTCTGTATCTCAGTATTCTCCTCAACAACATTTTCTTTCTCTACTGTAAGTACTGACGAAAAATATTCATTTAACGCTTCCCCTATCTCCTCTGATTCCACACACAACTTCCCACTACTAAGAAGGGTCACTGACCCGAAACGTTAACTCTGCTTCTCTTTCCACAGATGCTGCCAGACCTGCTGAGTGATTCCAGCATTTCTTGTTTTTATTTCCCACTACTATCCTTGATTGGCCCTAATCTAACTCTAGTCATTCTTTTATTCCTGATATACCTATAGAAAGCATTAGGGTTTTCCTTGATCCTATCCGCCAATGACTTCTCGTGTCCTCTCCTCGCTCTTCTTAGCTCTCCCTTTAGATCCTTCCTGGCTAGCTTGTAACTCTCAAGCGCCCTAACTGAGCCTTCACGTCTCATCCTAACATAAGCCTTCTTCTTCCTCTTGACAAGCGCTTGAACTTCTTTAGTAAACCACGGCTCCCTCGCTCGACAACTTCCTCTCTGCTTGACAGGTACACACTTATCAAGGACACGCAGTAGCTGCTCCTTGAATAAGCTCCACATTTCGATTGTGCCCATCCCCTGCAGTTTCCTTCCCCATCCTACGCATCCTAAATCTTGCCTAATCGCATCATAATTTCCTTTCCCCCAGCTATAATTCTTGCCCTGCGGTATATACCTGTCCCTGCCCATCGCTAAGGTAAACCTAACCGAATTGTGATCACTATCACCAAAGTGCTCACCTACATCTAAATCTAACACCTGGCCGGGTTCATTACCCAGTACCAAATCCAATGTGGCATCGCCCCTGGTTGGCCTGTCTACATACTGTGTCAGAAAACCCTCCTGCACACACTGGACAAAAACTGACCCATCTAAAGTACTCGGACTATAGTATTTCCAGTCAATATTTGGAAAGTTAAAGTCCCCCATAACAACTACCCTGTTACTCTCGCTCCTGTTGAGAATCATCTTCGCTATCCTTTCCTCTACATCTCTGGAACTATTCGGAGGTCCCACCTACCCCAGAAAGAGCCCCAATTATCCAGGAAACCAAAACCCTCCCTCCTATGCCATCCCTGCAGCCACGTGTTCAACTCCTCTCTCTCCCTATTCCTCGCTTCGCTAGCACGTGACACAGGCAACAACCCAGAGGTAACAACTCTGTTTGTTCTCGCTCTAAGCTTCCACCCTAGCTCCCTGAATTTCTGCCTTAAATCCCCATCTCTCTTCCTACCTATGTCGTTGGTGCCTATGTGGACCACGACTTGGGACTGCTCCCCCTCCCCCTTAAGGATCCCAAAAACACGATCCGAGACATCACGAACCCTGGCACCTGGGAGGCAACACACCAACCGTGAGTCTCTCTCGTTCCCACAGAACCTCCTATCTGTTCCCCTAACTATGGAGTCCCCAATGACTAATGCTCTGCTCCTCTTCCCCCTTCCCTTCTGAGCAACAGGGACAGACTCTGTGCCAGAGACCTGTACCCCATTGCTTACCCCTGGTAAGTCGTCCCCCCCAACAGTATCCAAAACTGTATACCTGTTGTTGAGGGAAACGGCCACAGGGGATCCCTGCACTGCCTGCTGGGATTTATTTTTTCTTAATTAATTTATAGTTCCCCTCCTTACTGAACTCCCTCACTTAGCAAATTCTCTCCTTCACACTCTGTGCCCTACAGAAGCACTCAGTGCAGATGTATTGCAATTTACATATTGCAATTTACTGTTTTGAACACTATAGCAGCACTTTGTTTACAACATTAAAATAGTAAGTTTTTACATTGTGGTCATAATATTTGACAAATATGAATTTGCTGTTTGACCCCTTGACATAACCAGCATTTTCACCTGGTACAGAGGCAAGGAAGGAATTAGGCTCCTGTTGTCTGGTCAATATTCACTAACTAACCTGAAATTCACAGTTGTGTGATTCTATGGGATGTGGAGTCAGTGTGTGTGTTTAAGTAATTGAAAACACTAAGAAAAACCGGAAAGAAAAATTCTGCTACCCATATCCTAACTGGCACCAAGTCCCATTCATCCATCATCCACTGTGCTCACTGACCTACATCCTTTACAGCAATGTCTCGAATTGAACATTCTCCTGCTTGTGTATAAATCCCTCCAGGGCCTCATACCCTCTCTCTCTCTTGCCTCCTTCAGATCTATCACTCTCAGATCTTTGTGCTCCTTCAATTCTGTCCTCTTCTGCATTCCCAATTTTAATCGCACCATATTGGCAGCTGTGCCTTCAGCTGTCTAGGCCCCAAGCTCTGGAATTCCATCCTTAAACCTTTCTCTCCTCCTTTAAGACATTCCTTAAAACCTACCTCTTTATCCAAACTTTTGGTCACCTGTCCTAATATCTCCTTATGTGGCTCAGTGACAAATTTTGTCTGATCACTCCTGTAAAACACCTTGAGACATTTCATTACATTAAAGACACTATATAAATGTAAATTATTGTTTTACTTTTTAAAAAAAAAAATTCCAATCAAATGCCTTTATAGCCACGGTTTACTAAGGTGAGAGGAATCTGAGATGTTAGGATTAGGTAATGAAAATGTATTTTGCTTTTTTTTTTAAAAAGAAAAATCCATCTCTTTTCAGGCAAAAAACAGGGATGCCATGATGTACTGGTTACAACAGTTACAACAGAAACGCTGGGAACATGGTGAAGAGAAGAATCACCACCTTATAGATGACCTCACCATCTCCACAGAGCATCATGAGTCACCACCAGCATTCAAGACAGAAGGTATGTCTAGCTTTATCACAATGGAATGGATCAAAGCCTAACATAAAATTTAATGCAGAGAAGTGTGAAGTGATACATTTTGGTAGAAAGAATGAGGACAGACAATGTAAAATAAAGAATACAATTCTAAAGGAGGTGCAGGAACAAAGAGACTTGGGAGCACATATGCACAAATAATTGAATGTGGCATGGTAGGTTGAAAAAGTGATTTAAAAGGTATGCAGGACCCTGGGCTTTATAAATAGGGGCATTGACTACAAAAGCAAGAAAGTTATGATGAACCTTTAAAAAAAAACACTGGTTCAGCCTCAGTTGGAGTATTGTGTACAACTCTGGGCACCAAACCTTAGGAAGGATGTGAAGGCTTTAGAGAGGGTGCAGAAAAGATTTACAAGAACAGTTCCAAGGATGAGGGACTTCAGTTACGTGGATAGATTGGAGAAGCTGGGGCTGCTCTCCTTACAGCAGAGAAGCTTGAGAGGAGATTTGATAGAGGTGTTCAAAATCATGAGGGGTCAGAGTAGAGTAGATAGAGAAAAATTGTTCCCATTGGTGGAAGGGCTGAGAACTGGAGGACACAGATTTCAGGTGATTGGCAAAAGAAGCAGTGGCGACATGAGGGAAAACATTTTTACGCAGTGAAAATGTTAGGATCTGGAATGCATTGCCTGAGAGTGTGGTGGAAGCAGATTCAATTGTGGCTTTCGAAAGGGAATTGGATAAGCACCTGAAGGAAAAAGAATTGCAGGGCTATCGGGAAAACGCGGGGGAGTGGGTCTAGCTAAATGGCTCTTGCAGAGAGCTGGCATAAGCTTGGCAGGCCGAATGGCCTCCTTCTGCGTTGTAACCATTCTCTGATTCTAATATGAAATTTTTTTAAATCCATGTCAAAACTGTGATGAAATGAGTCTCCTGGTAGATCGAATAATAGCACGAGTAAGGTACTTAAATTAGAACTGTCTCCACTCCAAGCTCTAGAATTCCCTCACTAAACCTTTCATTGCTCCTTTGAAGATGCTCCTGAAAACCAACTTCTTTGCCCAAGCTTTTGGTCACCAGCCCTATGTGGCTCAGTGTCAAATATAGTCTGATCACATTCCTGTGAAGTGCCTTGGGTTGTTTCACTATGTTAAAGGGTCTATATAAATACTGCATGCTGTGAGTGGATAATGCTTCCAGGCTTCCCTTTAACTCACAGTAGAATGCAATGATATGAACGTAGGGTGCCCAGCAAACCATGCTAACGGTGCTCAAAGGAGATAAATGTCATACGGTTAGTTTAACAGTTTAAGAAAAGATATTACATTTGCATAGGACCTTTCATGTCTTCAGGATGTCCCAAAATTAAAAAGAATTGACTTGCAATTATATAGAATTTTTCACGACTTCAGGATGTCACAAACTCCTTTACAGCCAATGAACTATTTTTTGAAGTGTTATAATGTAGGAAATGTGACAGCCAAATTTCCAGTTTGCGCACACAGCAATGTGATAATTACCAGATGATGGATGAGGGATTAATGTTGGCCACTGGAGAGAACTCCCCTGCACATCTTTGAAATAGTTACCATTTGATCTTTTACACCCACCTGAGGAGGCAGACGGGGCCTCGGTTTAAGGTCTCATCCGAAAGAAGGCACCTCCGACAGTGCGGCACTCTCTCAGTATTGCACTGGCAGTGTCAGCCGAGAGTTTGTGAAAAGTTTCTGGAGTGGGACTTGAACCAAAGACCTTTTAAATCAGAGGCGGGCGCTACCAACTGGATCACGGCTGATACAAATTACTTCATCGCAAATGTGGCAGCTGATTTGTGCAAGTTCCGACAAATGTTTTGGTGGTGTTGATTGTGGGATGAATGCTAGCCAGGGTAACTCCCTTGCTCTTTAACAGTACTCAATTATCTTTTATACTTGCCGAACAAACAGAGGGCATTGGGCAATCAAATGCTCCCAAGTGTCCATTGACATTCTATACTGAATTTTTAACGAGTGGCACTTGAATCTGCAGCCGTCTGACTCAAGATGTTACAGTTCAAACACTGAGCCTAACTAACGTTTATTCGCAACTATGATATTTGCGCAGAAATAGAAAAACACAACTAGGTGCAGATGGCGCAGATACTAGGAAAATAATAAATATTGAGTTTGTCCGCAGCGGTTAGGATATTGCTATATTTTGGACCCTGCTGCAAACTCTGTTCCCTAGCCACCAACTCCAGCCCTCTCACTGGCAACTGTCTGAGGCTGAACCAGTCTGTTCGTAACCTTGGTGTCATATTTGACCCCGAGATGAGCTTCCAACTACATATATGGAGCGGAAGATAAAAATCGAGAAGGGGGCTCAAGGCCCTCATTTACCTGAAGACCGGAGCGGCAGTCGGTAGACCTAGGAGCACCTAGATGAATGCGTGGCTGGAGAGATGGTGCAGGAGGGAGGGCTTCAGATTTCTGGGGCATTGGGACCAGTTCTGGGGAAGATGGGACCTGTACAAGCCAGATGGTCTACACCTGAACAGGACTGGAACGAATATCCTTGCAGGAAGGTTTGCTAGTGTTGGGGATGGTTTAAACTAGTTTGGCAGGGGGATGGGAACCCGAGGGCAGTTACAGACAGGACAATTTCATAGTAGAGAACAGGAGGCAGAAAGTTAGCGAGTGACTCTGAAAGACAAGAAGCAAAGGTTAAAAAGTGTGCAGCACAGGAATTTGGCAGTGTTAAAAGGTATTTATTTAAATGCAAGGATTATAGCAAATAAAGCTGATGAGCTGAGGGCACAGATAGACACATGGCAACACAATATCTTTGCTATAACAGAAGCTTGGCTTAAAGACGGGCAAGAATGGCAGCTCAACATCCCTGGATAGAGTTTTCAGTCAGGATAGTAGCATTATTGGTTAAGGAATCAATAACCGGTGTGAGGAGGGATGATATGCTAAATGAATCATCAAATGAGGCCTTATGGGTTGAGCTCACAAATAAAAAGGGGCAGCCACACTACTAGGAGTGTACTATAGACCCCAAATAGTGAGAGGGAGATAGAAGAACAAATATGTAGGAAAATCTGAGTGCAAAAACTATAGGGCAATCATAGTTGGGGATTTCAAAAACCCTAATATCAACTGGATACAAACAGTGTGAAGGGCACAGAGGGCACAAAATTCTTGAACTGCATTCTAGCGAACTTTTTTAACCACGTAACAAGCCCAATGAGCGGGGCTGCAATTCTAGATTTAGTCTTCGGTAATGAAGCTGGGCAAGTGGATGAAGTAGCAGTGTGTGACCATTTTGGAGATAGTGACCATAATACAATTCATTTTAACATAATCATGGAAAAGGACAAAGATAAAACAGGAGTAAAAGTTCTAAATTGGGGGAAGGCAAATTTAAAAAAGCTGAGAGGTGACCTGGTGAAAGTGGACTGGATACAGCTACTTGAAGGAAAATCAGTGACAAATCAGTAAGAGGCATTCAAAAGCAAGATACCACAGGCACAAGTGTAGGCATGTCCCCACAAAGATAAAGGGTGGTACTGCCAAATCTAGAGCCTCCTGGCTATCTAGAAGCTTACGGGGTAAGTTAAAGCAGAAAAAGAAAGCTTAAGACAGTCACAAAAAGCGTAATACTTTAGAAAGCCGAGAGGATTATAGAAAGTGCAGGGGTGAAGTAAAAAAGGAAATTAGAAAAGCAGAAAGGACATGAATAATTATTGGCAGGTAAAATCAAGGAAAACTCAAAGATGTTTTATCAGTACATTCAGAGCAAGAGGATAACTAAGGAAAGGATAAGGCCTATCAGAGATGTACAAGGTAACTTATGTGTGGATGCAGAAGATGTGGGCCAGGTTCTTAATGGTTTTTTTGTCTCTGTCTTCACAAAGGAGAAGGATGGTGCAGAGGAGTGTGAAACATTAGACACAATAAGCATAATGAGAGAGGATATACTCGAGGTTCCGACATCCTTGAAAGTGGATAAATCACCAGGGCCAAATGGATTGCATCCTAAGTTGTTAAAGGAAGACAGGGAGGATATAGCAGTTGCGCTGAGGATCATCTTCAAATCCTCACTCGATACGGGCGAGGTGTCAGAGGATTGGAGGTCTGCGAACATTGTACCATTGTTTAAAAAGGGCGCGAGAGATAGGCCAAATAATTATAGGCTGGTCAGTCTGACCTCGGTGGTGGGCAAATTATTAGAATCAATTCTGAGAGACAGGATAAACTGCTACTTACAAAGGCATGGGTTAATCAGGGATAGTCAGCAAGGATTTGTTAAGAGAAGGTCATGTCTTACTAACTTAATTGAGTTTTTTGAGGAAGTAACAAGGAGGATTGATGAGGGTAGTGCAGTGGATGTGGTCTACATGGATTTTAGTAAGGCATTTGACAAGGTCCCGCATGGCAGACTGGTTAGAAAAATGAAAGCCCATGGGATACAGGGGAATGTGCGGTGGCAGGTTGGATCCAAAATTGGCTCAGTGATAGGAAACAAAGCGTAGTAGTCAACGGATGTTTTTGCGAATGGAACGCGGTTTCCATTGGCATTCCAGTGTTGGGTCCCTTGCTGTTTGTGGTATATATTAATGATTTGGACTTGAATGTGGGAGGCATGATTTGGAAATTTGCTGATGACACAAAAATTGACTGTGTAGTTGATAGTGAAGAGGATAGCTGTAGTCTCCAGATATCAATGGTTTGGTTGAGTGGGCAGAAAAGTGGCAAATGGAATTCAATCCGGAGAAGTGTGAGGTAATGCATTTGGGAAGGGCAAACAAAGCAAGGGATATTGTCACGGAACCGTATTTATTTTCTCCTCCGATTAAAACAGTGTACCTTTAAGACAGAGAGAGAAGTTTTGGATTTCTGAAGCACAGTGTGCCAGAACTGCATTTTGTTACCTAGACGACAGCAGAAGAGAGAGTTCACATGGTATAATGTTTCGATTTGATTGGCAAAAACTGTCTGAAACCAGTTTTGAGAGACTCTCCAGCGAGGCGTGCTACTGAAGAAAAGAGCTGTCTGTTCTCTCTCAGCAGAAATTCTACAAGGAGCTACAAGTCATGCTAATTGCCTAGGAGGAAAAAAAGCCCTTTTTTTTTATTTGAAGAGACCATTTGTACTGCTGAAGGTAGCAAAACTACTTCCAAGCCAGGAAGTATTTGCTTCAAAATTGAATGTCCCTTGACTGATTATTTTCTGGAATTTGCCAGTGGTATCTGATGCCTGCTGCAACCGAAGTGTTTTGAATGCCCATCAAAAACAGACTCATCAAATTCATGTGGAGACTTCGTGCGGCATTTGATTATTTTCACACTTGGATATCTCGCCCATCAGGAATCCACAAAGACTTTATTTATTTATTCTTAAGAAACAGCTAATTTTTTAAAAAGCATAATTTTTTAAAAAAAGAAACTGGTTAACCATGATTTTTGAGCATATGTGTGTGAATGGGGGAGTTGGGTTAAAATAAGAAGTTATAAGATCTTTAGACATAGGTGTATCTTAATAGTGTTTAAGATTTAGTTTTAAATAATTAATTTGTTGTTGTCTAATGATGCCTGGTTTGGTCTGTTTTATTCTGGGGGTTACTAGAGTGTTTAATTTGGCTGTTTTCTGGTCGGTTGGGAAAACTTTATTAATATGCTGTGACCTGTGAAGTGATGGGACTGAATTGACAGTGCATTGCTCCCGCCTCGGTTGTAACAATATTGAGAGGGGTAGAAGAAGTGAGAGACCTTGGAGTGCATGTCCTCAGGTCCCTGAAGGTGGCAGAACAGGTAGATAGAGTGGTAAAGAAGGCTTATGGAATGCTTTCCTTTATTGGCTGAAGTATCGAATACAAAAGCAGGGATGTAATACTGGAACTGTATAAAACGCTGGTTAGGCCACTGTTGGAGTATTGCGTACAGTTCTGGTCACCGCATTAAAGGAAGGACATAATTGCTCTGGAGAGAGTACAGAGGAGATTTACAAGAATGTTGCCAGGGCTTGAAAGTTGCAGCTATGAGGAAATATTGGATAGGCTAGTGTTGTTTTCCTTAGAACAGAGGAGGCTGAGGGGTGATTTAATTGAGGTGTACAAAATTATGCGGGGCCTAGATAGAGTAGACAGGAAGGACCTGTTTCCCCTAGTGGAGAGGTCAATTACCAGAGAGCACAGATTTAAGATGATTGGTAGAAGGATTAGAGGGGACATGAGGAAAAGCTTTTTCATCCAGAAGCTGGTGGGTGTCTGGAATTCACTATCAGGAACAGTGGTGGAAGCAGAAACCCTCAACTCTTTTTATGAAAAAAAAAAGAAGTACCTGGACATGCACCTGAAGTGCTGTAATCTGCAAGGCTATAGACCAGGTGCTGGAAGGTGGGATTAGATTGGGCAGCTAGTTTTTTCGGCCAGCACGGACACAATGGGCTGAATGGCCTCCTTCTGTGCCGCAATTTTTCTATGGTTCTATATCCACGTCATCACTAAGAGCACCAATTTCCACCTTCATAACAGGGCCCGACTCCACCATTGCCTCAGCTCATCTGCTGCTGAAACCCTCATTGATGCCTTTGTTACTTCCAGACTTTACTATTCCAGTGCTCTCCTGGCTGGCTTCCCACATTCCACCCTTTTATAAACTTGAGGTGATCCAGAACCCATGTCCTTACTCAAGCCAAGTCCTGTTTACCCATCGCTCCTGTGCTCGCTGAACTACATTGGCTCCCGGTCAAGCAACACCTCGACTTTAGAATTCCTCCCTGGCCTAGCCCCCCCTCATCTTTGTAACTCCTTCAGCCCCACAAACCTCTGCAATATCTGCACTCCTCTAATTCTGCCCTCTTGAGCATCCATGATTTTAATTTCTCCACCATTGATGGTCATACCTTCAGCTGCCTCGGCCCTAAAATCTGGAATTCCTGTCCTAAACCTCTCTGCCTCTCTAAATCACTTTCCTCCTTTAAGACACTCATTAAAACCTACCTCTTTGACCAAGCTTTTTGTCATCTGTCCTAATATTGCCTTATGTGGCTCTGTGTTAAATTTTGCTTTATAACACTCCTGTGAAGTGCCTTGGGACATTTTTACGATATTAAAGGTGCTATATAAGTACAAGTTGTTGTTGGTGTTTTTGAGAAACTTTGAGAAAATAGTCTTTGTCAGACTTCACAAAGTTTGAGGGTGAGGTGATATTCTAGCCCATTGCACACACACAGCTCAGCAGTCACTTTAGCCCAGGGTTGCCAACACTGGGCATAATCCGGGAGGTTTCATCACATGACCACCCACCTCCAATGGCCCTGTATAATCAAACAACCTCCTTCTCCTCCCCTCCACTCCCCCCTTCCCCCATTTCTAATATTTTTATCACAAATAAACGAAACTACTCAAAGAAACACTTGGGCATGGAGTTTCTGCTCAGTTGTGCTGGATTCTTCGGTGCAATTTGCTTGAAATTGGCCAAACCAGTGCAAAAGATCTTGGAATTTCAAACGCAAATTGAGTTTCCGCGATTTTATTTCCGTTGGTTTAAGAAATGTCGTGCAGGAAGCCAGCTCTGCCCTACAAATCTGGCCAGGCCCCCACATCAAATTAGTCACCATGGCAAGTTTGTGTTAGTTGCACGCATTTGTGGCCTTCGAGGAGGCTCTTCAAATTATTTTTGTAGGCACAAGGACATTAATAGGCACCATTTTTAAAGCTTTTAAATGTTAAATATTTTATAAAACTGACCACTGTCCACTATTGAAACTAGTAATGGTTCTATACCGTTTTAAAGTCGTTCTCCAGTGATTCAAAGTTCAGATGTGGCGAATTGACACATTGATTAAAATGCTTTTTTTATTATTTGTTCCTGGGATGTGGGCATCACTGGCAAGGCCAGCATTTATTGCCCATCCCTAATTACCTATGAAAAGGTGGTGGTGAGCTGCCTTCTTGAACCGCTGCAGTCCATGTGGGGTAGGTACACCCACCGTGCTGTTAGGAAGGGAGTTCCAGAATTTTGACCCAGTGACAGTGAAGGAACAGCGATATAGTTCCAAGTCAGGATGGTGTGTGGCTTGGAGAGGAGTGCAGATTGTGGTGTTCCCATGCATCAGCTGCCCTTTTTCTTTTAGGTGGTAGAAGTCGCGGGATTGGACAGTGCTGTCAAAGGAGCCTTGGCGAGTTGCTGCAGTGCATCTTGTTTATGGTACACACTGCAGCCACCATGTGCCGATGAATGTTTAAGGTAGTGGGTGGAGTGCTGATCAAGCTGGCTGCTTTGTCTTGGATGGTGTCTAGCTTCCTAAGTGTTGGAGCTGTACTCATCCAGGCAAGTGGAGAGTATTCCATCACACTCCTGACTTGTACCTTGTAGATGGTGAACAGGCATTGGATAGTCAGGAAATGAGTTACTCGCTGCAGAGTTCCCGGCCTCTGACCTGCTCTTGTAGCCACGGTATTTATATGCTGGTCTGGTTCAGTCTCTGGTCAATGATAGCCCCTAGGATGTTGTTGGTGGGAGATTTAGCGATGTTAATGCTGTTGAACATCAAGGGGAGATGGTTGCATTCTCTCTTGTTGGTGATGGTCATTGCCTGGCACTTGTGTGGTATGAATGTTACTTGCCACTTATCAGCCCAAGACTGAATGTTGTCCAGGTCTTGCATTGTGTATATTTTTGGTGTTAAACTCATTTTCAACTGTATTAATCAAACTGCACCAGGTTGCTGCTGTTAACTATAACAAAAAACAGTTTTAATGCAAAAATTGCACTCATTCATAGAAGATTTTACATTTGGCTATTATGCGAATGAATTGAGCAGAGACCCGAACCAATAAAAACTTTATAACAGCACAATCCTGGGTGCGATTTGTGCCTGAATTACTGATTGTGCCTAAAACCCAAAGTCTTGGCCTTTTTTTTAATGCTGTGATATTCTTCCTGGGCTTTCTCTCAACAGTGCCCAAAGATTAATCTTCAATTCCTGGCAACTCTGGAACGATCCTCGAGACACAGTTGAAACTCAACTGAGTACAAAAGGAAACATTATGTTCCTGTCCAACTATTTGAGGGTCTCCAGAATTAAGTATGCTATATAAAGGATTTGCATACTATACTGGTGAGCAATGTGACTGCACAGGTTGAATTCTCCACCTATGATGGCAGGATGCGCCATCTACCTGCCCCATTGTCCCTGACATGACCTCCACCCATTTTTGTTGGGTAGAAGTGATCACTTGACCTGCAGGAAGGACTACTGTCAGGATTTCCAGCACCAAGTGGGACCCATCGACTGCAGTGCAGACAGTTCATCACTGCAGCACCAAAGGAGGCGCAAAGGAAGTTAGAGAAGGAAGAGACCCCTCTCTCTCTCAATGGCCAGTAAGATCAACAGACTGAGGCCAAAACCTAATGCTGGGGGTCAAATTTAAGGTTGAGGAGGCCTCAACGAGTCCATTTCCATCACTTACAGAGCTCTGGGCCTTACTGACGCAGGCCGCATCTGTTTTCCAAAACAGCCAAACTCCAATATAGAATCTGAAGTTCAGTTTGAAATGAATGGTCGCTTCCATCTTTATTCCAGTCATCTCAGAAACATGAATCTGTGATCACAAAACAAAGGATATACGGGAGAGAAATTTTCCTTATTTGAAGTAGAATTAAAGTTCTGCTTCTGTCACGAGTGAAGTATGGTGCAAGGTAATGATACATTGAGAGGGTTCATGTATTAAAAGCTCCTGTCCCACTGTATGCCCCTATTTTCCCTTGTAAACTTGAGGGAATAATCCCAAGCCTTTACTCATTTGACAATTTATATTTGCACTTCATGGGAACAAACTGAAAATGCCAACTGTCAGGAGAGGGTTAAGGTGCTGTGGGTACTTTACAATCATCTGTTGTTTTCTAGTGCATCCTGGAGTGCTTCATTGGGGTGGTGGGAACTTGTGAATGTTTAGGAAGAGACGACACTTCAAAGATGGCACTTCTAAGTGCCTTTCACAACCTCAGGATGTCTCAAAGTGTTTAACAGCCAGTGCAGTCACTGTTGCAATTCGGAAATGTAGCAGTCAATTTGCATACAGCAAGCTCCCACAGACAGCAATGTGATTTAAAAAAAAAAATCATTCATGGGATGTGGGCATCGCTGGCTAGGCCAGCATTTGTTGCCCACCCCTAATTGCCCTTGAACTGAGTGGCTTGCCAGGCTGTTTCAGAGGGCAGTAGAGTCAACCACATGTAGACCAGACCAGGTATGGATGGCAGATTTCCTTCCCTCAAGAATATTAATGAACCAAATAGGTTTTTATGACAATCAATAGTTTCATGATTCCAATTCCCGATTCTTTAATTCATTATTTTTAAATTTAATTAATAAATTAATTTCACCAGCTGCTGTGGTGGGATTTGAACCCATTTTTCCAAGCCTTCTGGATGCTACTACAGTGACATCACCACTACACCACCATCTCAGGTAACATTGGTTGAGGGATAAATGTTGGTTAGGACACTGGGGAGAATTCCACTGCCCTTCTTCAGGATAGTGCCACAGGATCTTTTACGGGCCTCAGTTTAGTATGTCATCTGAAAGACAGCACCTGCAACAGTGTAGTTGTACTGGGAATGTTGGCCTAGATTTTGTGCTGGTGACTTGAACGCACAACCTTCTGAACATTGAGCCATGGCTGACACTGCACTCATTTGAATTGTGTTTGGGAGCACATGGCTTGTTTTCACATGCACGTTTCTTCCTAAAGTTACTTGATGTGTGTTTGGAAGCCAGTATGAAATTCACAGTAGAAAACCTGCCAATCTTGTTGTTCTACTCGGGAAGGGATAGTAAGTCAGAATACTGGAAGCTATACTTTGATGCTGACTGACAGCATCTCTGATCTGATATGTCTTTCATTGTCAGAAACTAAAACAGGTAATTTTATAAATAGAGATAAACTTTTACCTTCTGGTTTCCATATGACGTGCAACTCAGATAATTGTAATGCGATACTTGCAACTGTTCCTTAGAAAATTTGGGACATTTCCCTAATTAGCCATTGCATTAGATAAAAAAAAATAGAGCTTGGTGGGTGCAGAATAGTCACCCAGCAGCTGAATGAGATTTGTGATATCGCCCTATGTGATTGTCGGATTCAATGGTTGTTCTAACAAATTTAACATTTTTTCTGTGATTTTTTTTTAAAAAGGGGTAAATGAGATTTTCTTAAAGTATTCAGTTTGTGGGTGAGACCTTTAGTTTTATTTAGCTTAGGGGGAATCACCAAAACCATCTGTGCAAAACAACATTCTTGATGCTGAATAGGCTATTTACCTGTCTGCCTTGTCTTGTGTGTAACAGCAATTTAGTTAACAAAGTGAGTATTGACATCGCTGTCAGCCAATGAGTTGCATTTTGTCAGTCAGCTGGGCAGGACTTACAGCAGGACGTGCAGCAGACTGTCTATTTTACAGCAAACAAAATCCATTTATTCAGCAGTCTGTTTTAAACTGCGCACAACAACAAACATAAATAAAAACAGAAAGTGCTGGAAATACTCAGCAGGTCTGGCAGCAGGTGTGGCGAGAGAAAGAGTTAACCTTTCAGGTCTGTGATCTTTCATCAGAATTGGAGAACTCCCAACAACAAACAGTCTACTTACTGAGCAAACTGAGTCTCTATGCAGTATAGCAGTCTCCTGATAAAAGCACGATTATTTCTCCAGCAAAATGCAGTGAGTAGAAGATAGTTACAAAATACAACATACGAACATATGAATTAGGAGCAGAAGTAGGCCACTCAGCCCCTCGAGCCTGCTACGCCATTCAATAAGATCATGGCTGATATTGTAACCTCAACTCCACATTCCTGCCTACCTCCGATAACCTGTCACCGCCTTGTTTATCAAGAATTCCATACGTTGACAAATTGGTTTGAGTTTGATAACCCGGGGCGCAGTCGCTGGAATTGTAAATTGTTTGTGTCCATTAGTATGTATTTGATTGGCAGTTCTATTTCAGTTTGAGATAAGTCCTTAATTTCCTATTTGTTTTTGATCAAACTTCAAATGGTTATGGAATTATATCTCTCTCGAGCGTCAATCCACCATCCTTTGGAAACAGTCAGTGAGTGAGAGATAGGCAGGACACTCCTGCCTATGAGAAAATTCCTGTATGCGGTTGCACCCAGGAGATGTAATTGCTTTTTACTATTCAAGAAGGAAAATGACTGTATGACTCTATGAATAGTTAAGATGTTAATTACAGTTTTACCTCGCTACTGTTTACTGATTGGATGCTGTTCTTTTAAAAGAAAAGCGCCCAGGATCCTGGGAATTATAAATAGAAGCTGAGAGTAAAAAGACAAGGAAGTTATGCTAAACCTTTTACAGAACATTGGTTAGGCCTCAGCTAGAGTTTCGTGACCAATTCTGGACACCACAATTTAGGAAGGATGTCGAGAGATTGCAGAGGTGAATTACCAGAATTTTATTTTATTCGTTCACAGCATGAGGATGTTGTTGGCAAAGCCAGCATTTATTACCCATCCCTAATTGGCCTTGGGAAGTGATGGTGAGCTGCCTTCTTGAACCGCTGCAGTCCACATGGGTACTCCCATAGTGCTATCAGTAAAGGAGTTCCAGGATTTTGACCCAGTGACTATGAAGGAACAGCGATATAGTTCAAAGTCAGGATGGTGTGTTACTTGGAGGTGGTGCTGTTCCCATGCAGCTGCTGCCCTTGTTCTTCTAGGTCAGTGGTTCTCAAAGCGTGGTCCATGAAGGTTCTCCCGGTGGTCCGGGAGCAGGTTCAAAATGCAAGTCACTAATGTGCAACGCCAAATTGTACAAGAGAACCGGCCCAAACCCTCATCCCCACCACTCACATGACTGCACCCAACCAGACCGGCTCCGGCGTGCACGGCACAAGTCGTCCAAAGCGTGAGCAACAACAATGTAGTTTTATAAGCAAGATTTATGTTACTGTTGATTTTTTTTTTGTATTAATATAGATGTAAGAAAAGTGTTAGTTTCTCAGAAGATTATTTTGATGATTTTATAACATATTAAACGTTTCAACTAAACATGTTTTTTGTATTAATGTTTATAATATGAAATGTCTATACTTTTTGTTTCTGGCATGAATTAGTAATTTACTTTTAAAAAAAAAATTAATGGACATAAATTTATTACATTTAGTAGTGAAAAAGCAGTGAAATGTTTATAATTTCCATAAGTTCCAATTAATTCTGATGAATCTTTTTGCAGTGGCAAGTGACAGCAGGTGGGGGAAGGACTGGTAGGTGGTCCATGGGGTCTTTTGACCAGCCTAAGTGGTATGGGGATGGAAATGTTTGAGAACCACTGTTATAGGTAGTAGAAGTCGCAGGTTTGGATGGCGTTATCAACGGAGCCTTAGTGAGATACTGCAGTGCATCTTGTAGATGGTACACTCTGCCGCCACTGGGCCTCAGTGGTGGAGGGATTGAATGTTTAAGGTGGTAGATGGAGTGCCAATCAAGCAGGCTGTTTTGGCTTGGATGGTGTTGAGCTTCTTGAGTGTTGTTGGAGTTGTGCCCATCCAGGCAAGTGGAGAGTATTCCATCACACTGCTGACTTGTACCTTGTAGATGGTGGACAGATTTTGGGGAGTCAGGAGGTGGGTTACTTGCTGCAGATTTCCCAGCCTCTGACCTGCTCATGTAGCCACGGTATTTATATGGCTGTTTCAGTTAAATTTTATTTATTTTATTTTATTTAGAGATACAGCACTGAAACAGGCCCTTCGGCCCACCAAGTCTGTGCCGACCAACAACCACCCGTTTATACTAACCCTATAGTAATCCCATATTCCCTACCACCTACCTACACTAGAGGCAATTTACAATGGCCTATTTACCTATCACCTGCAAGTCTTTAGCTGTGGGAGGAAACCGGAGCACCCGGCAAAAACCCACGTACAGGCAGTACCCAGAATCGAGCCCGGGTCCCTGGAGCTGTGAGGCTGCGGCGCTAACCACTGCATCCCTGGGATGTTGACGGTGGGGGATTCAGCAATGGCAATGCCGTTGAATGTCAAGTGGAGATGGTAGATTCTCTCTCGTTGGAGATGGTCATTGCCTGGCACTTGTGTAGTACAAATGCAGCTTCAGTATCTGAGGAGTTGCAAATGGTGCTGAACATTGTACAATCATCAGCGGACATCCCCACTCTGACCTTATGATAGAGGGAAGGTCATTGATGAAGCAGCTGTAGATGGTTGGGCCTAGGACACTGCCCTGAGGAACACCTGCAGTGATGTCCTGAGACTGAGATGATTGACCTCCAATGACCACAACCATCTTCCTTTGAGCTAGGTATGACTCCAGGTGGCGGAGAATTTTCCCCTGATTCCCATTAACTTCAAGTTTACTAATACTCCTCAATGCCACACTCGGTCAAGGACAGTCACTGTCACCTTGCTTTTCTGGAATTCAGCTATTTTTTTCCATTTTTGGATGAAGGCTGTAATGGGGTTTGGAGCTAGGTATTCCAAATTGAGCAGGTTATTGCTGAGCAAGTGCTGCTTGATAGCACTGTCAACGACACCTTCCATTACTTTGCCAATGATTGTAGATTGATGGCATGGTCACTCTCCAGATTGGATTTGTCTTGCTTTTTGAGCACAGGACCTACCTGGGCAATTTACCACACTGTTGGGTAGGTGCCAGTGTTGTGGCTGTACTGGAACAGCTTGGCTAGGGGCATGGCTAGTTCTAGAGCATATGTCTTCAGTACTATAGTCAGAATGTTGTCAGTTCCGATAGTCTTTGCTGTGCGCTCAGCCGTTCCTTGATATCACACGGAGTGAATCGAATTAGCTGATTAGATGCTCGGCACCTGAGGAGGAGGCCAAGATGGATCATTCACCCGGCACTTCTAGTTGAAGCTGGTTATAACTGCTTCAGGCTTGCCTTTTGCATTGATTTTATTTTATTTATTTAGAGATACAGCACTGAAACAGGCCCTTCGGCCCACCGAGTCTGTGCAGACCATCAACCACCCATTTGTACTAATCCTACATTAATCCCATATTCCTACCACATCTCCACACCACCTACCTATACTAGGGGCAATTTATAATGGCCAATTTACCTATCAACCTGCAAGTCTTTGGCTGTGGGAGGGAAACCAGAGCACCCGGCAAAAACCCACACGGTCACAGGGAGAACTTGCAAACTCCACACAGGCAGTACCCAGAATTAAACCCGGGTCGCTGGAGCTGTGAGGCTGCGGTGCTAACCACTGCGCCACTGTGCTGATGTGCTGGGCTCCGCCATCATTGAGGATGGGGATGTTTATGGAACCTCATCTTCCAGTTAGTTGTTTAATTGCTCACCACCATTCATGTCTGGATGTGGCAGGACCGCAGAGCTTTGATCTGATCCATTGATTGTCTATAGCATGCTGCTTCCGCTGTTTGGCATGCATACAGTCCAGTGTTGTAGCTTCACCAGCTTGGTGCCTCCTTTTTGGTTATGCTTGGTGCTACTCCTGGCATTCTGTTCTCCTACATTCCACATTGAACCAGGATATGTCCCCCGGCTTGATGGTAATGGTAGAGTGAGGGATATGCTGGGCCGTGAGGTTATGGATTGTGTTTGAATACATTGCTGCTGCTGATGGCCCACAGTACCTTTCGGAGGCCAATTTGGTTGCGAGATCAGCTCTGAATCTATCCCATTTAGCACAGTGTTAGTGCCACACAACACGATGGTGGGTATCCTCAGTGTGAACATGGGACTTCGTCTCTACAGGGACTGTGCAGTGGTCGCTCCTACCAGTACTGTCATGGACAGATGCATCTGTGATAGGTAGCTTCGTAAGGACAAGGCAAGTACATTTTTCCCTCTTGTTGGTTCTCTCACCACCTGCTGCAAGCCCAGTTTGGTAGATGTGTCCTTCATGACTTGGCTGTCATGGTCAGTAGTGGTGCTACTGAGCCACTCTTGGTGATGGACATTGAAATCCCTCAACCAGAGTACATTCTGTGGCCTTACTACCCTCAGTGCTTTTTCCAAGTGGTGTTCAACATGGAGGGGCACTGATTCATCCGCAAGAGGTTTTCTTATCCATGACACCTGGTGCCATGACACTTCATGGGGTCCAGAGCCTCAGACTCTTGGGAGAGATGGTGGCGTAATGGTAATGTCACTGGGCTAGTAATCTAGACGCCTGGGCTAATGCCCTGGAGACACGAGTTCACATCCCACCTGGGCAGCTGGTGGAATTTAAATTCAGTTAATCTGGAATTAAAAGCTAGTCTCAGTAACGGTGCCATGAAACTATCATCGATTGTCGTAAAAACCCATCCGGTTAACTAATGTCATTTAGGAAAGGAAATGTGCTGCCCTTACCTGGTCTGGCCTACATGTGATTCCAGATCCACAGCAATGTGGTTGACTCTTAATTGCCCTCTGAAATGGCCTAGCAAGCCACTCAGGTCAAGGGCAATCCAGGATGGGCAACAAATTCTGGCCTTACTAGTGACGCCCACATCCCAGGAAAGAATAAAAGAAACATTCCCTATGTCTGGTGGATCTGTCCTGCTGGTAGGCCAGAACATACCCAGGGGTGGTGATGGAGGAGTCTGGGACTCTAAGGTATGATTCAGTGAGTATGACTATGTCAGGCTGTAGCTTGACTAGTCTGTGGGACAGCTCTCCCAATTTTGTCACAAGTCTCCAGATGTTAGTGAAGACTTTGCAGAGTCGACTGGGCAGGGTGTGCCTTTGTTGTATTTGGAGGGCAATACTGTGTGGTCCATCTGGTTTTGATCTTCTTCGCATTTTCTGTAGTGGTGTGAAATAACTGAGTGGCTTGCTAGGCCATTTCAGAGTCAACTGCACTGCTGTGGGTCTGGAGTCATATGTCGGCCAGACCAGGTAAGGACGGCAGATTTCCTTCCCTGAAGGGCATTAGTGAACCAGATGGGTTTTTACGACAGTCTGGTAATTTCATGGTTATCATTACAGAGACCAGCTTTTTATTCCATTTTATTAATTAATTGAATTGAAATTCCCCAGCTGTCGAGCTGGATTTAAACTCATGTCTCTGGAGCATTAGTCTGGGCCTTTGGATTACTAGCCCAGTAACATTACCACTATGCTACCTTTCCCCTTGATTCATCCCGGGGATGATGGACATCAATTATGTGGAGAATGTAGAGAAGATGGGGTTGTTCTTCTTAGAGCAGTGTGGTTAAGGGGAGGTTTGATAGAAGTGTTCAAAATCATGAAGGGTTTTGATAGAGTCAATAAAGAGAGATTGTTTCAAGTGGCAGAAGGGTCAGTAAATAGAGCAAGCAGATTTATGGTCACTGACAAAGAAACAGGGGAGACGTGAAGAAATAGTTTTACACAGCGAGTAGTTATAATCTGGAATGCGCTGCCTGAAAGGGTGGTGGAAGCAGATTCAATAGTAACTTTCAAAGAGAATTGGATAAATACTTGGAAAGGAAAAATTTGCAGGGTGATGGTGGAAAGAGCAAGGGGTAGTGGGACTAATTGGATAGCTCTTTCAAAGAGCTGGCAGAGGCATGATGTACTGAATGGCCTCTTGCTGTGCTGTACCATTCTAATGATCCTATTTGATAGAGTGTAGCCTAAGTCCTCCACTGTCACAAAATTGTCAGACTGCTTGAGAAAGATTTGAGGGGAGATGAGGAAAAGCTTTTTCATCCAGAGGGTGGTGGGTGGCTGGAACTCACTGCCTGAAAGGATAGTTGAGGCAGAGACCCTCAACTCATTCAAAAAGAGTCTGGATATGCACCTCAAGTGCCGTAAGCTGCAGGGCTATGGACCAAATGTTGGAAGGTGGGATTAGAATAGGAGGATCATTTTTTGGCCAGCACAGACATGATGGGCCAAGTGGCCTCTTTCTGTTCCTTAAACTTTCTATGATTTTATGAGATCCCAAATGTGCTTTGCAATGAAGCACTTTTGAAGTCCAGTCACTATTGTAACATAGGAAATGCAATACAGCAATGAGATGATGACCAGATAATCTTTTTAATGGAATAATATCAGCAGGACACCTTACCCTGCTCTTCTTTGAACTAGTGCTATAGGATCTTTTACATCCACCTAAGAGGGCAGACAGGCCTTAGTTTAACGTCTCATCCGAGAGATGGCATATCCAACAGTGTAGCATTCCGTCTGTATTGCACTGGGAGTCAGACTTGAACCCACAACCTTCTGACTCACAGTGAGAGTGCTACCCACTGAGCCATAGCTGACGCCTCATTCTGCAGCTTGCTCCTTTGTGTGCTGAGAAGGTAGACATCAGAATTTTGGACAACATCTTGTGCACCCAAGAGCTTGTAGTCCAATGGCATGCACACCAGCAAGCACAACAACTCTGGTAGAAATGAGTCGTAGACGCTCACAAGTTCATCCACGAGGTTCTTAAGATGACTAAGGGAGCTGATAGGAAAAAAAGAGAGAAACGATTTCCTCTGGTGGGGGGAGTGCACAACAAGGGGGTGTAACCTTAAAATTAGAGCCAGGTGTTCAGGGATGATGTCAGGAAGCATTTCTTCACACAAAGAGTAGTGTTAATCTGGAACTCTCCCCCAAAAACTGATGATAGGGGTCAATTGAAAATTTCAAAACTGCGATTGATGGATTTTTGTTCAATAAGGATATTATGGGTTATGGAACCAACATGGGTAGATGGAGCTAAGATACAGATCAGCCATGATCTAATTGAATGAGAGAACAGGCTGTAGGGGCTGAATGGCTTCCTCATGTTCCTATGATATGAGTTGTATTGCCTTGCAGACGTGTCTTCTGGCTATCCCAGCCTTAAGTTTAACAAGTTTGTAGGTTGACGGAAAACATTGATTTTTTTTTAAAGAAATGCAGCTGGATTTATTTTTAAAAAAGGATGTTTGATTTGTTTTTTTTTTTTCAAAAATGGCCCTAAATTAAGCAATCAACTGAAAAAAAAAGTGGAACAATAACTGTCTAAAAATAAATCCGGTACTTTTGATCATCAGGAAAAAAGAGAAGTGGAACTGAAGTGCTGGATTGTAAATATTTTTTCCCAGTTTGGACACTTGCTGCATTTGTCAGTGTGTGTGGAATCTGTCCAATGTTACAATTGGTGTAATCTATATTCTCTTGTTACGTGTCTTGTATTTGAATATATTCATTCTTTTGTCAATTAAGCTGCATTACTTTTAATGCTTATAACTTGCATTTTTGTGTTTTTATGCTCAATATCTTCTTTGAGTCAGTGCCAGCCTAGCTGTGGCTCAGTGGGTAGCACTCTTGTCTTTGAGTCAGAAGGTTGTGGGTTCAAGTCCCATTCCAGATACCTGAGACCCCAAAAGCTAACTTGACACTCCCAGTGCTGTACTGAGAAAGTGCTGCTTTGTCAGAGGTGCTGTCTTTTGGGATGAGATGTTAAACCGAGACCCCGTCTGCCCCCTCAGGTGAATGCAAAAGAACCCACAGCCATTATCTTGAAGAAGAGTAAGGGAATTCACCCCAGTGTCCTGTGCCAACATATATGCCTCAACCAACATCAGTAAAAACAAATCAAGTGTGATCATTATTATATTGCTGCTTGTTGGATCTTGCTGTATGCAAAATGGCTTCTGTGTTTTCTACATTTACAACGATGACTACACTTCAAAAGTAGGCACGTGTGGAGCATAAACACTGGCATGGACCTGTTGGGCTGGATGGCCTGTTTCTCTGTTGTAAATAATATGCCATGCTTTATTGGCTGTAAAGTGCTTTGGGATGTACTGAGGTTGTGAAAGGTGCTATATAAATGTAAGTCATTACTTTTCTTTTACATAGTGGGTTTCAACCTACACACTGGAATGACTCCTATATGAGGGTATCCAAAACAATGTCTACAGTGACTCAAATAATAGTGTCCAAGTCAACACACCCATTATCCCTAAGTACCGTGTCAAGCATCTTCCATCTTCAGCTGCTTCATCAATGACCTTCCCTCCAACATAAGGTCAGAAGTGGGGATGTTCGCTGATGATTGCACAATGTTCAGCACCATTTGCAACTCCTCAGATACTGAAGCTGTCCATTCCCACCTGCAGCAAGACCTGGACAACATTCAGGCTTGGGCTGATGAGTGGCAAGTAACATTCGTGCCACACAAGTGCCAGGCAATGACCATCTCCAACAAGAGAGAATCTGACCATTTCCCTTGACATTTAACGGCATTACCATTGCTGAATTCCCCACCATCAACATCCTGGGGGCTACCATTAACTAGAAACTGAACAGGTGCAGCCATATAAATATTGTGGCTACAAGAGCAGGTCAGAGGCTGGGAATTCTGCAATGAGTAAGTCACCTCCTGATTCCCCGAAGTCTGTCCACCATCTACAAGGCAGAAGTCAGGAGTGTGATGGAATACTCTCCACTTTCCTGGATGGGTGCAGCTCCAACAACACTCGAGAAGCTCAACACCATCCAGGACAGAGCAGCCCACTTGATTGACACTCCATCAACCACCTTAAACATTCACTCCCTCCACAACTGACGCACAGTGGCGGCAATCTGTACCATCTACAAGATATATTGCCGCAATTCACCAAGACTCCTTTGGCAGCACCTTCCAAACCCGTGAAATCTTCCACCTGGAAGGACAAGGGCAGCAGACGCATGGGAACACCACAGCTCCAAGTCACACACCAACCTGACTTGGAGCTATATCGCTGTTCCTTCACTGTCACTGGGTCAAAATCCTGGAACTCCCTCCTTAACAGCACTGTGGGTGTACCGACACCACATGGACTGCAGTAGTTCAAGAAGGCAGCTCACCATCACCTTCTGCAAACATAAAAATTAGGAGCAGGAGTAGGCCTATTGGTCCCTCAAGTCTGCTCCACCATTTGATAAGATCATAACTGATCTGATTGCAGTCTCAACTCTACTTTCCTGTCTACCCGATATAATCTTTGACTCCCTTGTCAATCAAGAATCTATCTAACTCAGCCTTAAAAATATTCCATGACCCAGCCTCCACTGCTCTCTGGGGAAGAAAATTCCACAGACTAAAGACCCTCTGAGAGAAAAAGAAATCTCCTCTTCTCCGTCTTAAATGCCCTAATTTTAAAACTCTTCTAGTCCCTGCCATAAGGGGAAACATCCTCTCAGCATCCACCCTGTCAAATTCCCTCAGGATTTGATATGTTTCACTAAGATCACCTCTCATTCTTCCAAACTCCAATGGATATAGGCCCAACCTGACCAACCTTTGCTCATAATATAACTCCTTTATCCCAGGAATCAGTCGACTGAACCTTCTCCGAACTGCTTCCAATGCTATTATATCCTTCGTAAGTAAGGAGACCAAAACTGTATGCAGTACTCCAGATTTGGTCTCATCAATGCCCTGTACAACTGTAGCAAAACGTCCCTACTTTTATATTCTATTCCCCTTGCAATAAACAACAACATTCCATTTGCCTTCCTAATCACTTGCTGTACCTGCATGCTAACTTTTTGTGAATCATGCACCAGGACACCTAGATCCTTCTGTAGCACAGAGTTCTATAGTCTCTTTCCTTTTAAATAATATTCTGCTTTCCTATTCTTCCTGCCAAAGTGGACAAGTTCACATTTTCCCACATTATACTACATATGACAAATTTTTGCTCACTCACTCAACCGATCTATATCCTTTGCACACTCTTGGGGGAATTTTATGTTCTCTGCCGTGACACATTTGGTGGTGTGCGGGGTGATAGAATTAGGCGGGAGGTGTTTTTTTGGATTCCCGACTGTGGGAAATGTTAGAGGAATTAAGTTGGCGGCGGGTTTGTGGTGTTTCGGGGCTCCCCCAGCTTCACGTTAATTTGAAAACATGAATGCTAATTACCCTATGCATGGTTACAATTTAGCCCTACCTGCCAGATTAAGTGAACGGCGAACAATATTCCTGTGCCACCCGGTTCACAATTGTTTTACCATAGCGTGCAGCAGTCAGATTTATGCAGTTGAGTCTCAGGTCTGTGCTCTTCTCTCTTTAACTCATCCATTAAACTATCGCCAGCATTGGAATGAATGTTTGCTTCCAGGCCAACATTGCAATGGATGTTTGTCTTTAGGCTTGGTACCAGCAGGAGTGAATCTTCTCAGGAGATGGTGGCGAAGTCATGGGCACTGGCTACATGGAGGAGCAGGGGAGGATAGTTCAGGAGGGAAGGGTGGGGTTGATCGGATGCATGAAGGAGCAGGGGAGGGTGGAGTGGAGCGTCCAGGGTGTTGAATGGTTGCTGTTGATGCTGAAGATGCATGTTGTCTGCTGCAGGGGTGGTGGGTGGATTAGATCAGTACAGTGTGAAGATATTTGGCCAGGACCTAAAGGCATGCATGAGTTCTGTCAATGTTGGGGAGCTGTGGGGAAAATTGAGGGTACTGGCTAACAGAGGGACCGGTCGCAATCAATGGGGGCAAATGGATTCTGTAGGGGAAAAGGTCAAGACTAATGGGTGGTTATTCGACATTCATATAGAGGGGAAAAGGGCTCAGCAACAATGGTCAGTTTGATGTGAGGAGGTTCAAGGGTAAGAGTCGGCATGTCGATAGTAACTGGAGTAGGAACAGGAGAGATGGATGGCATGAGTACATTGATGATTACACTGTGTACGGTAACGGAGGGAATAATGGTTACAGAGGGAAGGGTAACGGTAACATTGGGTGGGTGAAGGGTGATGTGTTCAAGCTGAAAGGTTGGAAGGTGGAGAGACTTGCTGTGAATTCCACACGCACCATTTTCTCCAACGCTCATGGAACCATGTGGACACTCGAGGATTGCAAGGAGCGTGGGAGAAGGCAAACAATAGTGGGTGTGTCTTCTACCTGGCTGCAATTTGAAGGCAGATATAGGGGAGCTGTGCATTGCCTTGATGTTTCAGCTCACTAGCAACAGAGGGCTGAATTGCCACGCTCTGCTTGTTTATTGCTCTGAAAAGCCACAGCGACATGGGTCTCATATACCCAATTTGTCTAGTACCCGGGGAGAACAGCAAAGAGAGACTAAGGAGGGCTCTTTTCCCTCAACTCGTGATGCCTGAGTGCCAGAAACAGACAGAACAGGAAGGTGAGGATGCTCTGAATGATAATATTCAGGAACGTCCTTATTGAAAATGGGCACTGGCACATCATCGCATCCTCAGGACAAGGACAAATTACCTTCAAATGTCAGAGAGGCAATGCCAGAGGCACCTAACAATGTCATTTGAAATAGTCACAGAAATTTGTAGGATCCTGCAGCATGAACTGCAGCTGCTCAGCTTCGGTGGGAATCCTATGCCAGTTGCCCTCAAGGTGACTGCTGCACTCAATATTTTTGCTAGCAGGTCCTACCTGGGATTCACTGGCAACATGTGTGGCATCTCAGTCTGTGACCCACACGTGCATCAAAGAGGTGACCAATGCCCTTTTTCGATGTACCAATGATTTCATTTACTTACCTATAGACAAGGACAGCAAGGTCTGCAGCTTTCTGTGCCGTCGCTGGGTTCCCTAGAGTGCAAGGGGTAATTGACTGTACTCGTGGCCATTAGAGCTCCCTGGGACCAGCCTGCTGTCTTTGTCAATCACAAAGGCTTCGACTCTTTAAATGTGTAACTCGTTTGTGACCACAGGAGAAGAATCATGCATGGTTCCGCACGTTTTCCAGGAAGCTGTCATGACTCCTACATTTTGAGGAGCTCCGAGCTGCCAGTAGTTTTCAAGGAACGAGCTGAAGTGGACAGATGGATCCTGGGTAACGAGGGTTACCCACTTTGTATATGGTTTCACCAGTGCGTCATCCCCAAAGCACCGCTGAAGAGAGGTACAATGTCACTCACACATCCACCAGAGCCATCACCGAAAACACCATTTCCAAGCTGAAACTGCGATTCCATTACCTTGACCAGTCTGGAGGGGCTCTTCAGTCCGCGCTACAGAGGGTGTCACGAATAATCATTGTCTGCTGTGCCTTAGACAACCTTGCAATTAGACTCGGCAACATTCTGCAGGGGGAAGAACAGGAGGAACACCAGTCCTCCTCAGATGAGAATGACTATGAAGAGGAGGAGGACAACAGTAATAATGATTCCATCATCGATATGAGGGCCATGGAAAGACATGCAAGGGACATCAGGGAGAACCTCATTAATGTACGTTTCAGCCTACAATAAGCCACATCATCAAGGAACGTTTGGAGGAGAAACACCAATTCCCACAGAAATTCCCTTTTGCATATGGTCTTCCTCTCTGCAATCTTAACAAAGCGGTGCTGCACTTTCATGTGATTAGCATTTGAAATCATCCATGGGCTACGATGAATATGACTACACACCACTGCAAGCAGTGTTAAGTTATGACTGTAGAAAACAAAAGTAATGCACGACAGTAGTGGAAAATAATCATCTGCAGGAAAACAGCCATCATTGAAAACTAAAGGCTCAAATTCCAATGAGAAATATAAACTGGAAAATTTTTGAGATGCTTTGCAAATATCATTGCATTCCTGCCATAGGCCTCCAAAAAACATCTTTGTATTCATCTGTAACCAAGCAAAACATTACCAAGAGTAGATCAAATTTTAAATCATATAAAATGTATGAATAAAACTTTTCCATGCTCACCAACTTGTACAGCACACGTGCCACCTTCTTATTCAAAACACTTTCAATTTTCTTTTTCTCCCACTGCATCTAGGTGCTGCCTCAACATTAGCAGCTGAGGTGGAGGCAGTCTGCTCAGTGTGTCGCCCTCTTGCTGTGGTTGACCATGGCGGGCGTCCTCTGGAGGAACGGGGCCTTGATGGGCTCCATCCTACTGGGGGCCTGCAGCAATGGTGTCTGAGTATCCCACATGTGATCACCTGCTGGAGGTAAGGCGTTCAATGTCTGGGGAGGACAAGACGCCATTTACCCTGGGGGTATCCTGAGAGGAAGGCCCTGGGGCAGCTGGCATGCGCTCCTGCTCCACCTGGGTGCACGAAGGCATCTGCCTGTCTCCCTAAGGAGAAGGAGCACCTGGAGGGAGGTCCAGGTTCCTTTTCCCGCTCTCACTTAGACTCTGCTGCATGGAGTCCACGGCAACAGTGATGGAGTGCAGGTCACATCACATATGGCTCGAGTGCTCAACCAGACTCGCCATGGAGCTCGCCGAACTCTCAACTGAGGTAGCCATACACTCAAATGCCTGGGACATGGCAGACATCGTGGCTTGCATGGACTCCTCCATGGCACACGCAAAGTAACGCATGACCTCAGGCATCTCCGACTTATTTTCCACATGCCTTTTCAGCACATCCAGCAGACTCCTTGTAGCAACAATCAGAGAATCATCGTGAGCAGGGGCCTGGTCCCCAGCAGTCCTCCGATTGTCAGGGGACCCAGCTGGCACATGCTCCCTCAGCTGCTGGGATGTGTCTGTGTAGTGACCACCAGCTTGTGACCCGGATTCTAATCTTAAACCACCTGTGGACCATGTGCATGTGCCTGCGCTGGCAGAGGTAGAAGAAGAGGCAGGTGATGGTGCACCCTCTGGGGCATTGGCTTCTTCTTCCTCCCCAGAGGAGGATTCTTGGACCAGGTGGCGTTCTGCGACTCGAGTGCAGGCACCTGCAGTGGAGACACAAACAGAGGCGCTTTACGCATGTGCTTCACATGAGTTCACACAATTTCCTTCAGTTTCTACATATGGCTGCAAGAACAGAGATGCCACTTCATCCTTATGCCTTGTGGCTTCTGCCTCACCATCTCTGCTCGCCTTGCCTCCCTCCTCTCTCGTGATTTCAGAGGCCTGCTCCTCAGCTGTAGTCAGCAGCCTGATATCAGGGACCCCTCCTCCTGTCTTAGCGTGCTCACGCTGGTTGTGGGTGTGTTTTATTCTGCAATAGACAGTGCAGATTTAATGACAGGGCAAATGATGCATCACAACCATTGCGTACATGCTTCAACATCACTCATTCTGTGTTGGCTTTCACATGACACATCCAATTGGCATAAACAATGCCAATCTTCATCTTGGCGCCAAATCATTTAGTGAATGGCACCAAGGCTGTTCATGCATTCCTTGTCTACCCTCTGCCTTAAATACATGGAGCAAGGGAGAAAAACAATGGAGCTGCTTCGACAGGACCACTTACCCTCACCGATCTGAGCAAGTCATTGATGCATTTGCGGCACTGCACCCATGTTCTACAAGTGACCCCACGGTTCAAGACCTGTTCTGCAATCTCTATCCAGGACACTGTAGTCAGGCGGGAGGGTCTTCACACTCCACCTGCAGGGAAGAGAACCTCCTACCTTTCCCTGACTGCCTGGAGCAGAACCTGCAGGGAGGCATCACTGAACAGTGAGGCGGGATGCTACTTGCTGGCTGACATTTGATTCACTTTGGCTGTAGGGATAAAAAATGATGTGAAGTTGGTGGTGTTACACAAAATAAGGGAGGCAAAAACATTTTGATTTAATTAAAAGCTTCAACTTAAGTTATTCTGAAGATACCTAAATGAAAGGAAGGCTGCTGATCCTTGAGGCTGCAAGCACAGAATATTTTATATCTGTGACCGTCATGGTGCTTGGGTTGGTGACGGCGGGTTCCACCAATGAAACGTTGTCCCCGACACATGATCCCACGTGTCTCCCGTGCTCATTGCCACATGTCTCATTTACACACAAAATCGCATGCGAAACGAGAATTGCGGCAGAAGCGGTACTTAGGACTACTTTCAGTCCCGCTGTTGGGAATACCGTGGCAATCATAAAATTCCACCCACTATGCGCTCTTCATAACCTACTCTCCTACCTATCTTTGTGACATCAGCAAATTTAGCACCAATACATTCTGTCCCTTCAGCCAAATCATTTATATAAATTGCCAATAATTGAGGCCCCAGCACTGATTCCTGTGGCACTCCACTAGTTACAGCTTGCCAACCTGAAAATGCCCTGTTTATCCCTAATCTCTGCTTCCTGTTAGCTAACCAATCCTCGATCCATGCTAAGATGTCGTCCCCTACACCATGAGCTGTTATTTTTTGTAGTAACCTTTGATGTGGCACCTTATCAAATGCCTTTTGGAAATCCAAGTACACCACATCATACAGGTTCCCCTTTATCCACCTTGCTTGTTACTTCCTCAAAGACCTCCTTCCTCAAGGGCAATTAGGGATGGACAGTAAATGCTGGTGTTGTCAGCGATGCTCACATTCCAAGAATGAACAAAAAAAAACATTTTTCCTCTTGTGTGGATTTGGAAATGTTGATGGGCCGTGGCCTGTACATTGATTTTTAAGGAGATTATACATTCATTGCTTGTAACTGTAAAATTCCTGCCTTCCGCCTTTGTGTGATTTGGGTTACAGAGTAGTGCGGGAATCTTTGCTTGAAAAATAACAGCAGAAAGGCAAGTTTCACTGAGCACAAGTTGAGAAATATCAGCACTGATAACAGGCGGGCCACTTTCACGCATTTCTTAATGAGGGGAAAAAACGTTCTCATTTTCCTCAGAGGAAATGGATGGGTTCTTGGATCCAGTGAAGACACCTACTGGCCTCGTCGGAGAGGAAGCAGCTTCTCTACCGGCCCCACTGCAGCCAACCACCCTGCACAACATCTCTCTCAAGCATCTGGGAACAGAAATCCAGTAAGTATTTGACGTCACAATACTTTTCATGGGGAGATGAGAAGAATTATTTTTAACACAGCAAGTTATGATATGGAATGCACTGCCTGAAAGGGATTCAATCGTAACTTTCAAAAGGGAGTTGGATAGACACTTGAAAAGGAAAATGTTGCAGGGCTATGGGGACAGAGCAATTCTGGAGTGGGACTAATTGAATAGGTCTTTCAAAGAGCCGGAACAGGCACAATGGGCCAAATGGCCTCCTTCTGTGCTGTATGATTCCAATCAATCCATCTGCTAGTTTACAGCCTAAGCCAGTTTGGTATTTATTCTACCATGTTCCAACGTCAAGTGATATTTCCAGAAATGGCCTCCTCTGTGCTATATAATTGTCATTTGGTATATATTTAATTGACTCCCACTGGGGATCTTATTATTCAAAGGGGCACTGTCCTCCTGAAAAACGTTTATCAACCTCCCAACACTACCCTGCCCCTCCCCCATCACCCCACAGCCCCTTGCAAGCACTGACCTATGTTTCCAATGTTTGCAGTAGCTCTCCACTTCATTACTTAAGTAGGTCCAGGCATCAGCAAATACTGGCAGCTATTCAGCTGTATGAGGTAGATTACAGATCAGCGAGTTGATCCCGCTTTCGCAGGATGTGGGCGTTTTTGGCATTTGTTCATTGCCCTTGAGAAGATGGTGGTGAGCTGCTGCCTTGACGACAATTGAGTAGCTTGCTAGGCCATTTCAAAGGGCAGTTCAGAGTCCAAACACATTGCTGTGGGTCTGGAGTCACGTGTAGGCCAGACCAGGTAAGGACAGCAGATTTCCTTCCCTAAAGGGCGTTTGTGAACCAGATGGGATTTTACCACAGTCTGGTGATTACTTAATTTAACTGAATTCAAATTCCCCAATTGCTGTTATTCCAGGCCTCTGAATTACAAGTCCTGTAACATAACCACTATGCTACTGTTCCCTAAGGTGTGCACACATGAATGGTCCAGAAGGTGTTACTGGATTAAGGGTCTGCAGGAAATTTGATGCTTTATATTTTCCCACCCCTCCACGACCCAAGGGCATTGTGGGTCCATTACAGCCATAAATAAATCCAATAGGGAATTCAGGAGAAACCTCTTTACCCAGAGAGTGTTGAGAATGTGGAACTCACTACCACAGTGAGTGGATGAAGCGAATAGCATTGATGCATTTCAGGGGAAGCTAGATAAACCCAAGAGGGAGAAAGGAATAGAAGGATATGTTGATAGGGTGAGATGCAGTAGGGTGGGAGGAGGCTTGTGTGAAGCATAAACCAGTTGGGCCAAATCGCCTGTTTCTGCGCTGTAATACTATGATTACAGTTTTTTTTTAATGCTTGATACCAATCTAAAGTTGAAAGTCCCCAAGTAATTTTAGTGGCAATATAATAGTGCAGTGCAGGGAACTCAAACTTGGAAATGTTTTAAAGCATTTAAACTTCTGCAGTGTTGTCACAAAGGCAGCTTACAATGAGCATGCAGATCACAAATGGGCAAGTCACTTAACACGCATTTTGTTTTAACACTGCATCTGTGATGGATTCAATTCATGCTGTGTTTTTAATTCCTCATGTTTATTAGATAATGGTTAGGTGCACTACCCTTCACTCACTGAAAGTTCATTTACAAGAATCACCACTCACTTGGGGTTTCATTTTTTTGTTGTTTCCTCTGCACCCTCAAACAGAAATTTTGGTTCTAAAACCGTGTTTCAGTTCTACGTAAACAAACCATTGAGGGAAAATAGGACGTGTTTTGAGGAAACCAACCAAGGAACTAATGAAACTGATGAAAATGTATCCCAGGCCAAAGGAGCAGATGTATCAGGTAGGGCCACACACACGCACAGAACGGGAACACTTGCAGACAAAAATTGAAAATTAATCCATTTATATTTCCAAAAGTGGCTGTGCTGGAACATGCCTCATCCCAGACAATTGCAGCCATTTGTGACTCATTGATTTACTTTATCTTTTATTTGCTTTTTTAACTGGTTCAGCATGAGCTGCAGATAGGATGTAACATGCCTTTTGGAAGGAATTTACCTGGAAAGCATATGAGTAAAATGTCACTTTTCTGTTTTTTTATATATTTATGTTGCCAAAAAGCACTTTACCCGGAAGCAGTTCTGCACAGTGTTAAGGCAGTGGAAATTCATTGAACCTTAGGGTTGAGAATAGTCATTTGTTTGAGAGTCACTGTCGCAAGACCACTGAGGTATTGAGGACAAGTCTGGCACTAGGATCAGGCTTTTGGCAGAAGCACTGGACTCTGTGGGGCCAAGATCTTCTGATGGACCTTCCACTGATTCTTCCTTCCAGAACCTGTGATTACTGGTAGTTTGCACGTTGAATTACTTGCCTTTATTCTCTAGGCTATGACAGTTCTTTTTTTTTGATAGTTTATCAAGCGCCGTAAAATCACTAGTGCATTTTTGTGGAAAGTTCCTGTACAGCTTTTTTTCCCCCTCTAAAATCATAGAAACATACAGCGCAGAAGGAGGCCATTCAGCCCATTGTGACTGTGCCAGTTGTTTGAGAGAGCTATCCAATTAGTCTCGCTCTCCTGCCCTCTCCCCGTTGTCCTGCAAATTTTTTCCTCTTCAAATATCCAATTCTGTTTTGAGAGTTATTATTGAACCTGCTTCCACTGCCCTTTCAGGCAGCACATTTGAGTTCTTCATAATAAACTGCATAAATAGCTACTCATTATTTCCCCTTTGTTTCTTCTGCCAATTGCCTCAAACTTGTATCCCCTGATTACCGATCCTTCTGCCAGTGAAAACAGTTTTTCATTTACTCTATCAAAATCCTTCATAATTCTGAACACCTTTATTAAATCTCCCCTTAATCTTCTCTGCTGTAAGGAGAACAAACCCAGCTTTAATCTCCAAATAATTTAGGTCCTTCAACTCTGCTATAAATATAAATACCTTCTAGTTAAGTATTTGGGTCAAATGTATAGCTGAGGTTCCTGAAGTTGTGGAATCCAGTCTATTTATACTGTCAGGTAAACGCACCAACATTGCAACTTAGCAAAAGGTCACTGCACGTGCAGAGAAATTAATCTTTGATTATCCTAAGATTGTGGTACATGTCTCTATTTCCTAGTGGGTGTAGGAAAGAGTTGTAGAAAATTCCCACAGCAAGGAATATTGGCTGTTTGACCGATTGAGTCATTTAGCTTGCTGGCAAACAGGAGATATTGTAGCCTCTCATCTCCTGCAAAACATTCTCTTGCTGTAGGCTGAAACCTAGGAATCCAAGATCATCCTAATCGAGATAGGAGACTGTTGGGTTCCATCTTGATATCGTAGAGCTGCTGGTGAAGTTGCGGCTTCCTTGGGTGGCAGGGTTGTAAGATAAATGCAGCACAAGCTAGCGTTCCGCTATTGTTGGTGGCAGTCTCGCCTCTGCGTCATACTGTCGTGGGTTTGATTCCCACACCAGATGCAGTAGTGAGGGAGTGCTGTATTATCAGATGTGCCATCTTGTGGATTTGACGTTAAACTAAGCCCCCGTCTGCCCCCTCAGGTGGACATAAGAGATCCCACAGCACTATTTTGAAGAAGAGGAGCAGGGGAGTTCTCCTTGTTGTCTTGGCAAATATTTATCCACTTCTTCCAATATTATTAAAAAGTAACTGCTTTAGTGTGTTTGAGGGAATGATCTCCAGATGCTATGTTCACTAAGGAATAGCATTCCTCATAGGACATAAATCACTATTCCGACATCTTCATTTGATTTTACACCTCATCTGAAAGACAGCACCTCCTCAATATTACACTAGGAGCATCAGCCTAAATTTTTGTGCTCGAGTTTCTGGAATGGGACTCAAACCCATCACGTCCTGACTAGGAGGTGAGCACACTACCCAACAGAGCCACGGCTGACAACACTACTGTTGGGGGCCCACCAAAGGTAATTCAATTGAGCTGACCCTGGAAAATGTAGCGGGGTCAGCTGCGAGTGAATTGGGCAGAAATCGCACTATTCATACTTTTGTTCAGTCCTTGTGCTGTGTGATATCATTAACAAACAGGTTTATTCACTTGTATGGAGTTCCCTCTAGTTAAAATATTGGAGAAAGGATTAATCTGTTTTCTTTAAACGAGTTAACGATCTTCATTTAAATGTATTTCTTCTATCTGCAATACAAAGAAGTGGAGGTGTTCACCACTGATACTGTGCAATGTGGTAACCATACATGTTTCTTTAGTCTTTCCTCATGATTAATTTCTCGAATACCAGCTCGCTACGTAACTGTGCCAAAACAAATCAAAGTGTTCTACCCCATGGCTGGAAAGAGAAGCAGCGGATTAGCTCTGAGCAAACAAGGGATTAAGCTTCGCTGTGAAAGATTGGTTTGTCACATTCAGGCAGCTTTCAGATGGTTTCTGAAATATTTGGGAAAACTTTCAAGCAAAAAATAAACTCCATGAGCAACTCACATTTGAAAACAGATCTTTGGACTCTACCCCATTAAGTTAGTAAATGGTGGCTCTCCCTCTATATTTCTGTTTCAAGTGGAACTCCAGAAAAAACATGCCCGTTATCAAAGATTACTTGATTGTAAAATAAAATCTCAACAGTGTTTCTATTGAATATAGATTTTTTTTTTTAGCTCCTTTTACCATGTTGGAGATGCCCATTTTGTAAGATTAAGCACAAATGTATCGTTCGCCATGCCAGCATTGCTCATTTTTAAACTGGTAGGAAAAGAAAAGAAGAACTTGCGTTTATACATCACCTTTCACAATCTCAGGATGTCCTGAAGTGCTTGACAACCAATGAAATACTTATGAAGTGTAATGTAGGAGACGTGGCAGCCAATTTGTGCACAGCAAGCTCCCATAACAGCAATGTGACAATGACCAGACAATCTGTTATAGGTGTTGGTTGAGAGAATGAATGTTGGCCAGGACACCTGGTGGGAACTCCCCTGATCTTGGAATAGTGCTGTGGGATTTTTTACATCCACCCAAGAGGCTATATGGGGGTTTAAAATCTCATCCGTAAGATGGGGCCTCCAACACTGCAGCATTCCCTCAGCACACCACTGGCAGGGTCAGTCTACATTTTGTTTTTAAGTTCCTGGAGTGGGACTTGAACCCACAATCTTCTGATCCAGAGGCCAGAGTATTTGCTCCTTCAGCCTTGAGAGACTGGTCTAAAGTATGACAGACCCTTTGCTTGACAGTGTAGGGACTGGGACCTAGCCATGAGGAAAATAAATTTTCCGCGATGAGTTATGATCTGGAATGCGCTGCTTGAAAGGGCGGTGGAAGCAGATTCTATAATAACTTTCAGAAGGGAATTGGAAAAATTTGCAGGGCTATGGGCAAGGTAGCTCTTTCAAAGAGCCAGCGTAAGCATGATGGGCTGAATAACCTCCTTCTGTGCTGTATCATTCTATGAATATTGGGCACCTGCTATAAAATAATGGGTAAAAATACCTGATTTTCTTCTGAAATAGAGTTCAACCCAGTGAGGACAGTTTTAAATTTAGTTGCCACCCTAGGCTAAGGATTAGAATTCTCTAATTTCATCAAACAGACATTGGAACTGTCATCTAACTGAGTTAGGATGTGGTATAAATGTATTTTGATAAAAAGCTAATGCAGTGTGTAATGTGCCTTTTTTAGTTAAGGAAGAGCAGAAGACTCCATTTCAAAAGTGTTCGCAGAGCAGTTTGAAATCGCTGACCAATCGACTGAATAGCAATCCACTGTCTCCGGAGAAGTTGACTGTGAAGGACGGGATTGCCCCAGACAAGGCCACCAGGGCACATGATGATATCTTGAGTCTCACCAATGAGCTTAATGCACAGAGGGTAAGGCAACCTACTCATGTTATCTCATAATGGGACCATTTTGAACAAAGTTACTAAAATCTCAGCAAAAAATGTCTGACTTGTATTTCTAAAGGGTTATGGAATTGGAGAATAGTGCAGCACAGAAGGAAGCCATTCGGACCAGTGAGTCTGTGCTGGCTCCTTTTGAGCAATCTAGTTAGTTCCACTCCCCTGCACTTTCCCCATATCCCTGCAATTTCTTCTTTCAATTATTCATATTCCCTTTGGGTGGCTTTCCAGGTCTTTTAAAGGCATTGAAAGAAAGAACTTGCCTTTATTTGGCACCCCAGGGCATTCAAAAGCGTTTTACTGACAATTTTTTAAGTGCAGTCGCTGTTGTAATGTAGGAAATGCTGCAGCCAATTTGTCAAAGCTCCCACAAACAGCAATGGGACAATGACCTGATCATTTGCTTTAGTGATTGTTGTTTGAGGGATAGATATTGGTCCCAGGATACTGAGGAGAATACTTCTGCTCTTCTCGAAATAGTGGCTGTGGGATCTTTTACTTTCACCTGACTGGGCAGACTGGGCCTTGGTTTGACATCTCATCTGAAAGACGATACCTCTGAGGTGAATCACTCCCTCGGTACTGCACGGTGAACGTCAGCCTACGTATTGTGCTCTGGTCTGTAGAGTGGGACTTAAACCATAACCTTCTGACTCAGGAGAGAGTGCTGCCACTGAGCCACACAGCAGATGTCAACCACATAGTGCGGAACTGGAATCAGTTGTAGGCCAGACAGGATAGGTGCGACAGGTTCCCTTCCTGAACCAGTTGGGTTCTTGCAAATATCCAGAAACACTCCTGATTATTTTTCTGGTGGCAACCAACCAATTGCTGGACTTATTTAGTTTCTCATGGTAGGATTTGAGCTGATGCTACTCTCATCCCATAATCACCTTTATAAAGCTCTGGTTAGGCCCCAACTAGAGTATTGTGTCCAGTTCTGGTCACTACACTATAGGAAGGATGTGAGGGTCCTTGAGAGGGAACAGAGGCGATTTACCAGAATGGTTCCAGGACAGAGGATTTAGTTATGAGGTTACGTTGGAAAAGTTGGGTATGTTCTCCTTAGAACAAAGGAGATTGAAGGGGAATTTAATAGAAATGTGCAAGATTATGACGAGCTTAGATAAGTTGGACAAGGAAAAACTGTTCATTAACAAATAGTACAAGGACTAGGGGACACAGATTGAAAGGTTTGGGCAAAATATGCAGGGGGAATATGAGGAAGCACTTTTTTAAGTAGCGGGTGATAATGACCTGGAACTCTCCCACAAGGGTGGTGGAAGCGGAGACGATCAATGACTTCAAGAGGAAGTTGAATGGCCACCTGAGAGAAATAGACTTGCAGGGCTAAGGGGATCGAGCTGGGGAGTGGGACTAACAGCGTAGCTCCATGGAGAGCCAGCATGGCCTCAATGGGCTGAATGACCTCCTTCTGTGCCATAAATAACTCTATGACTATACTCACTGGGCTACTATACCCCATCTGCCCAAATTGCACAACATCATAGACTTCTATATAGTGCACTACATCATTACTTAAACTAAAATACCCGAGCTGTAAGTGGTGACAATATTGAAACCACTTCTCATTTTCTAGAGTATTGCACCACAATTCCCAATCTGCATGGAACCGAGTAGTGAGTTTTCTGTCATACAGCCTGTTTAAGAACGGGGCCCAACTCCTAAATATGTTCAAGACTGAGATTGATAAATTTTTGGACACAAAGGGATATGGGGATTGGGCGGGAAAGTGAAATTGAGTTAGAAGATCAGTCATTATTGAATGACAGAGCAGGCTTGAGGAGCCTTATGGCCCACTCATGCTTCTATTACTTATGTTCTAGGCTAATTAAAAATGGATAAGCCAAAATGGATAAATGCTCTTTGCAGGAGTTGCTGCAGTACTTTTGGTTCTTGTAACTAATGGAGATTTGGAGAAGAAACCTTTTTAGTTTTTTGTCTTGAATTTTACCCTCTTGCAGATAGAAGATGGTCAGTGCACTGTATGAGGAGCTGTTCGCCCTTAGTTTAATGTCAATCACGTTCATAAAACCCTGCACTGCTTAAGTGGAAGTATTAATTGCCACTGTTGCTCAGTGTATTGTGAATATAAGTCAAAAGTCTTCATAATGACTTCCTCATGCCGGAAAGAGATGTGATAAAAATGGGCAGGAGCTTTGAAATAGCATGACCTAAAAACCATGTAATCTCCAGGGAGAGGCGAGAAACTAGATTTTGAAAAAACCCAGGCCAATTTTGGGGGGAAAACAAGCTGGGAATTTTTTTTTCTTCTATGGGATGTGGGCAACGCTAGCATTTGTTGCCTATCCCTAATTTCTCTTAACAAATGAGTGACCTGTTCAGCCATTTTAGAGGGCAGATAAGAGTCAACCTCATTGCTGAGAGTCTGGAGTCACATGTAGGCCAGACCAGGTAATGATGACAGTAGTTTCCTTCCCTAAAGGACATTAGTGAACTGGATGTATTTTTATGACAATCGATGATATTTTCATGGCACCATTACTGATTTCAATTCCAGATTTTATTAATTAATTGAATTTAAATTCCACCAGCAGCCATGGTGGGATTTGAACCTGTTCCCCCAGGCATTATTCTGGACTTCTGGATTGCTAGTTCAGTAACATTACCACTGTGCCACCATCTCCCTAATCCATCTAGGCAGTTGAAACTTCCCTCTCATTTCCATTATTTTTTCCCTTTTTCCCCATTTAAAAACTCTCAAATTTGAAAATAATTTTTTTTTTTACTTGAAAACTAAAGAATACAGAGAATTACATAGAATTTTGCAGCACAGGAACAGGCCTTTCAGCCCAAATGGTTCATGCCTGTGTTTATGCTCCACACAAGCCTCCTCCCAACCTACTTCATGTCACCCTATCAGCATAACCTTCTGTTAGCTCTATCAAAGAACTGGCATCAGATCAATGGGCCAAATGGCCTCCTTTTGTCCTTTATCATTCTATGATTTTATTCCTTTCTGCCTCAAGTGCTTATCTAGTTTCCCCTTAAATGCTTCTATGCTATTCACCTCAACTACTCCTAGAGGTAGCGAGTTCCACATTGTAACCTCTCCCTGGGTGAAACTTTATTAACGACTATCTGATAGTTTATAATTTTGGGTTTCTTGAAATTCCATGACTTTTTGACATTTGGCTCTCTGCGTCTTACAGATGTGCACAGAGGCAACATCTGGGGTGTTGTGTCTTCCCTCCAATTCACGCTTAAAAATAAACACACAGATCGACCAGTCATATAATGATTTTACGTTAAGTCAGAAGAGTGAAGTGGTTGGCTTAACGTTTTTATAAAAATGTTTTAATATAATTGTTGGGACTGCAAGTGCTACCTCGTGTCCTACCAATTTGTTACACTCCTCTTGAGATAATGGGCTGGATTTTACGTTGGGTGGACGGTAGCCGGCCTCTGATGGAAAAGTCGGTGGCGAACCCGCTTCCGCCTTGCCTGGGGATCCGTCCCGCATTTTACGGGTCCCCAAGCTTTAAGTGTTCTGAGGTGGGACTTCCATCCATTTGAGGGAGGAAGTCCCGCCTCTTTGAGCTTCTGGCCAATCAGCGGGCCGGCAGCTCTTAGTCCCAGCAGGATCTCTGGGAGCGGTGGCCACTGCTGGGACTGCAGCCCAGCCGACCACAGAGGAAGACATGAAGCCAGGATTTGGGCTTGTTGGGGTGGCGTAAAATTCCAGCCAATGTTAGTGTTGCTGACACAGGAGTGACCCAAAGTGCCTCCTGATTAACTCCTCAAGTCTCGGGATCCACCCATGTTGGTCAATGAAAAAGCTGTGCAGATTTCTGTTGTTTTTGTGTCTGACCCTGCCTTGCAAGTGCTGAGAAAGATTACTGTGTGAATCTGGAGCAGCAGCATGAACAGGCTGATTAAGTGGTCAATTTGGGAAAACTTGAATTCAACTTAAAAATAAATCAGGAAATAAAAAAGCTGGAGCCAGTAAAAAGTGACTATCAAATTGTCAGATTGTCAATTACAAACCCAACTGGTTCACTAATGTTCTTTTTAGGCAAAGAAATCTGCCGTTCTTACCTGGTCTGGCCTTTGTGACTCCAGTCCCATGTCAACATGGTCGACTCTTAGCTGCCCTCTGAAGTGGGTTAGCAAACCCCTTGGTTGTATCAAATTGTTCAATTTCCACTTTCTTGGGATAACTACTGATGTGTAATTTCCCTCATCCTGATAATGAATATTTCAAAAAAAACTAAATATATCCTGATTTTATAATCTTTCGTGTAATGTATGTTTACCATTTAATAAGGGGAAACATCTTTTTGGATGTATTGATGGCTCTGGGGTGAGGTTAAAATCTTATAGCACATTCAGCCCATCATGCCTGTGCCAGCCCTTTGAAAAAGCTGTCCAATTTAGTCCCACGCCCCAGCTTTTTCCCCATAACCCTGCAAATTAATCCTCTTCCAATACATGCCCAATTGAGTTTTGAAAGTTTCTATGGAATCTGATTCCACCACCCTTTTAGGTAGTGTGTCCCAGATCTTAACTACCCTCTGTGTGAAAGTATTTCTCCTCATTTCCTCTCGAATGCTTTTACCAATTATTTTAAATCTATGACCTCTGGTTACTGATTCACTTTCCAGAGGAAACAGTTTCTCTCTACTTGCTCTATCAAAATCCCTCATAATTTTCAATACCTTTATTAGGTCTCTGCTTAACCCTCTCTGATCTAAGGAGAACAATCCCAGCTTCTCCAGTCACTCCACATAACTGATGTCCCTCATCCCTGGTATCATCCTGGTAAACATTCTCTGCACTCTCTCCAGGGCTTATTTCATTTTGGGATTTTTTTGAGGTGCAATTGCAAGATTGCTTCATGGTCTTTTAAAAAAAAAAAATTGACCGCTGAGTTTTGCCAATTATTGTGACAGGAACTGGTCAAGCTCTTGCACAGGGCTCTCGAAGCTGCACAGCAGGAGAAGAGGGCCTGCAACTCCTACCTCTCGGCTGATGAGTCCACCCGGCTGGAGCTGGTGCGGCACAAGGTGAGGCAGATCAGGGACCTGGACAACCGGGTCTGCGTGCTGGAAAAGGAAAAGCAAGAGCTAGAGCAGAGCCTGAGGCTGCAGAGTGACCTCGTCGAGGAGCTCAAGCAACATGCCCAGTTGCTGATGGAGAAAAACCACGCCAAACAGGAAGTCATCCTGAAACTCTCTGAACAGATGGCAAACGAAAGTACCTCCCTACCAGAAGCTTGTGATAAAGTCATCGCTGAGATGATGAGCAAACTGGAGGAGAAGATTGTACATTTGAAGGTAATTGGGTATAGCTGACTAATGGTGACAACACAAACTTGCATTTATATATTGGAACAGGAGACCATTTAGTCCCTTGAGCCTGTTCCACCATTCAATGAGATCATGGCTGACCTGTGACCTAACTCTATATACCCCGCCTTTCCCCCATATCCCTTAATACCTTTCATTAACAATTTATCGATCTCAGATTTAAAAGTAACAATTGATCTAGCATCAATTGCAGTTTGCAGAAGCAAGTTCCAAACTTCTACCACCCTTAGCGTGTATCCTAACTTCGCTTCTGAAAGGCTTGGCCCTAATTTTCAGACTATTTAACATGGTGAAATGTGCCAAGGCGCTTCATAGGAGTGATTATCCAATGAAATGTGATACCGAGACATGTAAAGAGATGTTAGGACAGGTGACCAAAAGTGTAGTCAAAGAGGTAGATTTTAAGGAGCGTCTTTCAAGGAGGAAAGAGAGGCGGAGAGGTTTAGGTAGAGAATTCCAGAGCTTATGGCCCAGGCAGCTGAAGGCACGGACGGCAATGGTGGGGCAACTAATGAATGTGTGCATGTACTTTCAGTGCATCCAGAAAAAATGTGACTCAGATAATTTGATGCATCAAGCAAACTCGGTAGTGTCCATGGCTACACTCCTCCTTATCTCTGGCATCTTGTCCAGCCCTCCGAGGATTCTGAACTCCTCCAATTCTGGCCTCCTGTGCAACCCTGATTTCAAATGTACACCGATTCCATCCATGGCCTTGCCTCATCCTATCTCTAACCACCTTCAGCCCTCAGAGATCCCTTCTGCATCCCCAATTTTAATCTTTCATTGGCAGCTCTACCTTCAGCTGCCTAGGCCCTAAGCTCTGGAATTCCCTCCCTAAACCTCTCCTCACTTTCCTCCTTTAAGATGTTCCTTAAAGCCTATACATCCTACACCAAGCTTTTGGCCATCTGCCCATATATCGTCTTTTGCGGCTTGGTGTTAAATTTAGTTTGATGATGCCCCTGTGAAGCACTTTGGGACATTTTTATTATGTTAAAGGCGCTATATAAATACAAGTAGTTGTTGTTTGCCCAATGAGAGCCAGCAGTGCAAATGGGGACTTCGCTCTATCACATGTCCCATATCACCTGGCTTTATTGAGAGTAGATTAAGTTTAGTTTGAAGGTTGCTGTGGATTTGAGGAGAAAACCACAGGAGCACATTAAAACTTAAAGTAGGGCCAGAGTTGAAGTATTTGTATCGATGCTTATGCTGATGGCTGGTGTTTTTGGTGGAAAAAATTACAGCCAGATTTCTTCAAATTCACATTTTTTTTTTAGAAGAAATTACTAAAAAGTTACTTTGAAGTCATCTGTTTCAAATACTTTTTTGACAGGATGGTCAAGAAGCTTACAAAACCCAAAACAAGTTCTTAAACTCTGAGATCTACCAGATGACCAAGCTTTGGCAGGACGCCACTGATCGTGAGAAGACTCTAGCTATGAAGGTATGGGGTGGGTGAGTGGTTGTGTGGTGCTGGTGACAGTACACATTGTAACTGGAACTCCATCCCTAACAGCGCTGTGGATGTACCTTCACCACACTGACTGCAATGGCTCAAGAAGGCAGCTCACCACCACTTTCTCAAGGGACCATTAGGAATGGACAAATAATATTGGGCTTGCCTGTAACACCCGCATCCCCAGAATGAATAAAGCATTTGAGCTGGGATATTTTCCATACGAGCCTCCTCCCTCCCTACAGTGGCACAGTGGTTAGCACCGCAGCCTCACAGCGCCAGTGACCTGGGTTCAATTCTGGGTACTGCCTGTGTGGAGTTTGCAAGTTCTCCCTGTGTCTGCGTGGGTTTCCTCCGGGTGCTCCGGTTTCCTCCCACAGCCAAAAGACTTGCAGGTTGATAGGTAAATTGGCCATTATAAATTGTCACTAGTATAGGTAGGTGGTAGGGAAATATAGGGACAGGTGGGGATGTGATAGGAATATGGGATTAGTGTAGGAGTATAAATGGGTGGTTAATGGTCGGCACAGACTCGGTGGGCCGAAGGGCCTGTTTCAGTGCTGTATCTCTAAATATAAAAAAAAAATCTAAAATCTACTTCATCTCATCTGATCAGTATATCCATCTACTCCTTTCTCCCTATGTGTTTATCCAGCTTCTCCTTAAATGCATCTACGCAATTCTCCTCAACCACTCCATGAGGTAACAAGCTCCATATCCTCACCACTCTCTGGATAAGGAGGTTGCTCCTGAATTTCTTATTGGATTTATTGGGGACTAACTTATATAGAAGACCTCTTAGTTTTAGATTCTCCCACTTGGAAAGATGCATTGAGTGAAGTTCTCTTGAGAGCAGTGCCAGGACCTCTTCGGATTTCTGATCCATTTAAAAGACATGTGTTGAGCAGTGCATTACAGTTGATGATAAAACTGGTGATGAGGGTGGGGTGGGGTGGGGGTCAATTTCAGTCTAAACAAAATGATGGATAAAGCGGGCCAAGATTTGCTATCAGGGAGAGGTGTGGGAGATGAAATCCAACACAGGTAAATGTACTAAAATAAAAGCAAAATACTGCAGATGCTGCAAATCTGAAATAAACAGAAAATGCTGGAAATACTCAGCAGGTCAGGCAGCATCTGTGAAGACAGAAGCAGAGCTAACGTTTCAGGGCTGTGACCTTTCATCAGAACTGGCAGAGTTTAGAAATGAATTAGGTTTTAAGCAAGTGAAGTGGTGGGTGGGGGGGGGGGGGGAAGGGAACAAAAGGGAAGGTGTTTGATCGGGCAGAGGGCAGGAGAGATATCATGGAACAAAGGCAAAGGGAGTGTTAATGGTGGTTTGAAAGACAAAGCATTAGTCCAGAGAGAATGTTAATGGCAGAATAATGAATAGCTTTTCCCAAAAGCACAACATTAGAAAACAAGTTTAAGGTAGGCAGATAGTAAAAACAAAATAAAATTTAAAAAAAACGTTAAAAGGCCAGTCATGCTCTGAAATTGTTGAACTCCGTGTTGAGTCCAGAAGGCTGTGGAGAGTCTCATCGAAAGATGAGGTGCTGTTCCTCAAGCTTGCGTTGATGTTCACTGAAACATTGCAGCAGGCCAAGGAGAGAAATGTGGGAATGAGAGCAGGGGGGTGAGTTGAAATGGCAAGCAACCAGAAGCTTGGGGTCATGCTTTTAGACTGAGCGGAGGTGTTCCGCAAAGTGATCACCCAATCTGCGTTTGGTCTCCCCACTGTTGTCTTCACCTGGCTGAACTTGTTCTCACATTGAGCAACTTCTCCTTCAACTCCACTCACTTCCTTCAAATAAAAGGTGTTGCTATGGGTACCCACATGAGTCCTAGTTATGCCTGTCTTTTTGTGGGATATGTCGAACATTCCTTGTTCCAGTCCTACTCAGGCCCCCTCCCCCAACTCTTTTACCTGTATATTGATGATTGTATTGGTGCCGTTTCCTGCTCTCGCCCTGAACTGGAAAACGTCATCAAGTTTGCTTCTAATTTCCACCCTTCTGTCACTTTTACCTGGTCTATTTCCAACACTTCCCTTCCTCGACTTCTCTGTCTCCATCTCTGGGGATATACTGTCCACTAATATTCATTAAAAGTCCATCGACTCCCACGACTACCTTTACTACACTCCCTCACACCCTGTTTCCTGTAAGGACTCCATCCCATTCTCCCAGTTTCTCCGTCTCCGACACATCTGTTCTGATGCTACCTTCTACAACAGCGCTTCTGACATGTCTTCCTTTTTTCCTCAACCAAGGATTTCTCCCCACTGTGGTTGACAGGGTCCGCAACCGTGTCCAGCCCATTTGCCGCACCTCTACCTTCCCCCCCCCCCCCCCTCCCTCCCTCCCAGAACAGGGACAGGATTCCCCTTGTTTTCACTTTCCACCCCATCAGCCTCCACAACCAAAGGATCATCCTCTGCCATTTCCTCCACCTCCAGCGTGATGCCACAACCAAACATATCTCCCCCTCCCTTCCCCAGTCAGCATTCCGAAGGGATTGTTCCCTCGGTGACACCCTGATCCACTCCTCCATTACCCTCAACACCTTGTCCCTTTCCCACAGCACCTTCCCATGCAATCGCAGGAGGTGTAATACTTTACCTCCTCTCTCCTCACATCCAAGGCCCCAAACTCTCCTTCCAGGTGAAGCAGCAATTTACTTGTACCTCCTTCAATTTAGGACACAGTATTCACAGCTCACAATTTGGTCGCCTCTACATTGGGGAGACCAAACGCAGATTGGGCGACTGCTTTGCAGAACACCTCCGCTCAGTCTGAAAGCATGACCCTGAGCTTCCGGTTGCTTGCCATTTCAATTCACCCTGCTCTCATGTCCACATTTCTGTCCTTGGCCTGCTGCAGTGTTCCAGTGAATATCAACGTAAGCTCGAGGAGCAGCGTCTGATCTTTCGATTAGGCACTCTACAGCCTTGCGGACTGAACATTGAGTTCAATAATTTCAGAGCATGACTGGCTGTTTATTTATTTATTTTTTTTACCTTGTGCCTGCCTTAAACTTGGTTTTTCATGTTGTGCTTTTGGACAGAGCTGCTCATTATTCAGCCATTAACACTCTCTCTGGACTACTGCTTTGACTTTCACCACAACCATTAACACTCCCTTTGCCTTTGTCCCATGACCTCTCTCCCACCCTCTGCCCTATCACACACCTTCCCATTTGTTTTCTTCCCACCTCCAACCCCCCCCCCCCCTTCACTTATTTAAAACCTTAATACATTTCTAACTGTTGCCAGTTCTGATGAAAGGTCACAAACCTGAAACGTTAACTCTGCCTCTCTCTCCACAGATGCTGCCTGACCTGCTGAATATTTCCAGCATTTTCTGTTTTTATTACAAATAAATGTACAATGGGGACAGGGGTGGAAATTCTTACCCAAGACCTCTCAGTGAATCATCAAATCTGTTTGTGAAATAATGTTCAGTTACTTTCTGGGAAATTTATAGATTAAATCCCAACTCCTTCTGAAGCCACTGATCCAAATTTTTCTTGTAACCGGTGTTTGTGTTGATCCCTGTTCTATGAGCCGCAGATTATAAAGACAGGGTCTGAGATGGAACTGTATTAAATGGATGGAGCATGTGTGATGTTTCCACCTGGTGGAGAGTTGTAGAAATTCCTCCATTGCATCGTGCATATTGAAAATTCATGCTGATCTCACAATCAAAAGAGTTGCTTCTGCCGCAGGTTCTTCAGAATATCTAGGAACCTCGTATTTTATTTTTTAAGTCAGATCTCTTTTTCTCACCCCTTCACCCGCTACTTCCCTATTATTTGTGAAGTTAATCAAAGGAATTTCTGATGCAGTGGCATGTCTGTGCCAGCTCTTTGACTGAGCTATTCAATTAGCCCCACCCCCATGCTCTTGTCCCTATAACCCTACAAATTTTCTCTCAATTATTTTATACAATTTCCCTTTTGAAAGTTACTATTGGATCTGCTTCTACTGCCCTTTCAGACAGTGCATTCCAGATCATCATAACTTGCTGTGTAGAAAGAAAATTCTCCAAATCTTCCATTTGATTCTTTTACCAGTTATCATAAAATCTGTCTCCTCCGGTTACCATGCCTCCTTCCAGTGGAAATATTTCTCCCCATCACTCTATTGAAACCCTTCCTCTCTAGGATTTTTATTTAATTCCAGGACTAAATTTTTAGTCACTGCATGGACTAAATCTGTCAAATTTAAATGTGCAAGCTACTTTTGAATTCTGTTTTTGATTTTTAGAACCTTTTCCTTTTCTTGCTCCAGTGTGCTTATTTGGAGGCCAAGTACTGCCAGATCGAGAGTAAATATCTGATAATCTTGCACAAGCTTCAAGACAACAACAGCAACCAAGAGGAGACACACCAGGAAATGGTCAAGCAGCTTATTGCTGACCAGTTGAGATGGGAGATTAAAGCTGAACCTGTCAATGAATTTGGCAGAGTTTGCAAGTGAGTAGAGAACAAGACATTGCATCTCCAATTTGGAAAAAATCTCTCGTTCTTTGGCTTGAAGTTTTGAAGAACATCGATGTTACCTTGGCTGCTGTGGTGGCCTTGAGGGTGAAGTCACTGCTTGGAATAATCAGTCCCAGTCCAATGGTGGTGAATATTCCTTCTGCTTGCCTTCGCTCCTTGAAACCCTTGGATCAGAATTTCCAAAGGGATTTTGCCAATCGCCTGTCGTAACTTGAGTTATAGCACCTCCAAGGCAGAAGTCAGGAGTGTGATGGAATACTCTGCACTTGCCTGGATGGGTGCAGCTCCAACAACACTCAAGAAGCTGAACACTAGCCAGGAAAATGCAGCCCACTTGATTGGCACCCCATTCACAAACATTCACTCCCTTCACCACCGACGCACAGTGGCAGCAGTGTACCATTTACAAGCTGCACTGCAGCAAATTGCCAAGGCTCCTTCCACAACACCACCCAAACCTGCATGTGGGAACATCACCACCTGCAAGTTCCCTTCCAAGTCACGCACCATCCTGACTTGGAACTATATCGCCGTTCTTTCATTGTCATTGGGTCAAATCCTGGAACTCCCTCCCTAACAGCACTGTGGGTGTACCTACCCCACGTGGACTGCAGTGGTTCAAGAAGGCAGCTCACCACCACCTTCCCAAGGGCAATTAGTGATGGGTAATAAATGCTGGCTTTGCTGCCGATGCCCACATCCCAGGAATGAATAAAAAAAGTAATTGAAAATCTGGGTAAATTCCGTTTATGCCATTTCTCCAGGATTTCTGCCATGTTCCTGCCAAAGATATAGTGTGAGAACTTTGCCAAGGAAAAATGGGGAAAGGGAAAAGTGTGCATTTATTTGAAAAGAAGCTGAGGGGACGAGACAGAGACTGGTTGCTGATTTGAAACATATTTCTTGAGTTACCATTGAACCATTTTCTCTTTCACTTCAAAGTGTCTCTGCAGTTTAACACTTAAAATTCAGAGAAAAATAGTAATTGAAGAGAAAAGGATTTGCCTATCCATAGCATCTTTCACTATCTTAGGATGTCCCAAAATGCTTTACAGCCAATGAAGTACTTTTGAAGTGTAGTCACTGTTGTAATATAGGAAACGTGGCATCCAAATTGTACACAGCAAGATCCCACAAACAGCAATACGATAATGACCAGATAATCTGTTTTAGTGATGTTGATCGAGGGATAAATATTGGCTAAGACACCAGGGAGAACTCCCCTGCTCTTCAAAATAGTTCCATGGGATCTTTTATGTCCATCTGACGGGGCCTTAGTTTAACATGTTATCCGAAAGACGGCACCTCCGACAATGCAGCACTCCCTCAGTATTGCACTGGGAGTGTCAGCCTGGATTTTTGTGCTCAAGTCTCTGACATGGGACTTGAACCCATGTCCTTCTGATTCTGAAGTGAGAGAGTGCCTGAACAATGTCTGGCAACTTAGTATGTTACCTGATCTGAAAAAATGTTTTAATTTTACCTTTTGTTTCATTTAACCATTTGCAATTACATTCAGCAGTAAGCTCTGTTTCTTTCTCCCTATTCCAGTGAGTATGATGAATATGGCTTCAAGACAGTGTCTTCCCCAGTGCAGGATAAAAATCTCTTGGCTAGAATCCAGGCACTTCAACGAAAATCCAACCTGATTGCCTGTCGGGAAGGTCAGGAAAGAGCCATCCTGGTGAAATGGGCAAACCATCTATCAGGCAGGACCTATGGGGAACTTGTGCCGACTCCAGAGTTAAAGAACCTGATCCGGAATGGCATCCCCAAGGAACACCGGAGGCACGTTTGGAAGTGGTGCACGGATCGACGGGTTCGGCACATAAGGGAGCGATACGGTAGCAAACGTTACCAGGAGCTGCTGAAGCTTTGTAAGAATAAACAGCAAGCAGCGTCCAAGCAGATTGAACTGGACCTCCACCGGACACTGACCGATAACAGGCTCTTCACCTCCCCGACCTCCAAGATGGTTCAGAAGCTACGTCGGGTGTTACTGGCATACTCGTGGCAAAACCCTGATATTGGGTACTGCCAAGGACTGAACAGGTATTTTTGTCTCTTAGCTTTGCTTTTATATGGACACAGACAGACAGAGAGATACAGGGCTGGATTTTGTTCTCCCCCAGGCGTCAGGTTCCGTGGTGGAAGGGCCTGAAGATGGCTCTGGATGAGGCCCGTCACGGACCTTGACGCCGATCCTCCTGGCAGTGGCGAGGCTCCTTGGCGGCCCTCCTGCCGCTGGGCGATGGAACCACATATTAAGTATTCAAATGAATAAAATTGATCAATTTAAATAGACCTATCTGCGATCTTGAGGGCCAGCCGCGATCTTTGGCAGGGCAGTCGGCACTCCTGTGCCTTCAGATCCCTGCCCGGGGAAATGAGGCTCCACGCTGGTGGGGAGGGGGGAGTGGGGAGGAGGTAAGTTTATTAGTGCAGTGGGGGAACGGGGTCAAATACACGTAATGGGTATAGGGGATGGTGGGAAGGGTTGAACCTTAAACTTTGTGCAGCTGCAAAAGGTAAGTGTTTTTCAGGGGGAAGGGCCAATAGCTATTATAATTGATATTTGGAGTGGGAAAGGGGCATTAGAAATTTATTTCTTTAATTTTGGGGGTTAGGACTTTAAAAATTTAAATTGGGCAGCAGGGCTGGCTGCCCTTTAAAAATGGTGCCAGTGCCTGTGCACAGGCAGCTGAAGCCATGGCCGGGGATGGGCAGCCCACCCCCTCCAGATGATTGGGGGAGAGCTGGCTACCCCGGCTATTTAACTGAGCCGCCGAGCTTGAGATCTTGGCAGCTCTTTGGCATCGTGGCTGAGATCGGCGGTGGGCTCTTAAAATCCAGCCCACCGACACATGTCATGTTACTGGACTAGTAATCCAGAGACCAGGACTAATGATCAGGAAACATGGGCTGGAATTTTACACCCTCCCAAACAGGTGGGCTGGTGGTGGGGTGGGGTGTAATATTGAGTGGGAGGTTGGGAGGTCAGGTGCTGTTCCCGATACCCTCCCACCCCCGCTGCAATTTTACGTAGGGTGGCAGCGGCAAGAAACAGCCCCAGGCCAATCTAGGCCCTCGAGTGGCCAATTAACTGGCACTTGAGGGCCTCTGCCCGCTGCCACGGGTATTTTACCCTTGGCGACCGGACGGCACAAGCCTCAAAAAGCCCGCCTGGTAAAACCAGCGGCCTTCTTGCGGGCTGGTGGAAGGACCCTCCTGATTGGGCATCCTGTGCACCATGGAGGGCCGCTCCCTAAGCCCCAACTGCCCCCAATGCACAACACTCCCCCTGACCGCGCACTCCCCCTGACCCCCCCCCCCCCCCCCACAACTGACCCCAACTTGCCTCGCCGGAGCCTGACCGATTGTCTCCAGTGAGAGCCCAAAAACTTACTGTAGTTTCAGGGCCATCCTTCTTCTTGCTGTGTTGAATGGGTGTAGTCCCAGTGGCGCTGCTGGGACTAAGAGCTTCCGGCCCACTGATTGGCCATCAGCTCTAGTAGGCAGGACTTACTGCCTCAAGGAGGTGGAAGTCCTGCTGAAGACTAATTACAGGTGTAGGGAGTGAAAATTCCCGGTCTGGCTCCCCAGGCCTGGCGGAGGCAGGCTCACCACCGACTTTTCAGTCAGTGGATGGGGCCTCCTGCCCAACAAAAAATTCCAGCCATGAGTTCAAATCCCACCCACAGCAGCTGGGGAATTCAGATTCAGTTAATTAAATAAGATCTGGAATAAAAAGCTATTATCAGTAATGGTGACCATGAAACTACCGGATTGTCAGAAAAACCCATCTGGTTCACTGATGTCGTTAGGGAAGGAAATCTGCTGTCCTTGCCTCATTTGGCCTACATGTGACTCCAGACCCACAGCAATATGCTGGACTCTTAAACTCCCTCTGAAATGGCCTAGCAAGCCTCTCAGTTGTCAAGAAGGCAGCTTACCACCATCTTCTCAAGGGCAATTAGGGATGGGCAATAAATGGCAGCCTGGCCGGTGATACCCACATCCTGAGAATGAATGAATAAAAAAAAATTCCTAAACCAGTTCCTCTGTCTCGAGCTTTGCCCATTAATAAGTAACATGTGAATAAAGTTCTAAACGTTAACTCCACATTCCTATCAACCGTCCCTTCCTCTCACAATCTACAGATTTTTAAAACCCATCTAAGGCAGTCTTGAACTATGAACATAGGAACAGGAGGCTATTCAGCCCCTTGAGCCTGTTCTACCATTCAGTTAGATCATGACTAATCTATAGCTTAACTCCATCTACCACCTTGGTTCCATAATTCTTAATACTTTTACCCAACAAAAATCTATGAATCTCCCTTTTGAAATTTTTAATGGCTGCATTTGCTGACAACGCAACCACTAGGTGGCGCTGTACTAGCACATGCACAAATGCAGCCTCATCCACCTGAACGTCGGTGTCTACGACGTTCAGGCTGCTGCCAGGATTAAAGATGGCGCTGCTCAATTTATCACAGAAAAACTACTTCAACCCATGGCAGCACACAATGGACATGTTTGAGAAACGGAGAACATTGTGCTGCTTAAAGTCTCATCAGAAGGACAGCACCTCTGACAGTGCTGCAACCCTCTGTGGTTCTGTGAGGTTTCAGTGCCATCCTGCTCTCTGGCTGCTCACCCCCCACCCCCCCTGCCCCCAAATCCCGCTCTCCGGCTGCTCACTCCCCGCTTCCCCCTGCCCCCCCATTCCTCCAGACACTAGCTCTAGGTTGCGCCGCTTCCCTCCTCTTGACCACTCGCTCCTACATCGCCCCGTCACCCCTCGTGGCCCACTTTGCTTCTTCGGACAGAGCAAATTGCCAAGAGGAGGGAAGCAGCGCGGCGTGCAGCCTAGAGCTAGCATCTGGAGCAATGGAGGTGGGGGGAAGAGGGGAGTGAGTGGCCAGAGAGCCTGGGGGTGGGGGGAGCGAGCGGCCAGAGAGCTGGGGGGTGGGGGGGGCGGTGTTTTCTGCACATGTGCCGGTTAGTCCTGGCAAGGCAAGACGTAGGCTGCACATGCACAGTATCTCAGAGCGCGGCAACAGATCGTTTGCACATGTGTGCATCTTGGAGCGCTCTGATGACGTCAGCGGGCCACTGATTTATCAGGAGTCACTTTGATTTTTAATTGACCCCCAGCCTCAACAGCTTTTTGGGGTAGAGATTTCCACTACCCCTTTGTGTGAAGAAGTGTTTCCCAACATCAGTTCCTTGGATTCCAAATTCCTGCAACACAGTACTGACTGTGTGGGGAGTATAGTGCTGAATTAGAACCTAATGTTTGCTAGTTGGATCATTCAAGACTCCAGAGGCAGAAAAAAATTTAACTGTAGTGTGGGAAATGTTCTGGAACTGAGAGTTAACTCTCAAACACACAAGGCAATCCTTGTACCTGTGCAAAACTCAAGAGCCCAGATCTTGCTGGAGTGGGACAACTCGCGATGAGCCCTGTTAGTTAGACCGTCTCCACCACCCTTGCATCTCAGAAAATGTTTGCACCATAACTTGCTGGGAGTGTGAGCTGATGGGGGCACAGTGAGGGCAACAGGGCATCTGGGACTTCAGTGAATGACGGAACCAACAGTCTATCTCAAACAGTGAGATTGAAGGGATTGAGAAAAAAAGCACAGGAATGAGGGAGAAAGAAATGGGGTGAATTAGCATCAAATCAGGTACAGAAAGAGAAATAGAGAAAGAAAAGCTGGACTGAGAGAGAAAGGAAAAGTAAGAAATTTGAAATTAAAAATTAGACATTTTAAAAATCTCTAACAACCATTGATTACATGTGGAAATGACACTGAACTGTTTAAATTGTTCCTTGCTTGGCAGTTCATTAACAGTTATCACACTGTTAAGTTCGAACCCTAACTTTCTGTGGTGAGTTTAATGGGCAATTGATGTACGAATCCAGCAAGTTCTTAAAAAATGAGGGGTCAAAGGCGAGATGCTGTTTGTGCGAAGCAAGCAGCATAGCAGAGTAAATCAACAAATAAGTTCTGGAGATTCACAGCTCACAGTGTGTCTCTTCATCCCCTGAATCTGCTGGCTGATTTAATTGTTAAGAACGGTCTCTGTCATCGACACATCATTATTCTCCCTGTGTCTGCGTGGGTTTCCTCCGGGTGCTCCAGTTTCCTCCCACAGCCAAAAGACTTGCAGGTTGATAGGTAAATTGGCCATTATAAGTTGCCCCTAGTATAGGTAGGGGAATATAGGGACAGGTGAGGATATGGTAGGAATATGGGATTAGTGTAGGATTAGTATAAATGGGTCGGCACAGACTCGGTGGGCTGAAGGGCCTGTTTCAGTGCTGTATCTCTAAATCTGAATCTAAAAAGTCTATTGTTCCCACCCAAATACTGCTCCCCGCTTTAGAAAACCAGGCTTGTGGTGCCCAGTTTTAAAATGGGGTGGTCACTGGGCAACCTGTCTTAAAGCTCAGTGGGATGTCGGGATAAAATCAGAGCAGAAGTGTCATCTATCTTTACAAGCTCCCGGCACCTAACTGTGCATGAAAAATTCTTCTTTAAATATAATTGTGAAATCTTTCTCTTTCCCCACCCCCACCTTCACAGTATTTCCTGTTATTGTCTGTTGATCGACTCACAGTCCTTCATGGCTGGCTTAGAAAAGTACATTCTGCAGGCCTGTTTAGACAGCTCCTCATCTGTTATTCCAGCATGGAGCGTGTTTTATCAAAACCCAACCATTTGTATGATTTAATTCCCTGTTTACAATTGTCACTGCATTGCAGCATTAATAAAGGTGAGGGCACTGGCAGATTCATAGGTTTTTTTTCTCGGCAAGCTGCCAGCAGGCTACTTCAGACTGTGAGCAATCAGGAAGTTGTGCTCGCCACTCGAGGCCAAACCACTAGAGTTTGGTTCCCACCCCAGCACCTTTGCATTGGTGCAGTTGCTTGGGAGTGAAGCCAGCAAGCGGGATCAGTGTCCTCGCCTTCAGTCAGCCTATGGGAGAGAAATAAGGAGAAGATTGGCCGATGCAATGAGTTGAAGGAATCCTTTGTGCCATCAGACAGGGCTTTGGTTTAATGTCTTATCTGTAAGACGGCACCTCTGACAGTGCAGCACTCCCTCAGCACTCCCTCAGTACTGCACCAGGTGTGTCAGCTGGATTATGTGCTCAAGTCTCTCGAGTGGAACTTGAGCCCATGACCTTTTGACACTGAGACTAGAGTGCTACCCACTGACCCACAGCTGATACCTGATGCTACAATTGATGCAGCATGCCTTGTGTTGGAAGTAGCGGGGAGGTGCCAGAATGGTTGGTTATGCAGTGACTCCTGCCGGGAGGTGAGTGTGCGTGAACTTTAGGCAAGGACAGGATCAGGATTTGGTTGTGCTGGAATAACCTTCCAATCCTCAATGTCCGCACAGCCTCATAAAGAAAGGACTGCCTGAGCTGATGAGGGGATTACTCGTTCATGTCTTTGTTACCCCTCGACTCGACTATTCCAATGCTCCTCTGGCTGGCCTCCCATCTTCCACCCTCCATAAACATGAGCTTGTCTAAAGCTCTGCTGCTCCATCCTAACTCGTGCCATGTCATGTCTTGCTTGTCTATCACCTCTATGTTCACTGGCTCCTGGTCCGGAAACACCTCGATTTTTAAAATTTGCATTCCTTGTGTATAATTCCTCCGTGACCTTGTCCCACCCTATCTCTGTAATCTCCTCCACCCTTACAACCCTCCGAGATCTCTGCACCCCTCTACCCTCTTGAGCATCCCCAATTTTCCTTGATCCACCATTGGTGGCTGTGCTTTCAGCTGCTGAGGCCCTAAACTCTGGAATTCCCTCCCTAAACCTCTCCGCCTCTTTCCCTCTCTTTCTTCCTTTTAAGATGCTCCTCAAAACTTACCTCTTTGACCAAGCTTTTGTTCACCTCTCATAATATTACCTCATATGCCTCGCTGTCAAACGTTTGTGGATAATCACTCCTGTGAAGTGCTTTGAAACATTTCAGCTACATTAAAGGTGCTATATAAATGAAATTATTGCTGTTGTCCTGTTACTTGGGGTCCGTATGTCAACTGAAGTTCAAAACTTCAGGAGAAAAATAAAGGAATTACTGGGAGGAAGGAAACTGCTTATTCAGTAATATCAAAATGACTTTTACCAGGCTGGTGGCCATTGCACTGTTGATCCTGCGAGAGGAGGAAGATGCCTTCTGGTGTCTCGTGGCTATTATTGACTGCATTATGCCAGAGGATTACTACAGTAAGAACCTCACTGGCTCCCAGGTAAGAATCTGTCTCTCTCTTTGATCAATTAAATCTATTCTCCACATGTGTCAGAATATTTTGTGGCGGGGGTATAGCTTTAGGAAACATCTGTTAGGGACTGGAATAGAATTGCTTCATATATTAAGGAGAAAATATGAAGGTTCGGGTGGATTTAAACCTCTTCTCGGCTACCTGCTTTTCATGATGTTTAGTGAACGTTTATGGAGCTAATTACCAGTAGACTGAAAGTTAACACAGTTCAGCACCTTTAAAACGCAGCACCTTTTACCTACAAACGTACGAATTAGGAGCAGGAGTAGGCTGCTCGGCCCCTCGAGCCTGCTCTGCCATTCAGTATGATCATAGCCGATCTGATTGTAACCAACTCCACATTCCCTCCTACCCCTGATAACCTTGTGGGCATATTGGTGTCTGACGTTTGTGGAAATGCATAGTCATGTTTAAGTATCTAAACAAAGCTATTGAGAAATCCAAGCAGGTAGAATACTGTTTACCTGATATGGAGAGTGCACACTCTCTCAAAGGACACTTGTAAGGTTCTCTCTGTAAATGTGATGGAAAAAAGTTTTAAAAATGGGAGGTAATCTAGTCCGAGGTGAGTTTTTCAAGTGGTAGGTTGGATGAATGGGATACGATGCTTTCTGAAAAATCCACTTAGCCAAAATAAGCTAGCCTCCATTCTTTAAACTGGCTTCTTAATCTATCAATTCCTGGCTCTTGGGACAGAGATCACTTGGGTGTGGTGTCTCAGCAATAAGTTTTTGCCCATATGCAGTGCGCACAGTTTCTCCCTCGAAGGGAAACAGTCTATCCTTTCGCTTCATAGTGAGAGGATGTACTCTAACCGACACAGTTCATGTCCAGAATCCACCTAGAGTTTTTCTTTTGGGAATTCCTCACAGCTGATGCTCCTTCTGAGAGCTTGCATTCATTTTTTAAAAATCGACATTCCGCATTCCGCTATCGACACCAAATGTTCCCAGGTTGAGTGGAGCTTAGGTTAAACCCAAAGTAAAGCTTTTTGTATTGTGCCAGAACCCCAGTTTCTGAATGCAATGGAAAAGAAAGGTCGACATTTATATAGTGTTTCTCAAACATATCAAAGCAACTTGCATGTATTGAACCAAATTTTGAAGTGTTATAACTGTTCTGCAGGCAACAAAATCCTTTAGCATTAATGTAATATTTAACCAGACAGTTTTTCCTCAGCTAGACATTCAAAGGTGGTGCTGAATTTTGTGCTTGGCTTTGTGTGCACTATGTTGAGGCTTGAGCCTTAACCAGACTCACTTCATTCACAATTTTTATACTGAGAGGTTAGAACTATCAGGAAAGACTGAATAAGCTGGGGCTTTTTTCTCTTGAAAAGAGAAGGCTGAGGAGTGACCTAATAGAGGCCTTTTAAAATTATGGAGGGAATTGATAGGGTAGATATAGACATGTTTGTGGGTGGTGGGTGGAGTCCAAAACCAGGAACCATACATATGACTGTCACTAATCGATCCAATAGGGAATTCAGGAGAAAAATCTTTCCCCAGAGAGTGGTGAGAATGTGGAGTAATTGTGGTGAATAGCACAGATGCATTTAAGAGGAAGCTAAATTAATGCATGAGGGAGATAGGAATAGAAGAATATGCTGATAGGGTGAGATGAAGTGGGATGAGAGGAGGCTCCTGTCAAGCATAAACACTGGCATAGACCAGTTGGGCTGAATGGCCTTTTTCTGTGCTGTACAATTCAATGTAATTCTATGCTTTATTAGTCCATGCTGGACTTGTTACTTGTTTGTGTGTTCTATCCCTCTGTTGCCTGATTCCTGGAAGAAATTAATTTAAGTATAATGGTATATGAAAGGTAATAAAGCAGTGGTGAATAGCAGCTGACTATCTCCTCATTTTTCCGAAGATTGTAAATTGGAAAGAGGATAATGGTGATCTGTGAGCACTTCATTCTTTGCTTATCTTGTTACAGGTTGACCAGAGGGTGTTTAAGGATTTTTTGTCAGAGAAGCTGCCCAGGCTCATGTCTCATTTTGAACAGTACAACGTGGACCTCTCTTACGTCACATTTAACTGGTTTCTGGTTGTCTTTGTTGACAGCCTTCAGAGTAATATCCTCCTCAGGATTTGGGATGCATTCCTGTACGAGGGAACAAAGGTACCATTAAGATCTTGACATCAGACTATTCTGTTCTTCTCTTCCAAAGATAGTTAAAGTGTATGAATTTTAAACAGGGTTCCAAAAATCCAACAACTTGGGGTTAGAAAGAAGGTCAAGTAATTCTAAAGGAAAATAATGAATAGTGAGAATAGAGGAGGCGATGAGCTTCTTGACTGGAGATTGACATTAAAGTTAGCTGATTTGAACCAGACGGAACACTGCAAATATCCATTAGCTATGGGGAGGGACAGTTAGCCAGAACATCATAGAATGAGTGGTCTCTATTTAAAATGTGGACAATTGAATGAGAGTGAGAGCAACCTGGGCTGTGATAACGTTTGTGTGGTCAAACTGGCAGGATGGTTGGTAAAGAGAGGGGATGCAGATTAAGATTATTAAGATAATTGGCAAAAGAACCAGAGGTGACATGAGGACAATTTGTTTTAATGCAGCGAGCTATGATCTGGAATGCGCTGCCTGAAAGGGCAGTGGAAGCAGAATTAACAGTAACTTTCCAAAGGGAATTGTATAAATACTTGAAAAATAAATATTTGCATGGCTATCGGGAAAGGGTAGGGGTGGTGGGAGCTGTGGGACTAATTGGGGAGTTCATTCAACGAGCCAGCCTAGGCACGATGGGCCAAATGGCCTCCCTCTGTGCCATATGATTCTAGGATATCTGCAAGGTTCACAGGCTTCCTGCAGGCCATTGATGGATTCTTATAATAATGATATTCCCAAGGAATTGCCCATTGCACAAGGTTTAAAATGGAAATACAAGTTGGGTTTGGCAGTTGATAACTTTGAGTTTCTGTGGGGATGTAGAATGACTGACACTACAGCATGTTGCCTCTTGTGTTGCAGGTTATATTCCGCTATGCGCTAGCAATTTTCAAATACAATGAGGAAGAAATTCTGAAGCTTAATGATAACCTGGCAATTTATGAATACCTGAGATGTTTGACCAAAAACATTTCTGAGGGAAGGTAAGTTCCAACTCTGCTCAGAATTTGTCAAAGTAGTGGATAATTTAGAAAATAATTCTTAATGGCGTGGGTATTGCTCTCAGGAGGTATTTATAATCTAATGTTGCTATCATTGATTGGAAAGCATTATTAACATATACAAACAGTTAGTTGGGTTATCACAGAGAGCCAGGAGATCTGCAGGTTAAAGGTTGTCATCTCTAACAATGTAGTACTTCCCCAATGCTGATTTGTACGCTCAAGTACTGGAATGGGGCTTGAACCCACAATCTTCTGACTTCAATAGAAGAGTGATCAAGGATGCACACCATCCAATTTCTACAAAGGTGGACAGTAGGTCTATATCCCTCTATTCAGGAGTTATTCTTCCTTCCATATGTATTACTCTTGATTTTTATGCACCAGCCATGGCTCAGTGGGTTGCACTCTCTTGCCTCTGAGTTAGAAGTTTGTTGGTTCAAGTCCCACTCCAGAGATCTGAGCAAAACATATAGGCTGACACTCCCACTGCAGTCCTGAGGGAATGCTGCACAGTCAGAAGTGCTGTCTTTCAGATGAGATGTTAAACCAAGGTCCTGTCTGCCCTCTCGGGTGGACATAAAAGATCCCATGGCATTATTTTGAAGAATAGCAGGGGAGTTCTCCCTGGTGTCCTGACCAATATTTATCCCTCAATCAACATCACAAAAACAGATTATCTGGCCATTATCACATTGCTGTTTGTGGGAGCTTGCTGTGTGCAAATTGGCTGCCGGCTTTCCTGCGTTACAATAGTGATTGCACTTCCAAAAAATAAAGTCCTTCATTGGCTGTAAACTTTGGGACACTTGAGGTTGTGAAAGTCACTATATAAATGCGAGTTCTTGCCCTTCTTTTCAATAATCTCATATGATCAGTAACTGTTTGGTATTCCACAGAAAGCTCATGAACATTGCGTTTGTTGAAATGAACCCATTTCCCTTGAGGCTGCTTCAAAACCGCCGTGCCACACACCTGGAGAAGCTCAATGCTGAGCTGAGTGAGCTGGAGAGGATACGTGAAGCATATGTGAAAGAAAGAGTGGAACAGAAGGACAGGATTGACGGCATTAGTGAGGATGAGGAGGAAACTGAAAGGAATCGTCCTGCAGCCCCATTGCCCGAATTTTCTGCAAGTGACACTTCAGAGTCATGACTGTGTTCTTCAAGAAGGCGCTCGTACACTTAAGATTTCCAATAATGGAAATAACTTTCTGCAAGATATGTTTCCTTCATTTACAAGGGAACACACATGAGTGAAGTTGTCCGATTTCCAGGTGTAGCACCTTTTTTGTGCTCATCATTGTCAATATCAAATATCCCTGCTTAGATGTAGCAGAGTCCAGATGCAGAGTAAAACTTGATGTACTCTGTCCCGACAAAGGTGCCTTTCACCAAAGCTTGGACAAGTACTGCCTGCAACACTGTGAACTTTGTTTTTTCAGTTCTCACAGGGGACATCCTAGGAACGAGACTGGCCATGCAGTCCTAAAATATTCCGGGCACTTTTGCCCTTTTGGAGTAAGCCTGCTCGGTTTCATTTCTGATTAATGACTGGTAGAGAGACGAGATTTCATCCTGTCAGTCTGCACTGGGGTGAAGCCTGAGTCTAGAGATGACAGGACAGTGGGCTACACCTAGTCATGCAAGAAGATTATTTATAATTTTGGTGTCCAATTTGGAACTCAATGGATAAGCATGCACACAAATGGTCAGGATAAGTGTTTGGATATTAGTTGTACAAACTTATTTGCGCAGGAGGACCCGCTTTTTGGTCTGCAGAAATCTAATCCCAAAGCCAATTTCATGCATTTTGGATTGATTGAATCCCCTTTGTAGAGAGCAGCAGCATTCCAATGTAAAAGATTTTGCAAATTTATTGCATTAAATGTTTAACTGTTAATCTCATCTGTATTACTGAAATGTTATTGGGCAGAAATATATAACTTATATCAGCGGTTCTCATCACTGTTGTTGGATACAGGGTGACATCTCTGGAGTTGGCAGGATTCGGGTGCAATCAATCAACATGGAGCCATGGCCAATAAACATGTGACACTTTTAAAATATCTATTTGAAAAAAGAAACAAAAATTGCTATTTTTATTCTTCGGAAACTCACTTACCTAATGTTGGGTGTGTGCAGGAAAATGTACCAACGGTGTGATTGTGGAGTGCTTAGACTGCCTTTGAAAGCTTGCAACCAGAGTTGTCAATCAAACTGTCCAATTGGAACCTGTATCCATTACCTCATTGGAATGTTGATTTACATTGCACAGTTGTCAAGAGCCACAATCCACTTGAGATGCCTCTTTCAGTCGCCACTGGCAACAGTGTTTTTGATAATGATGTGAATGTGAGCTAAAAATAGTTTTGTAAATATTCAAATGTCTGGCACATCCAATGCAAAAATTCAGATTTTTAAAACTTCCCCACGCACTCCATATATACTCACAAATACAAACTCAATGCAACTACACCCCAAGTTTAAAGATGGGCCTTTCACTTGCCAAAAGGTACACAGCCATTTCCAAGGTAGCCCTAAAGTCACATCTCCGATGTAACTCACGTTTTGTGATGTATTTTCTTTGCAAAAGTGGGAGAGTGTTATTTTTAACAGACCTGAATTGTTGGGGAAATTTGCTTGCGTTTTTTAAAAATGTGTACTTGTTTTCCAATTCTCTTCCATCTCTTGTGAAGACACTGGTGTCCAATACGGTTCTGCTGGTTATCACAGCTCTCTGATAACATGGCTACATGACTGGGCACTGAGCTTCGCTAGGCTATTTTTTTCGTTGGGTGCATTGTGATCACTCAGCATCCCTGCACATATACGCATTTACAAGCTGAGGATCCTGAATAGGGATGGGGAACAGGGATCCTTGTTTGTTCTTGCAGTGCAGACCAGCTCGTAACACTCTCTGTCCCTCATCTGACTGGGAACAGCGACTACACCATGCATTGCATTTACCACCGGAACCAGTTCCGCAGGTAGATCCTGGACCACATCTGGAAAAACACTAACAAAAATAGAAAATGCTGGGACTACTCAGCAGGTCTGGCAGTATCTGTGGAGAGAGAAACAGAGTTAATGTTTCTGGTCGATGACCTTTCACTCTGATGAAAGGTCACAGACCTGAAACGTCACAAATGGCAAAAAGAAATTGTAGATGCTCCAGAGCCGAATTTCCCATCTGCTTGTTTTTTTGCTAAGAACCATGGAATACGTGAACACAGTCACCAATTTGAGACAAGTCCCTCATTTGGTGCAGCATGTTACAAATATTGAACCATTAGTAACCTTGAAATATGTTTAAATTATAATGTAATACAGTCTAATATTTATAATTTGAATTTTTATTAATGGAATCATTTGCAGCAATCAGGTACCAGAGAGGGAATATTTGTGCATATTGAATAGTTTTCCCTTTTTTTCCTCATAGTTTTTTTTAATGTTAGTTACAATTACAATCAAGAGGAATCTTTCACAGAGATCAGACAGGATGGGCCAATACCTTCCCTTCCTTTTCTTCCCTCAAAACTCATGGAACAAGATCCATCCCTCCCCAGAAAGCAACAGTAGTCTACAATAGACTTCCGTAAACTGTCCCCAGCAGTG